>NC_134403.1:207615616-207938116 GCF_038048845.1 Mixophyes fleayi | reverse complement strand
TGTTTTTCATGCTGTTGCTCATGGTTACCACTTAAAGTACTGATGTGATTGTGTTATTTCTCAACTACCGTGTGCTCAGCACAGCTGAGTTATACATGCCTTTTATTACTGCTGTTGCACCATTGAACAAAATACTAAAGTTGCAACACTACTTTATCGTCTGTGTATTTCTTCATTGTGATTCTCCCTCTGAACTTATCCCAGCGTGTTCTGTCTCCACCACCCTCCCTTTCCTTTACCATCTAAGTAGAGGTTGGGGATCCACAAATATTCCTAGCCGTGATAAAGTAAGATCAGGCATAATGTCTGATCCCCTGGTGGAGCCCTCCGCAAGGGATATGCTACAACATCTGATTGGTCGTGTGGAACGACAGGATAATACACAGCTTCAAGTATTGCAATGTCTCCAGGCACTTGCTGGTCGTTTGGACTTATTGCCAACTAATCTACCAGAAGTGTCAGCTTCTTCCCTGGATCAAGTCTCGGGGCACCAGGCCTCCCCTATGACTTCATCTACATTCAGGTTACCTGTTCCAGCCAAATTTGATGGGAATCCCAAAATGTGTCGTTGTTTCCTTAATCAGTGTTCGATTCAGTTTGAACTTCAATCACAGAATTTTCCCACTGATAGGTCCAAAGTGGCATATGTGGTTTCTCTGTTGAATGGCAAAGCCCTAGCCTCGGTGTCTCCACTTTGGGAAAGGAATGACCCACTTCTTTCTGATTATGCAGCCTTTCTTTAGATGTTTCGTCGGATTTTTGACAAACCTGGCCGTCTCACCTCTGCCTTAATGGCCATACTTCGTCTTTGTCAAGGGACTCATACAGTGGCACAATATGTAATTGACTTTCGTATATTATCTTCAGAACTTTCATGGAATGAAGAACCGTTGGTAGCTGCTTTCTGGCAGGGGCTATCAGACCGCATTAAAGATGCATTAGCACCTCATAAGCTCCCTACTACGTTGGATGCTATTATCTCCTTATGTAACAAAGTGGATCTGCACTTTAGAGAAAGAACGGAGGAGAAAGGAGTAGGACGTTGTGTACCTTTTGAATCTATGTCACATCCTCCTTCACAAGTACCTATGGCTGATGAGCCTATGCAGGTTAGAAGATCTCGGTTGACCCCGGGGGAACGTGACCGTAGACGGCGTGAGAATTTATGTATTTATTGTGGTGATTCTGGCCACTTCTTGAATACCTGTTGTAAGAGGCCAGGAAACGCCAGACCCTGATCTGTTCTGGGGAGGTCAGATTGGGGACAGAGGAAACCTCCTCTTCTATTGCTTGTACCATTCCAGTTTTGTTATTGTATGATTCCAAGAGACATTCTACCCAAGCCTTAATTGACTCTGGTGCTGCAGGGAACTTTATTTCACAAGATTTAGCTACATTATGGGCCATTCCAATTGTTCCGCTGGAGAACCCTGTAGTCATCACAGCTATTGATGGCTCTCGACTTCCTAAGGGTGTAATTCATGCCCGTACCAAATTAATTTGCCTCAATATAGGAGCACTACATTTTGAAAGTATTTCCTTTTTTATAATGCCATGTACTACGTCACCTGTCATTTTGGGTCTCCCATGGCTTCCAGTTCACTCTCCTCAACTGGATTGGAAGACTTCTGAGATTCTATCGTGGGGTCCACAATGTCATTCTAAATGTTTACACAAAGTGAAACCTCTTTGGTTTTCCAAGGTGAATGTACCATCAGAATTATCTACACTACCTCCTCAGTATCAATCATTTGCTGATGTCTTTGACAAAGTTTGTGCAGAGATTCTTCCTCCTCATCGTGTGTGGGATTGTCCTATAGAGTTACTACCTGAAAAAAACCCACCTAGAGGTCGGGTGTATCCTCTCTCCCAACCAGAGACTGAGGCCATGTCCGTTTATGTACAAGAGAATTTACAAAGAGGATTCATTAGACCTTCTGTCTCCCCGGCTGGGGCTGGATTCTTTTTTGTAAAAAAAAAAGACGGTTCTCTTCGTCCTTGCATTGACTATCGTGGCCTTAATTCAGTGACTGTAAAAAATCGGTATCCCATCCATCTGATTACTGAATTATTTGACCGAATTAAAGGTGCTAACATTTTCACGAAACTAGATTTGAGAGGTGCCTACAATTTAATCCGCATTCGGTCTGGAGATGAGTGGAAAACCGCTTTCAATACTCGTGATGGACATTTTGAATATTTGGTAATGCCATTTGGACTTTGTAATGCCCCAGCCGTTTTTCAAAGTTTCATTAATGAAATATTTCGGGATCTTCTTTACTCCTATGTTGTTGTATATCTAGACGATATTCTCATTTTTTCTAAGGATCTGGAGACTCATAGGAGACATGTAGTTGAAGTACTAAGTAGACTCCGCAAAAACCATCTTTATTGTAAATTGGAAAAATGTTCATTTGAAGCTACATCTATGCCTTTCCTAGGTTTTATCGTTTCTGGATCAGGTCTACAGATGGATCCAGAGAAAGTTCAAGCTATCCTGGACTGGCCCCTCCCAGTGACTCTTAAAGCCATTCAACGTTTTGTAGAGTTTGCAAATTACTACAGACAGTTTATTTTGAATTATTCTACTATTATGGCTCCTATTACAACTCTTACTAAGAAAAGGGCTAATCCTAAAAAATGGCCAGCGGAGGCTTTGGAGGCCTTTTCTTATCTTACAAAGGCCTTTTCTTCAGCACCCATCCTTCAACAGCCAAATCTTTCGCAACCATTCTTTTTAGAAGAAGATGCTTCCGCAGTTGGAATTGGAGCAGTTCTCTCTCAACGTTTGTTGGCCAATCATTTGTTACCATGTGCCTTCTTCTCTCGAAAGTTTTTGCCAGCTGAACAAAACTATACTATTGGAGATAAAGAATTACTAGCGATGAAATTGGCTTTGTCTGAATGGCGATATTTATTGGAAGGAGCACAACACGTAGTAACAATCTTTACTGATCATAAAAATCTGTTATATTTACAAACGGCACAGTGTCTCAACCCTCGACAGGCTCGATGGTCCCTCTTTTTCTCTCGTTTTAATCTTCATGTCACTTTCAAGCCTGGACATTTAAATAAAAGAGCGGATGCTCTATCTCGGGCTTTTGACACTTCAACTGATGTAGATCCTTTTGAGAATCATCTCATTCTGGATCCCAAATGCCTGTCTGCTTCTACTGTGTCTGAGACTCCTCCACCTGGTAAATCTTTTGTCCCCACTACACTTCGGAAGAAGTTATTATGATGGTATCATGCCTCTAAAATTTCTGGCCATGCAGGATTTCGAAAGACACATGAGTTAATATCTCGCTCATATTGGTGGCCATCCGTTCGTACTGATGTTAAAGATTTTGTGGCCTCCTGTGATGTTTGTGCTCAACATAAATCTTCTCATCTGGCCCCTATGGGACCCTTGTTGCCTCTTCCCGTACCTTTTAGACCATGGACTCACATCAGTATGGATTTTATAACTGATCTTCCTCCTAGTAGAGGTTATAAGGTTTGGGTGGTGGTGGACCGCTTTTCAAAGATGGCTCATTTTGTACCATTAGAGGGATTGCCCTCCTCCTCAGTTTTGGCACAATTTTGGCACAACATTTTATTAAAGAGATCTTTCGTTTGCATGGATGCCCTCAAGAAATTGTGTCTGATAGAGGAGTACAGTTTACCTCTAAATTCTGGCGAGCATTATGTAAAGCTTAGGGAGTTCAGCTTAATTTCTCATCTGGATACCATCCACAATCGAATGGGCAAACAGAGAGGGTGAATCAAGACCTTGAGACTTTTATTCGTATGTTTTCGTCTGCTTCTCAGGATAATTGGATGGATCGTTTGCCATGGGCAGAGTTTGCACACAATAATCTGTCTCATGAGTCTACCTCTTCTACTCCATTTTATGTTGTATATGGCTTACATCCTGGGCCCTCCCTCCCACCCATGGTCCTGCAGCTACTGAACTCATTCAAAATTTTTCTACTATCTGAAATCAAGTCGTATCCTAGCTCAGGAAAACTTCTATTCGATATAAATCAGCAGCTGACAAAAGACGTAGAGCTGCACCTGCCCTTAAAGTGGGTGACAAATAGAATCTCAGAAGTCTTCCAATGAATATTCGTCTTAAAGTTCCTTCTGTGAAGTTCGCTCGTCGATTCATTGGTCCATATAAGATTTTGAAGGTCATTAACCCAGTGTCCTTCAATTTGAAACTGCCATCCTCACTTCATATTTCAAACTCCTTTCATGTTTCACTGTTGAAGCCATTAATTATTAATCGTATTTCATCTTCAACATCTTCTTCAACAGTACTTGAACTCTCTCAACAGGAGGACTTTGAGATCACTCAAATTTTAGATTCCAAAAAAGTTCGAGGAGTGATCAAATATCTAGTGGATTGGAAGTGCTATGGCCCTGAGGAGCGTTCCTGGGTAAAGGCTTCTGAGATTGATGCTCCTGCATTACTACGCAAGTTCCACATTAAGTTTCCACGAAAAGTCATCTTTAAGTGTCCAGTGGCCACTTCTAAAAGGGGTGGTACTGTCACACACCGCTCTCATAACTAGGTGCTGCTGTGTGACTTGCCCTTTAAGGAACTATGTTGGTGCTTGTCTCCTGTATCAGAGTCTCTACCTTTTCATAGCTGTTTTCTGTTATCCTAATTGGAAACCTCCTTCTCAAGCTTATTGGTTACTGAAGACTAAATCAACCTCTTGTGATCAGGGATTCATTGCCTGATCTCCGTGTTACTCACACTACCGTGGGTTCTGGCTGCATACCTATCTCCCTGAGTGTCTCCTGGATGTTATTTGGTTGCCGAGATTGCCTGTCATCGCTGATCTCTATTTGGCCCTGCTGAATACCATTTCATGGTTCATCTCTAAGCTGCAACTATTCATTGAACTTTTATCTGCACATTGAACTGTCGTGAGTTGCTTGTTATAAACTGTGCTCATATTGATTGGATTTATTACCGCTCTGCTCGGCTGTTCATTATTCTGTTGAACTACAATCAAGTTCTGGTCATCGGTGGTTCTAGGTCTGGCATGGCTATTATTATCATGCTGCTGTTTGTGAATTGCTGGACTATTTCTAAGAATCATTGCCGAGCTAGGAGCCAGTTCCTGTAATTAAGTTCTGTGCGATATCAGCTGCTTTCTGTCAAAGGGATGAACTTACGTTTCTCTGTGTGTTGAATTTCTATTGTTATGCTGTACTTCTAGCAACATTCTATTGCATGTCTCTAGTTCATCAAGCTCTTGGACTATATATATACATCTGTTGTTCCGCTGACAAGAACCGTTACATTACCTATCACCATCCGCTAAAGTGAATCACATTCCATCTGGATCAGCCAAGTCTATTTACTATCCTCATCGGACTTTCAAGCTGTGTCAGTGATTCTACTTTATTGCTGTCGGTGTTACAAGGTTACAAGTGTTCTGGATCATCATCTCAGCGTTGAACTGTATTGCTTGTTTTTCATGCTGTTGCTCATGGTTACCACTTGAAGTACTGATGTGATTGTGTTATTTCTCAACTACCGTGTGCTCAGCACAGCTGAGTTGTACATGCCTTTTATTACTGCTGTTGCACCATTGAACAATATACTAAAGTTGCAACACTACTTTATCGTCTGTGTATTTCTTCATTGTGATTCTCCATCTGAACTTATTCTAGTGTGTTCTGTCTCCACCACCCTCTGCTTTACCATCTAAGTAAAGGTTGGGGATCCACAAATATTCCTAGCCGTGACACTTGTTTTACTTATATGTGCCGTAATGATGCCCTTCTGAATCAAACCAGGTTACTTTTAAATATTTATGGGGAGGGATGAAGACTCAATTCCCAAGAGGAAAGCTTCATCCAACCACGAGGTAAAAGGGACTCCACGAGACTTGCATCAAAGGTGGCCTCCAAGACCCATGCATATAAATATTGAATGTGTATAAATAATATTTATATGTTCTATTAGTGAAGTGTAAGATATATGTAAAACAGACAGTTTAGATAGACCAATAGTAAGTATGTTTAATGCTCACATTGATGTAGATTTGGTTGCCCAAAACATGTCTTGACAATGCAATTGAAAGTCCACATTCTTAGAAATTAAGAGGACAGATTTTGGCACTGCCAAAAAATACATGTAGAGATGGAGATATGACAGCTGACAAGAGATAGAGTTAGGGAACTGTATAGACTGATTAATTATTTTTAGAATTGAATGGGTGAAAGCAAATGCAACAATGACAAAATTTCTAAATCCTTCATTAAGACTGCTCGCTGCAGACTGTGGCCAAAATTGGTTACAATTGGGACAGTTGTGAAGGGAGCATTAGAAATTACTTGATAAGAATGATAATGCTATAAATAATAATATACGCAAAAACAACTCAAAATGACATTATTTTACCTATTTTTCACAATTTTTCATTAAATCCAGATCCAAAATCATAGCCAAAACCTTTTACGATTTCTTTGGCAAAACCTGTCACTAAGCCAAAACACGAACACTTTTAAGAACCAAATCAATATACAAAACCAAAACACAGGGGTCAGCGTAGATCTCTACTGCTACTATAAAGTAGGGCCTGGAGAACTAAAGCTTTGATGGTTCTTTCAGTGCAGTGAGACCCACACAAAGGCAAAAATAAATAAAACACTCTTTTAGCTTGTGACCAGAGAATTATGATACGCCTGCACAGGTCCTGCTGCAGTAATGGAACCAGCACTATATACTGGCTCCACTGATCACCTGGAAACAGTTTATAATACATCTAACTAGAGTCAAAATATGATCAGAGAAAGCTTTTTCTAGGACCCCTGGAGCACCGGGGCACAATAATACATAACCTTTTCTATTCATGGTCAATATCCTTGATCCTCTTCCTCCTCCAAAGTAGTCCAAAGGGTGTTAAACAATGACAAAAAGGCAGTGTCATCATGTACAAGGACTGACTAATATTATAATAAAATCTTAAAGTTGGAAAAAATAATCTCTACCCTTCTACTTTCAGTGCCACCTAATTAGTTGAAAAGCGTAACCAATAATACAGGAGAATAGCAATAATTTTTTTTTTTACAAAAATCTACAAAGCTGAAATTCTGTAGAAAAGGGATGGACAATGTTAAATAAAGTGGCAGATCTCTGATTGATTTACAAAACGGTTTAAGGTAGGGAAACCATAATCCTCATAAATAGGCAGGAGTAGGAGGATCATCATCATCATCATTTAATTATATAGCGCCAGCAAATTCTGTAGTGTTTTACAATTGGGGACAAACATTAATACAACAATACTGGGTAATACATATAGACAGAGAGGTAAGAGGTCCCTACTCACAAGCTTACAATCTATGGGACAATGGGAGTTTGAAACACAAGGACACGCGCTACATCATATTGCTAATTGGACCAGCTGAGAATGCAAATGTAAAAAGTTTTGAGTGGGCTGTGTGATCATTCACACAGCAATGTTGGTCAGAGGGTTGTTGTCTTGTGTTAGCTGTGTAGAGGGTGGTAATAGGGTAACCTATGGAGATTAAGATGCTGGTTGAGAAATATCATGAGCTTGTCTGAAGAGGTGGGTTTTCAGACAACGCTTGAAGGTTTGAAGAATAGAGGAAAGTCTTACTGTGTGAGGGAGGGAATGCCACAAAAAGTACTGTAACCAGGAATAGGAGGATGTGATGAAAGATGCAGATCTTGTGCAGAGCGAAGGTGTCGAGTCGGAAGATATTTTGAGACAAGTGAGGAGATGTATGTCGGTGCAATTTTGTTGACGGCCTTGTTAGTAGAAGAATTTTATATTGGATTCGGTGAAAAACATGCAACCAATATAGAGACTGACAGAGTGGCTCAGCAGAGGAAGAACAGTTTGCAAGGAAAATCAATCAATCCGCTGCATGCAAAATAGATTGTAGGGGTTCAGGCTGATTTTGGGAAGACCAGTAAGGAGGGAATTGCAATAGTCGATGCGAGAGATAATGAGTACATAAGGTTTTGAAGTGTCTTGTGTGAGATATGTGCGTATTCTGTAAATGTTCTTTAGATATATGTAACATGATTTAGATATAGATCAGGGGGTAACTGTATGAACCTCCGGATTCTTCAACTCCGGCGAGTTAAGCGTTTTCAGCGCTTAAATTTAAAGCGGCGCTGCCTTGTAAAGGGAAGCTTTACAAGGCAGTGGATCAAGTTCCCCAGCAGGTTCAACCTAGAGGGGAGTCACCTAACAAGGGCCAGGGGTTGTTTCAGCTGTGGATTAATTCCATCCCCTATACCCAACATCAGAAAGTCAGTCTGTTGAATATAATGTATCAGAACATTTGTCACTCTTCTAAAAGACCTTAATGCCTTAAAGTCTCCTTACATTTTTATTCCCCATTCTAGTAGCTAAAATATTGCCAGACAGTACAACTCTCGACATACCTGGATGAGTAGTTTAGTTCAATCCAGACCCACCAGAGCTATGTTATGCTAACTCATGCTAGCAAAGAAAGTGAGAGAATCCTGCACAAGTCCAGAACAAGATTAGAGTTACATGGCCCATTTAATTGAATCAAATTCATGATCCCTGTCCTATGTATTGCAGTGTGAATATTAGTTTGCAAGACATATTTAAAACACTTTAAAGTATGTGTCACACGCTGACCTTGGCTTCTGTTCAAACAGTATAGTTGGTTGTGAGTACTACTGTATGTCATCCAAATTTTTTCTTTCTTCCCACATTAAACTTCATCAACCATCTAGACAGCCTGAGCTACCTCCAACTAAAACAAGAGGAAACAAGTGTGGGATTATACAGCTAGATGGAAATCAGCCAAAGGCTAATCAGACCGTGGGGACTGGGGTAATGAGGAATATTGGGAACCCTGGAATGACATCTTTGCCATCCCAGTAGTTATGTCATGTAAAAGGACACAACTACTGGGATGGCAAGGGTAACAGCTTTTTTTTAATCCACTGGGGAAAAAATCCCTAAGATATGAGGTGAACTGCCTGCAATCAGCTCTGTCAAAGAATGGCAGAAGAATAAATTGACCAGAGTGTATTAGCTGCTCAACCCCACAATGTTTCCCACTCTAGCCACTATGTGATTGGCTAGCAGCTATGACAAAATGCATAATGCTGGTGTAACGGCTCTAATAAATCACTATTAGGTATATGCACAATGCCCTCCCATAGAGATTGAAGTGTTGTGACTTGCTTTGAATGCACTAAAATGGAGCAAGCAACCTCCAAAAAATGGAGGCGCAAGTATGACTGTAAATGGGTATGGACACATAGAATATAATGAGTTTTACTTTCATGTGGCTAAATGCTTTGCATTTGCATTAAAATTGTTATGTTCATTTTGTCACTTACCAATTAACATTGTTCAATGTGATTTTGTGGTTCCAACACACAAAGCAATTTAATAGCAAACGATAGCAAGATTTACAGCAAGCCATGATGACGCATAAAAGGTGTAACGATAAAACAGGAAAGTATAAAAACAAATTCATTACATTTTCGCTAGCGCGTCCTGGGCCCAGGTCCATGTAACATACATTGTAACATAGTAACATAGTTGATGAGGTTGAAAAAAGACACCAGTCCATCAAGTTCAACCTATTTTGGATCTCCTGCAATCCTGCACTTATATTTGAAATTAATCCAGAGTAAGCAACCGCCAATCTGTTTCAATTGTGAAAATCCCCCCAGACTCATTATTGCAGTCCTATTTTTACCCTATATCCACTACTATCCTTCATTTTAAATTAACGGTCGTATCCCTGGATATACCTTTCAACTAAAAATTTGTCTAACCCTTTCTTAAACATATCTATTGAATCTGCCATCACAACCTTCCCTGGCAATGAATTCCATATCTTGACTGCCCTTACTGTAAAGAACCCCTTCCTTTGCTGGTTGTGAAATTTCCTCTCCTCTAACCTTAGGAGATGACCACGTGTCCTGTGTATGGTCCTTGGGGTAAAAAGTTCCCATGAAAGCTCTCTGTATTGACCCCTAATGTATTTGTACATAGTAATCATATCTCCCCTTAGACGCTTCTTTTCTAAAGTAAACATGCCTAAACTGGCTAACCTTTCCTCATAACTTAATGACTCCATACCCTTTATCAATTTTGTCGCCCTTCTCTGAACCCTTTCTAGTTCCAAATTATCTTTTTTATAGAGTGGTGCCCAGAACTGTACTGTATATTCAAGATGAGGTCTTACCAACGATTTATACAGTGGCAAAATGACACTGTCTTCCCTTGCATCTATGCCCCTTTTTATGCATGCCAATACTTTGTTTGCCCTTGCAGCTGCTGCTTGACATTGAGCACTATTGCTAAGTCTACTGTCTACGAGCACTCCCAAATCCTTTTCCCCCTTAGATTCTCCTAAATTAATTCCATTTAATTTATAGATTGCGTTCTTGTTTTTGATCCCTGAATGCATAACCTTACATTTATCTGTGTTAAACCTCATATTCCATTTGGCCGCCCAATCCTCCAGTTTATTTAAGTCCCTCTGTAGAGAAGCTACATCTTGCTCTGATTTTATTACCTTACAGAGTTTAGTGTCATCTGCAAAAATAGAAACTTTACTCTCTAAACCATCACCAAGGTCATTAATAAATATATATTAAAAAGGAGTGGTCCCAGCACGGAACCTTGAGGTACTCCACTTAAGACTTTTGAGAAATTAGAAAATGCTCCATTTATCACAACTCTCTGTTCCCTATTCTCTAACCAGTTTTCGATCCAAGTACAAATTTTGATTCCTAGACCCAGTTCCCTTATTTTGCAAACCAACCTCTTGTGTGGCACTGTATCAAAGGCCTTTGCAAAATCTAAGTAGACCACATCTACTGTCCTGCCCTGGTCTAAGTTCCCACTAACTTCCTCGTAGAAACGAATTAGATTAGTTTGACATGACCTATCCCTCACAAATCCATGTTGATTCCCACTAATAATTTTATTGCGTACCAAGTAATCCTGAATGCTGTCCCTTAAAATACCTTCCAGTAGTTTCCCCACTATTGATGTCAGGTTTCCAGGTCTATAATTCTCTGGTTGTGATCTCGTCCCCTTTTTAAACAACGGCACCACTGTCACAACTTGAGTATTTTGCTTACTGGTTTTGGCACTACTCACCAAAGAGGCGCGGAGTCTAACGTGTTCCAGATATTCACCAGGAACCCCCACAAGGGAGTATGGTCTTAGCTGCAGGAGACACGCAGGTCACGGTCCTCCAGAACAAGGAGGACACAGGAACGCTGGAGCTAGGTGGGACCTATTACTCTGGCACTCTCTTAGTGCCAGAGTGATCCTTAAATAGTGCTGCCTTCAATTAGCGGCGGTGGTGACGCTGAACACCACCGCCGGATTTACTGGAGAGCGTTTCGTTGGCTAGCAACGGAACGTGACCGCCGACCCGGAAGTGTGCTCGGTTGCCTAGCTCAGCGGCAGTAGCAGGCGTCCGTCCCTGTGCGACGGACACAGCGCGGGGACGGCGCCTGACAGTACCCCCTCCTCTACTTTGTTGGATAGATCTTTGGTCCAGGAATTGTTTCAATAGTCGTGGGGCATGAAGATCCTCTTTAGCCACCCATGATCTCTCTTTTGGACCGAAGCCCTTCCAATGGACTAAGAATTGATGTCGTCCGTCGAGGACATGGGAGTCCAGGATGCGGCTTACTTCAAATTCCTCACCATTGGTAGTCCGTACAGGAGCTGGATGATGAGGCAAGCGATGAAACTTATTTAGTATAACTGGCTTCAGAAGAGAGACGTGAAACACATTATGGATTTTCAGGGAGGGAGGTAACCGAAGTCTGTAGGTCACCGGGTTGATAACATGTGTTATAGGGAAAGGTCCAATATAACGAGGAGCCAATTTCTAAAAAGGGACTCGCAACTTGAGATTGCATGTAGACAACCATACTTTGTCGTGAAGGTGTAATAGAGGAATAAGTCTCCGATGACGGTCAGCCGCTTGTTTATAGCGTAAAGAAGTCTCCTGGAGTTTGGTTTTACTAGTTGACCAAATCTGAGAAAAGTTCCGCATTAAATCCTCCACAGCTGGAACTGGCGAGGAAACCTGACCGGAGAAATCTGGGAGGGTGGGTTGGGTTCCATAAACAACAAAAAATGGAGAGGCACCAGAAGACTCGTGATGATGAAAGTTGTGAGAAAATTCTGCCCAAGGTAGGAGATTAGCCCATTCTGTTTGGTTGTCTGCAGAGAAACATAGCTGAAATACTTCGAGGTCCTGGTTGACCCGTTCCGTCTGGCCATTGGTTTGAGGGTGATAGCCGGACGAGTACTTGAGGTCAGAACCAAGAATCTTACAAAATGCTCTCCAGAATTGAGAAACGAACAGTACTCCATGATCCAAAATTATTTCACGAGGACAACCATGGATTCTGAATATCTCCTTAATAAAAATTAGGGCCAACTGAGAGGCAGACGGTAGAGCGGGTAAGGGTACGAAGTGGGCCATTTTCGAAAATCTGTCAACGACGACCCAAATGACCTTCCCCCCATTACTGGGGGGAAGGTCAGTGATGAAATCCATGGATATGCTTTGCCAAGGAAAATCTGGAGTAGGAAGTGGTTGTAGAAGACCTGGTGGAGCCAATCTGGGGTTTTTACAACGAGCACACGTGGCACATGAGGCCACAAATTTCCGTACGTCAGAATGCAAGGCCGGCCACCAATATTTTTGACGAAGAAATTCGTAGGATTTCTTCACCCCGGTGTGTCCCGCCAGCTTGGAGGAATGTGCCCACCGTAGGGCTTTGGCTCGTAGATTAGGTTCCAAGAAAGAACAACCCCTAGGAGGTGTTTTGGGGGAGGTTCTGGTAAGGGCGATAACCTTGGTAGGTGTTAGGATTGGCAGTGGCTTCAGAGATGTGCAGAGATCAGTGTTATCAAAAGATCGAGACAAGGCATACGCTCGGATGTTCTTGGACCCAGGATGGTAAGTTAAAATAATATCAAAACGTGCAAAGAATGATGCCCATCGAGCTTGGTGTGGGTTGAGGCACCGAGCTTCACTGATATAAAGCAGATTCTTATGGTCACTTAAAACTGTTACTGGATGACAGGAACCTTCTATGAGATGTCGCCACTCCTCCAATGCGGCCTTGATTGCAAGCAACTCTTTGTCGCCAATACCATAATTTTTCTCATGCGGCAAGAATCTTTTAGAGAAAAATTCGCAGGGAAGATGAGTACCAAGTTCGGATCTTTGGAAGAGCACTGCTCTAATACCTATTGCAGACGCATCAACTTCCAAAAAAAAGGGTTCTAATTGATTCGGTTGAGAAAGGACTGGTGCAGACGAGAAGGCTTGTTTTAGGGAATCAAACGCCTTCAAGGCATCGGTAGACCATTCTCTGGGATTGGATGATTTCCGGGTTAGAGCGGTTATTGGGGCTATGATTGAGGAGAACCCCTTAACAAACTGCCTGTAATGGTTGGCGAACCCAACAAATCTTTGAATGGCCTTGGTGCCTTGAGGAAGAGGCCAACTTTTAATAGCGGATACCTTCTTTGGATCCATGCGTAGTCCTGATCCTGAAACAATGTACTCCAGAAAAGGGAGTTGCTCAACTTCGAAGATACACTTCTCTAATTTGCAGAAGAGTTGGTTAGCTCGTAGTCGAGATAAAACTTCTTTGAGATGAAGACGATGGAAGGAAATATCTCGGGAGAAAATCAAGATGTCGTCCAGATAGACAACTACAGAATGATATAATAGGTCTTGAAAAATCTCATTTACAAAGGACTGAAAGACAGCGGGGGCGTTACTAAGCCCGAAGGGCATAACTAGATATTCGAAATGTCCGTCCCGCGTGTTGAACGCTGTCTTCCACTCGTCCCCTTGGCGAATTCGTACTAAGTTATATGCCCCTTGAAGATCCAATTTAGTGAAGACTCGGGCTCCGCTGATTCTGTCAAAAAGATCCATTATAAGGGGCAGAGGGTAACGATTTTTAATGGTAATTTTATTTAGTTGCCTATAATCAATGCAGGGGCGTAGAGATCCGTCTTTTTTCTTGATGAAAAAGAACCCTGCTCCGGCCGGAGAGGACGATTTTCTGATAAACCCTCGGGCTAGGTTTTTAGAGATATATTGAGACATGGCCTGGGTTTCTGGCAGAGACAGGAGATAAGTCCTACCACGAGGAATCTGTTTTCCCGGAATTAAATCAATCGGACAATCCCAAGGGCGATGAGGTGGTAGAATCTCTGATCTTTGCTTGGAAAAGACATCCTTAAAAGTTAGATAGACCGAGGGTAATGCGGATGTCTCCAAATTGGTTTGAGTGAGGCAAACGTTGGAGCGAGGAGAAAAAATACACCGGTTATGGCACTGCAGACCCCAGGAGATAACTTCGGCACAAGCCCAGTCAAATTGTGGTGAGTGGTTCCGGAGCCAGGGGAGACCTAAAATTAAAGGATTGATGGATTGAGGTAACACTAGGAATTGAATCCAGTCTTGATGCAAGGCTCCAATCCGCAATTGAACCGCACTAGTGATGTTGGAAATGGTGCCGTTGCTGACACGATTACCGTCTACAGCTGTTAGTGTTAACGTCTGTGGAAGAGCCAAAATGGATAACTGAAGCTGTGAGGCAAGAGAAGCCGAGATGAAATTCCCAGCCGCACCAGAATCCACGAAGGCTAGGATCTGCTGGGGTCCCTTAGAACTGACCAGTAGAACAGGCATAAGGAACTCAGGGTTAGAAGTTGAGTAGGGAGTGGAAAAAGCTACTCCTAAGGCGGCCTCCCTCTTACCGTTTAGGAGGGAGCGTTTCCCGGTCTTTTAGGACAGAGGCTTAGTACATGTCCGGACTCTGCAATATAGACACAGTCTCTGTTTGAATCGTCTCTCACGCTCCTCAGGCGTCAATTTTGAGCGACCCAGCTGCATCGGTTCCTCTGTAGCCGAAATAGGATTTTGAAAGGTAGGTGCCCAGCGGGTGGGGCGTCTTGAGAGAGATCTCTCCGATGTTCTTTCCCTAAAACGTAGGTCAATCCGGATACACAGGGAAAGGAGGGTATCCAGGTCAGAAGGAAGTTCCCTGGTGACCAGCTCATCCGTAATTCGGTCCGTAAGGCCCTGCCAAAAGGTAGCAATGAGAGCCTCGTTGTTCCATCGCAGCTCCGACGCAAGAGTACGGAACTGTACTGCATACTGACCAACTGACATTGAACCTTGTCGAAGATTTAATAGACCAGAGGCAGCTGAGGAGATCCGACCTGGTTCGTCAAAGACCTCGCGAAACATGTCGATAAATGCTGCGGAGTTCTCTAGTAAAGGAACGTTGCGCTCCCATAACGGTGAAGCCCAGGCCAATGCTTGTCCGCTGAGCAGGGAAATCATGAAGGCTACCTTGGTGCGCTCAGATGAGAAGGCAGTAGAGTTGCACTCAAAATGGATTGCACACTGATTGAGGAACCCCCTGCATCTTCTAGGATCTCCATCATACTTTTCTGGAGAGGGAATTCTAAGCCCGGTAGAATGAGCCGGGGAAGGGGACGGAGCCACCGGAGCAACTGCGGCCAAAGACGGAGCAGCGGAAGGTTCCACCGGAGGTGGTTGGACCGCCTGTAAGGAGTCTAGACGAGACAGTATCCCTTGGACACACTGAAGTAAACGGCCCTGTACGGCTTCTTGCTGTTCCACTCGGCGGCCCAGGTGGATGAGCAGATCCTGAGCTGAGGGTTCACCTGTTCCATCTGACGTCATGGCCAGAGTAAACTGTCACAACTTGAGTATTTTGCTTACTGGTTTTGGCACTACTCACCAAAGAGGCGCGGGGTCTAACGTGTTCCAGGTATTCACCAGGAACCCCCGCAAGGGAGTATGGTCTTAGCTGCAGGAGACACGCAGTCCTCAGAGGGAGCAACCAGTGAAGCGGTAAGATGAAAACGGTGTCAGGCTGGCCGGGTCAGAAACAAGAGAATCAGGATATGCCACAGGGAAAATCCAAAGTCGTAGTCAGGAGTAGCCGGGTCTGGGGTCAGAAGCGCAGGAGAGGATAGTCAACAAGCCGGGTTCAATACACAGGGATATCAGAAGTAGAATGGTCAACAAGCCAGGTTCAGTACACAGGGATATTTTATTATTATTATTAATAATTTTTATTTATAGGGCGCCACTAGGTATCCGTAGCGCCGTACAGGGACAAACAAAGTTACAATAGAAAGGTGAGACAGCACGATACAGTAAACAAAACGCACAGTAACTCCGAGATCTCAAAGCACAGCTAGAGGGGCGGGGGAGGAAAGAGGGGAAGGTCCCACATACGGCGGAGCCCAAGAGGGCACGGAAGGCAGGGAAACCCCCAGAGTGGAGAGGAGGGAGCAAGAGGGAACGGGGAGGAGGAGGGCAAGGTAGCTGGAGAGCAGAGTTAAAAGTGGTGAAGACAGGAGGAGAGATGACCCTGCTCAAAGGAGCGTACAATCTAAGGGGTGGGGTAGACAGACAGAGAGACATGAGGGAGGGAGAGAAGGAGGATAAGGGAAGGGGAGTGAAGGGGAAGAGGCAGAAGATCTGTTAGGGAGTTAAGTGGGAGACTGGAAGGCTTTAAGAAAAAGGTGGGTTTTTAGAGCCAGTTTGAAACTGGACAGATTAGGGCAGGTTCTGATAGAGGGAGGGAGCTTGTTCCAGTGGAGGGGGCAGCGGGGGCGAAGTCTTGGATACGCGCATGGGAGGAGATGATCAGGGGAGAAGAGAGGCGACGGTCATTGGCTGATCGTAGAGGGCGGGAAGGAGCATGAATAGAGAGGAGGGTGGAGATGTAGGGTGCAGTGGAGTTGGCGAGGGCCTTGTATGTAAGAGTGAGAAGCTTGAAGAGGATTCTGTAGGGGAAGAAGAGCCAGTGAAGGGAGAGGTAGAGGGGGGAGACAGACGAGGAGCGGCGAGAAAGGAAGATAAGCCTAGTGGCTGCGTTAAGAACAGATCGAAGGGGAGCGAGATAAGATTGGGGCAGGTCAGTAAGGAGGAGGTTGCAGTAGTACATGCGGGAGATGATCAGAGAGTGAATAAGACACTTGGTGGCATCTTGGGAGAGGAAGGGCCGGATGCGAGCGATGTTACGCAGCTGAAAGCGGCAGGATTTCGCAAGAGAGAGAATGTGGGGGCCGAAGGAGAGAGAGGAGTCGAGGATGACACCGAGGCAGCAAAGTTGGGGGACAGGGGAGATAGAGGTGTTGTCGACAGTGATAGCGAGGTCAGCAGGGGGCGAGGTATGAGAGGGAGGAAAGACTATGATTTCTGTTTTGGCGAGGTTGAGTTTGAGGAATCAAGAGGACATCCAGGAGGAGATGGCAGAGAGGCAGGCGGACACCCTAAAGAGGAGGGTGGGAGAGAGATCAGGAGCGGAGAGGTAAAGTTGAGTGTCGTCAGCGTAGAGGTGGTAGTTGATGCCATAGGAGCTGATGAGTTCACCCAGGGAAGAGGTGTATAGAGAGAAGAGTAAGGGTCCCAGGATGGAGCCCTGAGGGACCCCGACTGGAAGGGAGGACGGGGGGGAGAGAGAACCAGATGTGGTGATGGAGAAGGATCGGTCAGCAAGGTACGAGGTGAACCAGGACAAGACAGGGCCGGAGAGGCCAAAGGACTGGAGGGTGTGGAGGAGGAGGGGGTGGTCGACGGTGTCGAATGCTGCAGACAGATCAAGGAGGATGAGAAGGGAGAAGTGGCCCCTGGCTTTAGCAGAGAGGAGATCGTTGGTGACTTTAGCTAGGGTCGTTTCAGTGGAGTGAAGGGGGCGGAAACCAGACTGGGGGGGCTCAAGGAGGGAGTGTTCGGAAAGGTAGGAGGAAAGACGGCTGCAGACGAGCCTCTCGAGGATTTTGGAGGCAAAGGGGAGAAGTGAAATGGGGCGATATTTAGAGGGAGAAGTAGGGTCAAGATTAGGTTTCTTAAGGATGGGGGATACGAGAGCATGTTTGAAGGAGGAGGGGAAGATGCCGGTGGAGAGGGAAAGATTGAAGAGGTGAGCGAGGTGGGAGCAGGTGGTGGGGGAAAGGGAGCGAAGAAGGTGGGAGGGGATTGGATCCAGGGGACAGGTAGATGGGGGGAGGATGAAATGAGAGAGTGGACTTCCTCGCCGGTGGTGGGGCGGAAGGAGTGGAAGGGAAGGTGGCTAGGGGGGGAAGTACGGAAAAGAGGGGGGGTGGATGAGAGAGTGGAGGAGGAGATATCAAGTCGGATGGCCTCAATTTTAGAGGAGAAAAAGGAGGCGAAGTCGGAGGCAGTCAGGGAGGAGGGGGTGGGAGGAAGGGGTGGGGGCAGGAGAGTGCTGAATGTGGCGAAGAGGCGGCGGGGGTTAGAGGATTGGGAAGAGATGAGGGATTTAAAGAAAGATTGTTTAGCAAGAGAGAGGGCAGAGCTGTATGATGAAAGGATGAATTTAAAGTGGAGGAAGTCCGCTAGGGAGCGGGATTTTCTCCAGTGGCGTTCAGCGGTACGGGAGCATTTTTGGAGAAAGCGGGTAAATTTGGAGTGCCAGGGTTGGGGTTTGGAACAGCGAGGGTGGACGGAGTGGGCAGGGGCGACCGCATCCAGAGCAGAGGTAAGGGTGAGTTTGTAGAGGGAGACTGCCTGGTTGGGGCAGGCCAGGAAGGAAAGGGGAGAAAGGAGGGTATCGAGAGAGGAGGACAGAGAGGCCGGGTTAAGAGCGTCAAGTTTGCATATGGATAGAGTAGGTTTTGGCAGGGGGGGGGAGCAGGAGAAGAGGAGAGAGAGAAGGAGAGGAGATGGTGATCGGATAGAGGAAAGGGAGAGATGGAGAAGTCAAAGAGACTACAGAGGTAGGAGAAGACAAGGTCAAGGGAGTGACCAAGGCTGTGGGTAGAGGAGGAGGTCCATTGGGTAAGACCAAGGGAGGAAGAAAGGGAGAGCAGTTTGCTGGAAGCAGGGTCAGTGGGATTGTCCATGGGGAAGTTAAAGTCGATAAAGGATGCTGGAGGGGAGGTCGGAGGAGAGGTGGTGAGGAAGCCAGGCAGCAAAGTTGTCAAGGAAGAGGGAGGTGGGGCCAGGGGGGCGGTAGATGACCGTGACACGGAGATGGATGGGGTAAAAGAGGCGGATGGAGTGGGCTTCTAAGGAGGAGAAGGAGAGGGAGGGTTCAGGGGGAAAGACGCGAAAAGTACAGGTGGGGATAGGAGGAATGCCACTCCCCAGGTCTGGCGGAGTGGGTGAAGTAGAGTGGGTGATATCAGAAGTAGAGTGGTCAGTAACAATCCGGGTAATTCACAGAGAACAAGGAGGACACAGGAACGCTGGAGCTAGGTGGGACCTATTACTCTGGCACTCTCCTTCAATTAGCGGCAGTGGTGACGCTGAACACCACCGCCGGATTTACTGGAGAGCGTTCCGTTGGCTAGCAACAGAACGTGACCGCCGACCCGGAAGTGTGCTCGGTTGCCTAGCAACCGAGCACTCAGCGGCAGTAGCAGGCGTCCGTCCCTGTGCGACGGACACAGCACGGGGTCGGCGCCTGACAAACACATCTGCTATTCGCCAATTCCTTGGTACTGAGCCTGATGAGATCGAATCTCTGAAAATTAAGAATAGTGGTCTAGCTATTTCCGAGTTTAACTCCATAAGGACCCTTGGGTGTATGCCATCTGGACCTGGAGCTTTACTTGAATGTTTGATATTACGTCTACATTGTTTGTTAATACTAGGTCCAGTATAGTCCGGTTCCTAGTTGGTTCCTCTACTAATTGGGACATGTAATGGTCTTTTAGCGTGCTCAGAAACCTATTTCCCCTAGCTGTACCGCAGGTCTCAGTACTCCAATCAATGTCCGGATAATTAAAATCCCCCATAATTAAAATTTGACCTAGTTGTGTAGCCTTTTCAATTTGCTGTAGAAGTTGGGCTTCCTCAATCGTACTAATATCTGGCGGTTTATAGCATATCCCTATCAGCCACTTCTCTGAACTTTTTCCTCCGCTGGATATTTCCACCCATAATGCTATCACAATATTCTTGTATATAACTTCCTGAATACTTGGTTTTAATTCTGGCTTAATATAAAGACATACTCCTCCTCCCCTTTTATTTACCCTATCCCTCCTGAAGAGAGAATAGCCTTCCAAGTTGACTGCCCAGTCATGTGTATCATCCCACCAGGTCTCCGTAATACCTATAATATCATACTGCTCATTTATTGCTACTAGTTCTAACTCCCCCATTTTACATGTCAGGCTACTTGCATTTGCAAGCATACACTTAAGTCTATTGCCTCCCTTAGGTATTTATTTTTGCTTTAAAAAGGGCCACTCCTTATCAGCTATGCTTCCCTTTCCCCCCTCTCCACCCACTTGACTCTTGTTAAATTCCTCCTTACTACTCTCAATGTCTATCCCATAAATACTTGCTTGCCCCTCCCCCCCCGGAGCCTAGTTTAAAATCTCCTCCAACCTTCTAACCATCCTCTCCCCTAGCACTGCAGCCCCCTCCTCATTCAGATGCAATCCATCACGACAATAAATATGGCAACTGACCGAGAAATCAGCCCAGTGCTCTAAGAATCCAAAAACCTCCTTTCTACACCAATCTTTTAGCCATGCATTAACCTCCTTAATCTCCCGCTACCTCCCTGGACTAGCGCGTGGCACAGCTAGTATTTCCGAAAATACTACCTTGGATGTCCTTGCCTTAAGTTTGCGACCTATGTCCCTGAAATCATTCTTTAGGACACCCTTTCTTCCTCTAACTCGGTCATTGGTGCCAACATGCACCAAAACCGCTGGGTCATTCCCAGCCCCTCCCAACAATCTGTCCACCCGATCCGCAATATGCCGAGCCCGTAGTTTGTAGTCAGGAAGATAGACATTTTACAATGGCCCAGGAGCTTGCTTCTATGCAATTTCAGTTAACAAAAAATAGTGATGATGTCACAATGTACACAAATCTAAACTAAGGTCTTTCTTCATTGGTGCATGGGTCAGGTCAGTCTAGTATAATGCAAAACATAGGTCAGTTCAAAGGATTCCTCTAATAAGGGGCAGCACAGTGGCCTAGTGGTTAGCACTTCTGCCTCTCAGCACTGGGGTCATGAGTTCGATTTCCGACCATGGCCTTATCTGTGTGCAGTTTGTATGTTCACCCTGTGTTTGCGTGGGTTTCCTCCAGGTGCTCCGGTTTCCTCCCACACTCCAAAAAAAAACATACTGGTAGGTTAATTGGCTGCTATCAAAAATGAGCCTAGTCTCTACCTCTCTGTCTGTCTATGTCTGTGTGAGTATGTGTCTATATTAGGGAATTTAGACTGTAAGCTCCAATGGGACAGGGACTGATGTGAATGAGTTCTCTGTACAGCGCTGCGGAATTAGTGGCGCTATATAAATAAATGATGATGATGATGATAAGGTGGGGCCAGCTCAGTCCAACAGCTGATCACATGTTGTGCCTAAGGGAACTGATCTAATCCAGTTTAAACCAATCTATTTGCATTTCAAACACAATATCATTATGAGCATTAATCCTTCCATAACTAGCGATTGCTTCCTGCAATCACTTTGCCGATAGTAGCGGATTCCTGATGGTAATGTGTAGATCAAAATGACACTAAACATGATGCATTTCCTATATCTTGAGCCTTAGATACCTTTAATATAATATAATTTATGTATAAATAATCTCTAATATATTTTACTAATAAATAAATGTGGATTGGAACCTTAATAAATGTGTACTATTTACAAATGTAAGTGCAAATGTAAATGTGTGTGTGTTATTAATCCGTGTGATTGCGTCATTACATGTGACATACTAATCGCAATGGCACGGTAAAACAATATTAATCAATTTCGTTTACTTCATCCAATTATATGACTTTCACAAAAGTTAGGCACAGCATTTAGATGTCAGTGGTTAAGGAGTTAAGAGTAATCACCCATGTTCTATATATAATAAATGATGGAGTATTACATCAATTCGCAAGATAAACTTGTTGTTCTTATAACATCTGAAATGCTGAAGTCCCAATCAGCAATATATTATTGGCACTCTTAAAAGTATCTTGGAACTCTGAACTAAGCCACCTTCTCTAAATTATCTCTCACAATTCCAATCTCATCTTGTTCTTGGGCTCAGAGTGATGTAATCACACAGGTAAGTGCATAATTAGTCAATGACTGCCAGATTTTAAAAAAAAAATCTCTTTTGCCCTTGGCTGATACTTAAGACTTTCCAAACCAGCAAACTTCCGAAAATTATCTTAAAGCAGATCACATTAAAAAGAAAGAAACAGACATTTATAGGTTTTATTTAGGGTGGCAATGTGTAGAAATAATAGAGCGCAAAGTGTGGTAAATGGATACAGTAACTAAGTAACTAATAAACTGAGCTTGTTAAAGTTTAAATGCCAGAGCGCAGGGTATTAGAGAAGCCATAAACATTTGAATAGGAGTACAGGACAGATTTTAAAAAAAAATCACTCTTTTTCACAAATAGACTGTCAAAGAAATGAATGATTTGCCATCTTTAGGCATAATGTTCCATTTGTTCAGAAGTAGAAGTCAGTAAGAGAACACTGCCACGTTACTAATTTAATTAGGTTTTTTTTTCTCTCCAGAAGTTAGAACATTGCCCTGTGAGAGATAAGAAGACTGAGATTCTCTTGTCTTTATCCCATTATTTCTTCCTTGATTCTAAATCAACCATGTAACTCTTACATCCATCCTAAGCAGCAGACCATGTTCCCTTTTTATTTATACATTAAATCATGCTAACCATGCAGTCTGTTTTCTCTTATCTTTTCCAAACATAGGTAGATGAAATGGGACCAGTGATACCTTCGAGGGCTAATTTTGAAGCACTGCTTTTTTTGCTTGTATGCATCAACTTAATAGGTCCATAAAGTAATATATTTCTTGCTAAAATATGATAGGTTGTGAGCAAGGCTAAATAAATAAAAAAAAATTAAAAATAAACAGAATACACTGTAATTGACTTCTATAAAACATTTTGCAATAATTCAAAAATGGCGTATGTTATTTTTACTAATACAGGCATTGAGGGTAAGAAAAAAAATATTTACAGTGAAACAAAATATTTTAAGAAGGGAATTCTATCATCATTCAACTATCTTTGACTCCGTGTCAATGTAAATCTGCTTTTATAACAAGTAAAGTCAATAAGTTTTAGACCTAGCACTCTTATGCAGCATCAATATCCATACTCCCAGAAGGTCACTTTTTAAAAGCTTTGCCCCTTCTGAAGGAGGATACGTGTTTCTGGCATTGTCAGATTACATGTTCAAACAGGCACTGGGACTATCGTGAGCCTCAGATGTTTGGTAAATCTTTGGTTCTCTGGAGATGAGATTAGGGATGCGTAAGGCTACAAAGACAAAAACAATTCCCCATGCTCAGAAGATATTTGCACTGCTGTGTTTTCTACCATGTCCTTGTCCATTTGAAGGTTCATTGCTAAGAAATGTCAAGATAAGAGGCACAATTTTATTGACCACTGAAAGAATTTGTAACTCATTCCATTCCTTAGACAGCAAATCTCCTATTCATACATTTACTACTGCTCATTTACTACAACTTACTTAGTTTTGTCTTACTATTCATGAAGAACACAGCATATAGAGCACAAATGTATATATGTGCATTTCAGTATGCTTTGCAAACTTATATTTGGGCAGAGTAAACAAGAAGGCATGCATCCAATTTAATCTCAAAGGCACCATAATTCTATGAGCCATAGATATACTGTAAATGTTGTTGGCTGAAAATATACCTAATAGAAACATATAATATGAATGAGAGCTGCTATAGAAAGTCTGGGTACACAATACAATGTTTTCAACCGATTATCGGGCCAACCAGATGATAATTGACCAGTTGCAGGGTACATAGTGCAAATTAGTTTTCTGTTTTGCACATAAGTTAAATACTGAGTGTTTTTTCAAGTAGCAAACAAATATCAACTTTAAATTTCTGTGTACAAATAAGCTATCAAGTATTTGTGTGCTACATGAAAAACACAGTCAGTATTTAACTTATGTGCAAAATAGAGATGTGCACTGGCCACTTTTGGTGTCTCGTGTTTTGTGTTTTGGATTCGGATTTGCTTGAGGTTTTGGGTTCGGATTTGTTTTGCAAAACACTTGACGAAAGGTTTTGGTTCGGATTTAAGGTTTTGGATTCGGATTTTTTTTGAAAAAAACATAAAAAGTGTTAAAAACAAGTTTTTTTGGTTTATTTTAACTCCTACGCTATTATTAACCTCAATAACATTCAATAACAATCATTTCCACTAATTCCTAGTCTATTCTGAACACCTCACACCTCACAATATTGTTTTTAGTCCAAAACGTTTCACCGAGGTAGCTTTCTGGACTGCATAGTGCAGTGGTCCCGGTACACAATTTGGTACCGGGGCCACAATACCTCCGCCTTCAAATGGTCTGAATTCCAATGCACAGCTGCCTGCTCCTACATCCTCTGCAGCATATACAGGGTGTAGTTCGAGCGTGTCAATACCTCTTGTTTTTGACGATGACAGGTCATTTTCATTAATTTATGATTTGGAGGTCATTTTAATTCATTTATGATTTGGCAGCAACAGTCAACGTTGTTTAATATCTGATACGCCTCTATCTGGACTGCATAGTGGAGTGGCCCCGGTACCCAATTTGGTACCGGGGCCACAATACCTCCTCCAACTTTCAAGTGTAGTGTTTATAATTTATAAAAACTACAGTAGTTATAGCACGTCAATAACTCTTGTTTTAGACGACCATGGTACAGAGCATTCATCATTGAGATCCCATCAAGTATGTGAAAGACAGACAGGGTCGAAGTGTTATTTGTTGACTTTGTTAACCAAAAAATTGTCGCTGTTGCAAATATTCGTGCAATGAAGAGTGACTTTTTCTATTAAAGGCTCAAGCTTTCAAGTGTAGTGTTCTTAACTTATAAGCACCACAGTAGTTCAAGCACGTCAATACCTCTTGTTTTAGACGACCATGGTACAGAGCATTCATCATTGAGATCCCATCAAGTATGTGAAAGACAGACAGGGTCGAAGTGTTATTTGGTGACTTTGTTAACCCAAAAATTGTTGCAGTTGCAAATATTCGTGCAATGAAGAGTGACTTTTTCTATTAAAGGCTCAAGCTTTCAAGTGTAGTGTTTCTAACTTATAAACACTACAGTAGTTCAAGCACGTCAATACCTCTTGTTTTTGATTATGACAGGGCATTTTACTTTTGGTTTAATTTGTTGAATTTGTTTTAATTTTGTTTTACTTTGTGCTCATGGCAAACGACTGTTGATTGGTCACATAATGGCAATAAAAGAGTTGCAAGATGGAATTGTCCTTGGCCCCTTCCACCCACTTTTATGTTGTTGAAATAGGACATGCACACTTTAACAAACCAATCATTTCAGAGACAGGGCTTACCAAACAACTGTGGCTGAAATGATTGGTTTGTTTGGACCCCCACAAAAAGAGCTGGCAAAGAAAAAAAAGAGTTGCAAGATGGAATTGTCCTTGGGCCCTCCCACCCACCCTTATGTTGTTGAAATAGGACATGCACACTTTAACAAACCAATCATTTCAGCGACAGGGCAGACCAAACTGTGCCTGAAATGATTGGTTTGTTTGGGCCCCCACACCAAAAAAGCTATTCATCTCTCCCTGTACAAAATAAACAGGCTCTACTGAGGCAAGATGTCGTCCTCATCCTCAACCTCTGATTCCTCTCCCCCTACAGTGTGTACTTCCTCCTCCTCACACATTATCAATTCGTCCCCGCTGGACTCCACAACCATAGGTCTCTCTGTACTATCTGGAGGGCAGTGCTGTACTTGATTGAGGAATTGATAATTCATTTTTATGAACATCATTTTTTCAACGTTCTGAGGAAGCAACCTCCTTCGCCGCTCACTGACCAGGTTCCCCGCTGCACTAAAAACTCTTTCAGAGTACACACTGGAGGGGGGACAACTCAGGTAAAATAGAGCCAGTTTGTACAGGGGCTTCCAAACTGCCTTTTTTTCCTGCCAGTAACAATATGGACTGTCTGACATGTCTACTTGGATGGTGTCAGCAAAATAATCCTCCACCATTTTTTCTGAATCAGTGAACTTTGTAATAGCAGTACCACTGGACTTATACTGCTGAATCAGTGAACTTTGTAATATATCAGTACCACTGGACTTATACTGCTGAATCAGTGAACTTTGTAATATAGCAGTACCACTTGACTTATACTGCTGAATCAGTGAACTTTGTAATAGCAGTACCACTGGACTTATACTGCTGAATCAGTGAACTTTGTAATATAGCAGTACCACTGGACTTATACTGCTGAATCAGTGAACTTTGTAATATAGCAGTACCACTGGACTTATACTGCTGAATCAGTGAACTTTGTAATATAGCAGTACCACTTGACTTATACTGCTGAATCAGTGAACTTTGTAATAGCAGTACCACTGGACTTATATTGCTGAATCAGTGAACTTTGTAATATATCAGTACCACTGGACTTATACTGCTGAATCAGTGAACTTTGTAATATAGCAGTACCACTGGACTTATACTGCTGAATCAGTGAACTTTGTAATATAGCAGTACCACTGGACTTACACTGCAGAATCAGTGAACTTTGTAATATAGCAGTACCAATGGACTTATACTGCAGGATTGTTTTGGGATATTTTTTTTTTTTTTTATAATTACTTTTTTTGTAATTTTTTTTATAACTTTTTTTGAAATTATTTAAAATTTGGAAATAATGGGGAAATAGCAATGCCCTTAGAAGGACAGAGCACAGGACACAGCACCACTGGACTCAACAGGACACAGCACAGGACCCAGCAGCACCACTGAACTCAGAAGGACAGAGCACAGGACACAGCACCACTGGACTGAACAGGACACAGCACAGGACCCAGCAGCACCACTGAACTCAGAAGGACAGAGCACAGGACACAGCACCACTGGACTGAGCAGAACACAGCACAGCACAGCACAGAACTGAACAGCACAGCACATCACAGCACAGAACTGAACAGCACAGCACAGCACGAGATATAGCAGGACAGAGGACCACCTAACACAACCTCCCTCTACCCTGATCAATGCCCGAGTGAAGATGGCGGCGACTAGCGGGGAATTTATAGGATCCGAGTATTGCAAGATCCGACAGCGGGATTATGACTCAGAGCCTCGCTTTCAGTTTTGCAATTGGCGGGAATACCTGGATCTGTCTCGGATCCGACTCGGATCGGCAACGTTCGGGTGGGCTCGGATTTCAGAAATCCGAGTGCGCTCATCTCTAGTGCAAAACAGAAAACTAATTTGCACCCCTTGCATTGTACCATGGTTTTGTCCAGGAGACTTAAATAAGACACTTCTTAATTTAGGATCCTTAATTAATCAAGCCCATGGTATTTAACTTGCTGCCATATTAAGTATATCAACATTTCCAGCAATAAACCACAATATTTCAGAGATTCAGAGATACAAACTACCCTTTAAACCAACAATATACAAAACATTATAATAAACAATCTGACCACTTCCTGAACAATCCAATCACTTACTATGCATCTATTCAACAGCAACATAACAGACTTTCCAATACCATCTACACAGTTTCTTCACTTTCCCATGAAATATTTTTCCAATCCCACCATTCTATCTAACAAACCATTTCCCAACCATTGCACAACCATTTCCATACACTTACTATTACACAACATTTGCACTTTTCATTAGCCTTCCAAGAATAACCTTTGCAAAACCACAAAAGCTTCCATGTGAACCAACAATCCATACTAAATATAGCAGGGACTGTATAGTATTACAGGAATCAACACATTGTCAGCCATCTTAAGCACATATGCTTATAATGGCTTAATTTACTACCAATGCAACTTTCATAGCAACAGGGCCCAGTTCTTATTTGACTACATAATCACATACAAATCAGACTAACAGCATACCATTACCTATGCATATCTACACAGCATTGCAACTCTATTACAAGGTCTGCAGTTATGTAACACTATCAATACCAAACCAAAGTCTAACCTTTAAAACCAACACCATCTCGAAATAACTCTTGCACTAAACTCAGGCAATTCCATTCACATTTACCATCAGTATACAAACTTCCATATTACCAACGACGAATGATCATTCAGTCTCATATACTCTACACATATGCATCCAGATTCTACCATCTTCCATTCAAAAACACATTACAACATTTATATTTCCAGACTCATTCAAATGTCATTCATTCCATTCAATAACTATATTAAAATCATTCTTCCTGCTAACCAAAGCCTTGAAAGGCACTCAGGCAACTTACTTTCTTGCATGTCCAGCTAGGGACTCTGTCTGCATGACTTATCAGACTGGTAGCAGGGCACAAACGAAGACGAAGTTTCTCCTTGTGTATGTGTATCAAAAACTTTAAATAGTTCACCGTGTATGCCCTTCATCACCTTCACAGTACCTTACATAAAATAACCAACTTATATAAAATAAAGACAGAGACCTGGGTAAAGTGGCAAACTAAAGTATTTTATTATAACCTAATTATCTTGGTGGCGGAGAAAGAGCACTGCGGATCAGCTCCAGCTGATACCCGTAACCAAGCGTGGACATGGCGTACCGCCTTAAGACCACCCACTCCTCTCATGACCCCAACTGCTTGGCCGGCCCTAACCTGGCGTCAGAGTAAACTGCTCTCGCCTCACTACTCACTCACCCTCCCTTACTGAGCCGGGCGAAGCCCCTTCCCTCCGAAGGGACAAGTGTTACTGTTGCATCGAAAGGGGACAGATACCTGAGGCCAATCACCATAGAGCCGTATATATATCAGCCGCTGATCGAAGTGCCTTCCTCCCCTCTACCTGTAACTAAGCCATATCATTAGTTTTGACTAAAAAACCCACAAGCCTTTATAACCTATTTATATTGGCGTGTGTGGGCGGGATTTTGCTAGCAGAGTGACTCAAACCAGGAAGTGCATCATACTATACAAAGACACAAGAGCCTCCCCTCCACATTATTGGTCGAGTCTAAACCCTATGTTAACTCTTTCAGGTAAGTGCAAGCTCGAGTGCCACACTGTCACTATTTAATTGCGTTCGTCCATAGGGGACACTCTTGTAATTCTTGTGGGCGGAGTTTACCTTTCAACAGGAAACAGACCACAGCTTTTCACACGCTAATAACTGACCAACTGCTCAAAACTTGTTTCTCCGGTATTCAAGTTCCACAGTAACAGTTGGGGAGGTAGAGCTCTGTGCCTAGTCAACTTCTAATTCAATGGTGGCTGAATTCTGCTATATGTCACATTATAAAATAATAGATTATTTATATACTTTTCATCACATAGGAAACCACTAACTATATGCTAAGTTTAGAACAAAGAACTATGCTTAGTTTAGATCTACAAATATAGATAATATTTGCAAGTGTAAGTTCACCTTTTTAAAATGTTGAATCGCAATTATATTTACAAAAATAGACCTTTTGCATCTATAATACACATTTAGAGAAAACAAAACTACAAATTTGATCTTATTCTTTAAATAAGCATTTCAAAATAGGTTCCTTCTAAGGTAACATTACATTCTCTCTTGCATTCATCTAATGAATTTTAACGTAATATAGTTAGGTTATACATAGTTAGGCATGATTCATAGAATTTATAATGGTTTGGTGTTTCTGAACCGGTTGCAACATTCAGAAACAGACAAAATTATATTAATAATCTTCTACTTCACTAGTGGAGTGTTGATAATGTTAGTTTCAGAGGCAACAGCAATCAGACCCAGTGTGCAGTAGTGATGAGAGATAGCGATAAATACTATGTCCCAGATGTGACTAAGACATAAGACAATGTCTTCCTATTGGGCTATCATGGCTATGCATGCTATTGTAAATAACGTTAAACTTTTACTGGTCCAGCCTTGATAGCAAAATTATAATAATAAGTGGTCTTGATACAGTTTATTACAGTATGTCATAGAGATGCTCACTGACCCCTGTGTTTTGGTTTTGGTTTTGGATCTGGATTACCTTCGTGTTTTGGTTTTGTCTTTGCCAAAACCGCCCTTGCGTGTTTTGGTTTTGGTTTTGTTTTGCTATTTTTTTTAAAAATTCAATTTTTTGGGCTAAAATCACATAATTTAGGTATTATTTTGTACCTACATTATTATTAACTTCACTACCACTAATTTCCAGTAATTTCCATTCAATTTAGACCACCTCATAGGTCACAATATTATTTTCATATACTTTCAAACAAAGATTGCAGCAGTTCTTGCCAGTGATAAGAAAAAGCCATTGTCATGCCTGGCATAAGACCAAAAATCCACCTCTTAAGTGTGGAATTATTTTTACACAAATCCTGACAACAGTAGTCTAGCCATTTGTAGCGTTTTTAAGGCCACACTCAGTACAGGTAGGGACCTTAACCATCTGGGATCCTCATCCATGTTACGGCATTTGAAGTGAGTTCATGGAAAGCTGTTGGGAAAATCAGAAATTCATGTTAAAAAAATAACAACAAGCAGTCCAGCATCATCTACCTCCCTTCTCTCATCTAGATCCCAGCACCTGCAATCTACATCCCCAACACCTTCATCATCAATATCCCCAGAAGCATCATTTGACTGTTAAACATTAGTTTACAAGAGGAAGCAAGTATGAAAGCTGTCACCCAGACGCAAAGCGGGTCACAGACGCCATGGGGACTATGCTAGCATTAGATCTGCGTCCAATGTCCACTATTAATGCAGCTGGTTTTAGACAGTTACTTGAGGTCTTCTGTCCCATCTCGTCACCATTTTACTAGAAAAGCTATTCCAACCCTCTACCAGAAGGTTCATAAAAATGTAATTATTGGGATACAAAATGCCATTCTACCCACTGTACACTTAACCACAGATATGCGGAACTGGGCAAACTAAAGATTATATGACTGTGACAGCCCACTGGGTTGGTGATTCACCTTCACCAGCAGGAACAGCAGCAGCATGTACCCAAGCACGTAACATTTTTCAGAAGTAGGCTACTCTGTGTATCAGCGGCTTCAGTAAGAGGCATACAGCTGACTGTCTGTTACAAAAAGTAAGGGATGTCATTGCAACATCGCTAATCCTGCTTGGACTCTCCTGAGGATATGTAATTTCTGATAATGACACCAAAATTGTTCAAGCATTACAGCGGGGGGGAATTCTATCACATTTCCTGTTTTGCTCACACAATAAACTTGGTGTTACAGAACTTTTAAAAGATGAGAATGACATGCAGGAGATGCTGTTTGTGTATTGAAAAATTTAGGCTCATTTTCGGGATTATGCAACAGTATGTAGGAGAATGCAGCAGCTGCAAGAAGACTAGCATTTGAGGGGAATGTACTTTAGTCCAGCGAAGTTGTCACCTGTGAAGAGAGTGCAGACACGGTTAGCTTGAGTCAAGTGATTGCCTTAATTATACATTTTGAGAAGAAGCTACAGAAATTTAATGGATGAAAGAAAACAAAGTAAATGTGTTGACTATATTTTAATTGTAGATTAAGTACTTAATTCGCTTCACCAGTATCCAAGAGCTATCAACATCTTGTAATGAAGTCTACTCCTTCAGTTTCTCTGGTAACTGCTTGTCAAAAAAAAGTAGCTTTCCCAAGACACCCAGTGGTGATGCAGATGAGTCAGCAAAACATTTTGATATTTGCTCTGCTGTAAAAGAATTGGCCAAAAATCGTGACAGCTCTGCCCTAAAATGAACTACTAATTCCATTCAGAAGGCCATTATCGACAATTACATCATAGTACACAGACTTCTAGAATGGTGGGATAAATTAATATTGTTTGAGGAAGATTAGCACTGAACCCTGCCACCTCTCCTGTTTCTCAGTGAGCTATGGTACAATAAAATGTAATTGCAGATTTAGACCAAGACAGGCAGGCCTATAATTTCTATTTCAGCAATTACAATTAGCAATGGAGCAACGGAGCTCTTCTCTTTGGGTGTTACCTATATAATGCTGTAGAATTTGCCTGCAAATTCTACAGACAAGCCTGCTTGTCTTCCTTTTCATCAATGACTCTTAGCAATTGAGCACTATTATTTGGGTGTATATTACACCCAAACCTTATTAATGCAAATTAGTAAAAATACAGTTTAATCCCTGCTAGGTCCTCCACCATCCTTTGCATGTTGATAGTAGGATTGGTTGGAGTTATGGGGAAGGTCACACATTTTTTGGTAAAATCTTTCAAACCAGCCCAGATGTCAAACTGTTGTGGTCTGCCACCTGCGTCATCCCTGCTTCTGTTTGGAAAGTGCAATTTGGTGCCAGAACTGCTGCCACTGGTGCCACACTGCTGCCACTGGTGCAGGACTTACACAATCAACCGCATCCTCATCAGCGCCCTTGTCGGCTACACAAATCTCCCCCTCATCCTCTTCTAATTCCAAAGTGTCATCCTCATTTGGTGTATCACCGGCTACACTCGGGCTGTTCAGGCACACATCAGAAAAAATGCTGAAAGGGCCCTTCTTTATGGGTACACTATCAGAATGGTCACGATTACACATACCCGTGGATGGACTCGCCTCAGGGATTGGTGTCATTTCTGATTCTGATCATACATTTTCCTCTAATTCCTTACTGTTTTCTTGCAGCTCAGCTTTCACAAGTAATAGTAGTTGTGCACCACTTTTGGATTCCAAATTACTTGGTCTTGCTTGCTCACGACTGACCTTACAAGAAGATGGCTCTGTAACATTTTTAGATCTCGCACTAATAGAGAAAGGCAACGGCCTCATTCTTTCTTTGCCACTGCGTGTGTAGAATGGCATGTTGCCAATTTTTTTTTCTCGGCAGTTATCTTTTTATCAGTTACAGCTCTTTTTCTCTTTACCACGGTAAAAGCTTTTTTTTTGTGTTTTTTCCCTGACTTAAAAAGACTATGTAGTTTTACATAATCTTTACCAGATGACGTACAGAGAAGACTACCATCAGGACTTGTGCCAGCAGCTGCTTGCTGATCCTGCTCATATGTTGGCTGCTGTGAATCCATTTTAATGAGACCCAAAGCACTTGTAGTGCAAATTCAGAAATATATACTGCTGGTATATAGTAATTTCAACACCAGAAAATGACTTTTTTAGAACTGGCGAATATATTACACCCCAAACACTTGTAGAGCAAATTAAGAACTATATACTGGTGGTATATAGTAATTTCAACACCAGAAAATGACTCTTTTAGAACTGGCAAATATGTCACACCCCAAGCACTTGTAGTGCAAATTCCAAAATATATACTGCTGGTTTATTACTGTTTCTGCATGCAAAAAATAGTTTCTTGAGGAGGGAATATGACACCCCAAACAGTTGGTAATGTTTGCAAAAATGCCTCCTCTATACTCCTCTCTTCCTGCTTTAATAAGTGCTGTAATAAGTGCTGTAAGAAGTGCTGTAATAAGTGCTGTAATAACTGTTCTCTCCCTGCTCTAATCCTGCGACCTAACCCTTCTCTCTCCCTCTGTCAAATGGCACTGGATTGCTGTGGAGGCGGATATTTATGCATTTGAAACATCGCGAGAACCGAGCTCCGAGATCCGACGACGTCACAATGACGTTTTGCCTCGATTTGAAATCCGAATAGCCTGCTTGGCTCGGTACTCGGATACCTTAAGTTCGGGCAGGTTCGGTTCTTAGGGAACCGAGCCCGCCCATCTCTAGTATGTCATAGTACAGGTCATGGTACCCTACATATAATTCTTACAGCTGATAGTAAACTACATATATGTCACCCTCCGCTGAATAGTTTACCTTGAAAGCAAGGCTAATACATCCAACTTCAATCAAAACATTTTATTACCTATTGTGTTGAATCTCTCTTTAATAATTCAAATGTATGTGGGTGTGAATACCCACAATAGCTTTTGGCAGGAGAGGTACAAATACAATCAACATTAATCCTAGACATAAGAGACAGTTCATTTTATCCTCTTTAGTATTACAGATGGATAAATATGACCGTTATTTTGAATATCACACTACTGTGAGATTAAAAACCCTTCAAGTAATGCCATTTATTGCATTATTTTGCTTATGCTTAAAACCATTCTGAAAGCAGTTTTCAAACTAGTGTGCTAAACATATGCCGAACCTTTAAAAAATCACAGAAAATTCTCAAATATATGCAAGTTTAAATGGCTGATCCACCGTTCCAGCATGTTTCAACTGGTTCAAATAGTCTTAAATGTATCTGAGCCATTTGTTATTATTGCTTTTGTCATCCAATGAGCACGTAAGTGTAACATGGTCCTCAAACATTAAACATACTCGCTAGTCAGGTAAGACATTTTTTAAATATTGAACGTGTTTACTGGTTCATCTAGCAATTTAAATGAATGTGTTTGACTTCTGGAGGCAAATGTATCAAGGTGAGAGTTTCAGGTGGGTTTGAAAAGTGGACATGTTGTCTATAGCAACTAATCAGATTCTAGCTATCATTTGTCAATGTCCTAAATAAATGATAGCTAGAATCTGCTTGGTTGCTATTGGCAACATCTCCACTTTTCAAACAAACCGAAAAACTCTCAGCTTGATACATTTTGTCCCCTGGATACAATTTTAAATTCAATTTTAGAATTTTTGTGAAATTGCAAGCAAACCATGAACAAATTGGAGGCAGTCAAAAAAGCCCAGTTTGGCTGAATTGTGAACTTGCTAGTTCAAGCATCTCTATTCTTTAATTTTAACATCGGTGTTTATAATCTGGTGCGAGTTACAAGACCTTAGTCCGTACCTGCTGATTGTGTAACAGCTACATTTAATACAGTCTTATGAACATTTTTGTTCATGTCTCTCACAGTCTTATATGACAGCAGTAAAATAAGACTGTGTTTTCAATTACTGTAGGTCAGCATAAAGAGTAACTCAGAATGTCTTAGGTGCACATCTGCTTATTAGCCATTCATTCGGCAAATAGTCTTGGTAATCATCTCAGCAGCTGCTGATATTCCTCACCTACAGGTAGCAATTAAAGTTATGTTTTTAATAAATACATGCAGAACTCCTATAAACATACATTAGTTGTATTGAATTGTTTATAGAATCATCAAAGAAGACTTTTTACCTTTCTGGCTGTAACTAATACATTATTTCCTTACCAAATGTGAAGAGGGGGCTTATGCCTAGTGCACAAAAACAAGCAACAAAGATGCATTTTACTACAAAAAATATACTGAATGCGTAAAATTTATTCCATTGAAAGTATAGGATAAGAACTAATTAGTGCAAAATTTTAGTAAAAAAAGCAAGGAATACACCTAAAAATGTTCCATAATCACAGTAAACTTTGCAAAATGAAATATCATTTTTGAAGCACACCCCAAGTCTAGTGTGACTTCTCTGTGCTTAGCAAGGGACGCCCTCATATCGATAATCGATAATTAAAAACACAATTTTATTGATGAACTTTTCTTAAAAAGTTTATGTACACATCTTTACATTTCTTAGGTCTACTAAGGTACAATATTTAAAGTAGAGATGAGATAAGTGAAAAGAAAACAAAGATTATTTGCTTAATTGAAATAGATGCAGACCCTGAAAGTCGAGATATGTTGTCTGAGAAACGAGAGTTTGTCGTGGTACAGAAAAGTCAGGTTCACATGTATTCTTCTTGTAGGTATGTATGTAAGATGTAATAATGGTGTTATATCTCACTAAAGTTGCATATATTACAACAATTTTGGACTTGTTTTCATTCAATGTTCCACTTTTAAAGAGTTTATTCATTCTTATTAAAGATTATTGAGGTGTAGATTTCTCAAATTATTAGTATGAGAAGTTATTATTTCTGATACTGGCATTCCTAATATGTAAAAATTAATGAAAAATCCCATTGGCAGGGGATGGTAATTACAAATGATAAATAATTAGCATTTTTTGATATGTCCACCTATTGCTACAGGGATTTTCTATGTATCTTCCCACTGTATTATTATTCCAATTGTACTATTTATTTATTGTTAGAGATAATCATGACAGATTACAAATAGTTTAATACAGTTTCTATTCAATGTTGCCAGAGTTTTTTTAATATAATTTCTCAGTATTTATTCAGAAAATACTCCTCATAGTGTGTATCTTATATCAGAGATGTTTAAATTGGCTTATTGGAGAGTTCACCATTCACACCTATTTTATTGCTAATATATGTAACAAAAGGAAGTATCACTTTATTAGAGACTTGTCTCAGAGAAGTGAGAAAAACTGAGAAACACAGAACTTTACAATCTCTTTCATTTAACTTTCATACAAATCTCTACCCATGTTCCTATTGTTTTTTGTCTGAGAAGTGAGAAAAGTTAAAAAACCTCTAAAGTTAATTTAAAATGTTTAAATTGCCTAAAGCATCTTAGCATCCTGGACTTTATATCCACATTTCTTATTTTCCACTTTGATCATTGTGTTTGTGTATATGAAATTTGTCTCATTTGTCAAAGCCCGCAGGTCTGTACCCTTTGCCTGAGACCTTCACTGATGTTCCCCTTGTTTATTTAACAAGGACATCTCAGGATAGTGTCAGCGGTTCCCAAATTGTGCACCGTGGCTTCCTAGGGTGCCCTGGTGATCCCACATGAGTGCCGTCGACAGGGCCATCGGTAGGCAGAGTAAGCAAGACGTGGGGGCGCCAAGCCTGAGAACTGCTCGAGTCCGACTGCCATACCTTGCTTGTTCACCAGCCAACCAAAAAAAAAACTCCCTTGCCTGTACGGGGGCAGCGCATCTGGCTCCCTGCTCCCTCCTCACTGCTCCCTTCACATTCAAAATTTTCAATGAGAAGCAACGCAGGGAGGAGCAAGAACCTGAAGAAAGAAAACAAAACAAAAAGAAAAGAAAACAGAAGAAAGAAGGCAAAATCAAGGAACGGAGGGAGAAAACTGTGATGGTAGTGTCCAAGCAGATCCCAAGGTTTGAAAAGTTGTGTAGAGCAAAACAAGTGCACACATCCCATTAATAAATAAGTTTGGTATTTTCATAACATTCTTTAAAAACCAACCACACTTTTGTACAAATTGATGTTTTATTTTTTTTATCTTGTTCCTGTTAATGAGTTCTGCAAAATGTTCTTTGAAATAATATAATTGAAAAAAATATATAATTATTATTTTTTTTGGATTTATGTGTATTATTTTTGCAAATAGCTTAATAAGTATTTCTGTCCTGACCTAAATATTTATTACATTATTTAGACCCCACCCCAAAATTATGGAGACCCTAAGAGTGCCTCGAGCTGAGAATGTTTGGTAACCACTGGGATAGTGTAAGCTGGGGAACATAAAAAGAAATAATGCTTTATTATTAAAGGAGATATTTTATAATATCCTCCAGAACATTGAATAGTAGTCACTAGTATGGAATTATAAGGTTTAGCTCTTTGAATACTTTGGTAACAATCACATTACGTTTAGGCTACCCCTTGCCAATATACATTTTTGACCTATACCATTAGAATGAAGATGATAGCACACAGATACCATAGCAAGTGCAATTTGAGTTTTTTTGTTATTCAAGTACAAGCGAAACGTTGCTATTTAAATACGGTTATAAGTACACTCTGGCTATACTGTACTTGCAGTATAAAGACAGATACAACTAGAGATGGTCACTGACCCCCGTGTTTTGGTTTTGGTTTTGGATTCGGATTTGGATCTGGATTACCGTCGTGTTTTAGTTTTGGTTTTGGTTTTGCAAAACCGCCATAGCGTGTTTTGGTTTTGGTTTTGGTTTTGTTTGGTTTTGTTTTGCTATTTTGTTCGAAAATCAATGTTTTTGGGCCTAAACTAACCCAATTTAGTGCTCCAACTGTTTTAGAGATAAGTAATCTAATTGTAGAGGTAATAAATCATCCAAAAAACAGTTTAATTCTTCGTTGGTAGGCCTTCATTTATTATACACACAAAACAGATTGTCTTCCTCTCCATCTATGCATATTGGCAATGCAGCCATCGTCTTTGGATGTATATTACACACTACACTTATAGTTAAATATGTAAAGAAATGGAAAAAGGCAGTTTGCTTTCTGTCTCTATAGGCCCCCCTCCACTTGTCTACAAAACCAAAAAATTCAGCCGTTATAGACTGTACAATATTCATTGACATGGAGCAAGCCAGTTTGTTTTCTGTCTCTCTAGGCTCCCCTCCACTTGTATAAAATACAAAAAAATTCAGCCATTATAGACTGTACAATATTAATTGACATGGAGAAAGCCAATTTGTTTTCTGTCTCTCTAGGCTCCCCTCCACTTGTATAAAATGCAAAAAAATTCAACCGTTATAGACTGCACAATATTAATTGACATGGAGAAAGCCAGTTTGGTTTCTGTCTCTCTAGGCTCCCCTCCACTTGTATAAAGTACAAAAAAATTCAGCCGTTATAGACTGTACAATATTAAGAGAAATGGACAAAGGCAGTTTAGGGTCACTCTGTCTATGACACCCTACCCTTAAGGATAAATTGCCCAAACAGCAGCCTTTCAAGACGGTACGTGATATGGAAATGCCACAAATCCCTTTCCTCTTTTGGGGTAGATTGCACCCTACACTTGCATAGAAAGTTTTAAAAAGATGTTATCGTCATCATCTTCAGCTTCATCCTCACCCTCATCAAAGTGTACGTCATCATCACAGACTATCAATTCATCGCCGATTGAATCCGCCATTAGAGAACAGTCAGTGTTTGGATGCCTTGGATGGTGAAGGCCTTCCTCGTGGAAGATGTAGTTCATTTTTATAAACATCATTTTCTCCACATTTTTGGGAAGTAACCTTCTACGGCGATCACTGACTAAGTTTCCTGCTGTGCTGAACACTCGTTCAGAGTCCACACTGGAGGGTGGGAAGCTTAGGTATTGCAAAGCAAGTTTGTACATGGGTTTCCAAATGGCCTGCTTTTCTTCCCAGTAAGGAAAGGGACTGTCTGACATTTCCATATCAACTACCTCTTGAAAGAAATCCTCCACCATACTTTGCATGTTTATACTTGTATTGGATGGAGTTATGGGCAAAGTGACACATTTTTTAGGAAAATCCTTCAAACCAGCCCAGATGTTAAATTGTGCACCTGCGTCTTCCCTGCTTCTTTTCGGGAATTTTAATTTTTTACGAGCAGCAGCAGCTTGAGAAAGTAAAGGAGGACACGTTGTCAAGCCAAGGCCCAGTTCAGAGGCCAACTTGCTGAGCAATAGCTCCTTGCAAAAGTTCACATCTCGCTCATTTACAAGTAAAGACTCAATGTAGGTTTTAAACCTTGGATCAAGCACAGTGGCCAAAACGTACTGATCCGAGTTCAAGATCTTAATAACTCGATTGTGAAGCAAATTAAGTACTTGATCGACAAGGCCAACATACTTTGCTAAATTGCTTGCTTTCAGCTCCTCCTTCATTTTCTCAAGCTGCTTTTCCAAAAGTCTTATTAAAGGAATGACTTGGCTCAAACTAGCAGAGTCTGCACTCACCTCACACGTCACAACTTCAAATGGTTTCAGCACCTTGCACAGGACTGAAAGGATTCCCCACTGTGCAAGAGTGAAATACATCCCCCCTCCTTTCCCAATGTCATGGCTTGTGCAATATGATTGGATGGCTTTGCGCTGTTCCTCCATCATCTGAAGCATGTACAGGGTGGAATTCCACCTAGTTACCACCTCTTGCTTAAGTTGGTGGCAGGGCAAGTTAAACTGCTCTTGGAGCTGCTATAATCTCCTACATGCTGTGGCTGAATGCCTGAAATGGCCTGAAATCTCACGGGCCACCGAAAGCATCTCCTGCACCTCACTGTTATTTCGTAGGGAGCTCTGCACCACCAAGTTGATGGTGTGAGCAAAACAGGGAATATGTTGGAAATCACCCAGCTGTAATGCACTATATTGTTGGCGTTATCAGAAATGACATACCCTGGGCAGAGTCTGAGTGGTATAAGCCATGCATCAATCACATCTCTCAGTTTGCGTAACAAATTGTCAGCCGTATGCCTGTTAGTGAAGCCGGTGAAACAAAGAGTGGCCTGCCTGTGACAAATGTTACGTAGTGGTGTACATGCTGCTGCTGTTCCTTCTGGTGAAGGTGAATGACCAACCCAAGTGGGCTGTCACAGTTATATAGTCTTTGGTTTGCCCACTTCCACATGTCCACATATCTGTGGTTAAGTTTACAGTGGGCAGAATGGCATTTTTCAGCTCAATCTCTACATTTTTACACACTTTTTGGTATAGTTGTGGAATTGCTTTACGGGAGAAATGGTGTCACGATGGAATTATGTAACGTGGACACAAAACCTCAATTAACTGTGAAAAACCAGCTGCGTTTATTGTGGAGATTGGACGCAGATCTAACACTAACATTGCAGCCATGGCGTCTGTGATTCGCTTGGCGACTGGGTGACTGCCGTCATATTTGCTTCCCCTTGCAAATGATTGTTTCACAGTTAATTGCTGAAATGTAGGACTGCTCATTTTCTTGACCTGCCTCTGGGAGGACGATTCACCCCCAGCAGCAGCAACAGCAGCAGCAGTGGTACTAACGCTTTCTTCAGAGGAATCAATAATAGTGCAGGAGTCATCCAGCCTTAAGTGGGATGCCGGGCTAACTCCGAGCGCTCCTGAGGATATTGATGAGGATGGTGTGGTGGGTGTATTTTGTAGCCGTCGGGATGTCGGTGAGCGGAGGGTCTTAGCTGATGATGGAGTGCTTGTATTTTTTTGGGAAGAACTTTCAGCTTTTCCCAACACATTGCCATGAATTCTCGTTAAATGGCGTAACATAGACGAGGTTCCAAGATGGTTAAGGTCCCTCCCTCGACTGACTGTGGCTTGACATACACGACAAATGGCTATACAATTGTTGTCTGGATTTGGGTAGAAATAATTCCACACATAAGAAGTAAATTTTTTTGTTTTATGGCCAGGCATGACAATGGTCTTTTTCTTGTCACGTGCCAGAACTGCTGCCACTGGTGCAGGACTTACACAAACAACCTCATCCTCATCAATATCCTCATTAACTCTCCCCCTTATCCTCTTCTAATTCCAAAGTGGCATCCTCAATTTGGGTATCACCGGCTACACTCGGGCTATTAAGGCACACATGAGCAGAATGCTCACGATTAGACATCCCACTGTTGGATGGACTCTCCACAGGGATTGTTGTCATTTGTGAATCAGAGCAAACATTCTCCTCTAATGCCTCACTGTTATCTTGCAGCTCGGCTTTGACGTGTAACAGTAGTTGTGCACCAATTATATGCTGGGTAATTTTTTGGGATCTGCCACTAATAGCCAAAGTTGAAGGCCTCATTCTCTCTTTGCCACTGCGTGTGTAGAATGGCATGTTTGCAAATTTTTTTTTTATCGGCACTTAACTTTTGCTCAGTAACACTTCGTTTTCGCTTCAACACAGTAAAAAAATTTTTGGTTTTGTTTTTTGCAGTGATTTGGAAACACTCTGTTGTTTGACATCGCCGTGGCCAGATGACGTACTGGGAACACTAACATCAGGACTGGTGACAGAACCTTGTTGCTCATTCTGATCATATGTGGACTGCTTTGAATCCATTCTGAGCGCAAAGCACTTGTAGTGGTAAAAATTATTTGGTAGATACTGCTGACAGATATGACTTTTGACAGCCAGAAATATTTATGCACAATTATGGGGGACACCCCAAAAGCACTGAGGAGTGCTAAAAATGATTTGCTAGCTACTGCTGACAGATATAACTTTTGACAGCCAGAAATATTTATGCACAATTAGGGGAACATCCCAAAAGCACTGAGGAGTGCTAAAAATTATTTGGTAGATACTGCTGACAGATATGACTTTTGACAACCAGAAATATTTATGCAGAATTATGTGGGACACCCCAAAAGCACTGAGGAGTGCTCAAAAATTATTTGGTAAATACTGCTGACAGATATGACTTTTGACAGCCAGAAATATTTATGCACAATTAGGGGGAACACCCCAAAAGCACTGAGGAGTGCTAAAAATTATTTGGTAGATACTGCTGACAGATATGTCTTTTGACAGCCAGAAATATTTATGCACAAATAGGGGGGACACCCCAAAAGCACTGAGGAGTGCTAAAAATGATTTGGTAGATACTGCTGACAGATATGACCTTTGACAACCAGAAATATTTATGCACAATTATGGGGGACACCCCAAAAGCACTGAGGAGTGCTAAAAATTATTTGGTAGATACTGCTGACAGATATGACTTTTGACAGCCAGAAATATTTATGCACAATTATGGGGGACACCCCAAAAGCACTGACTAGTGCTAAAAATTATTTGGTAGATACTGCTGACAGATATGACTTTTGACAACCAGAAATATTTATGCACAATTATGGGGGACACCCCAAAAGCACTGAGGAGTGCTAAAAATTATTTGGTAGATACTGCTGACAGATATGACTTTTGACAGCCAGAAATATTTATGCACAATTATGGGGGACACCCCAAAAGCACTGGGGAGTGCCAAATATTAAAACAAAATTATAAACCTCTATCCTCTTCTCTTCTCTAGCGATTTTTGTTAGAGCAATTGCTAGAAGAATATTGTATTCTCTGTCCCTGCTCTAATCAGCCTGTGACTACACCCTGCTCTCTCCCTCTGTCAAATGGCGATGGATTGCTGTGGAGGCGTGTATTTATAATCTTCAGTATCACGAGAACCGAGCCCTGAGATCCGACGACGTCACGATGACGTTCGGCCTCCATTTAGATTCGGAGCGGGCGGGAGTGTGCCGAGCTCCTCAGCTCGGTACTCGGATAGCCAAAGTTCGGGTGATTTCGGTACGCCCATGTCTAGATACAACACATTGCAGGATACACAGAATTCATATGTGAAATATAAAGTCCTATCAGAATGCATAGAAATAAAAAAAATTAAATACACTAACGACTCTTAATACCATAATCATTATTAACAATATTTTTGACCTTTTGTTTACATGACATAAAGAAGTCAGGATGTTCTAAATCCGTACTGTACATAAAATGCATTTTTTACAGTTTCTATTACTTGCAAACAACTTTCTGGCATTCACTATCAGTCGGCACTTATACCTGCCCTGCAGCTGGTGAAAGTGTTAGGGTTAAAAAACACGTACCCCAGAGATGCCAGAAGCTTGAATTGGACAAATGCGCATGCACTTAACCTCAGCACACCCTTACTATACATTGCTTACATGTGTCCGCCCCTTCCCTCACACATTCCGCCCTTCAAATTATGGGCAGTGTTGTTTGCTTTTGAACTTGAATTGCATGCAACTACATTTACTAGAATTAAGTCCGCTTCTGAGCATGTACACAGCAATTTCACGGCATGAAATGGGACTTACGTCTGAAGATGAATCAGGTCCATTATGTCATATCATCAAAAATTATTCCTAAAATCATTCAGAAAAGAAATGTTGATCTCTCCGTCTGGAAAGATTTACAGAAGAGAAGAGAACAGGAGCAAATACTTTTTTTATGGAACACTGTATTAAGTTCTTGTATTTGGATTCAAGTTACTAATTTTACTCATATTTACTAAGTTACTAATGAAGAATATGAGAAGCGCTTCATAAAATAAATGCATTAGAACTTATTTATTTAATAAATTCCATTTAGCTGCAAAATTGTCAGTCAACTACAGCTAACTTACTTTTATTATCTCACTTGCACTAGACAGACGAAAGCATAGGAATAACATCGGCTTGTGCTTCTGTATGGTCTCCAAACTCCTCAGAGCCATAAGCCAAAAAACATTTGGAAATTCTCACAATGCAAATTTGTATTGGTTAATCAATATGAAAAAGGTTTTTCAATATGTCATTTTTGTAAATTAAAAAATAAACATGCATGTGCTATACACGTCTCTCAAAATATATATTCAGACATTACAAAGTTATGCTCTGTAATTATTTAACTTAAAATACTTTACCTTGATTTAGTGTTCTTATGCAATCACTTTCTCTCCTATGGATTGGGAACTCCTCCTGTCAGGAATGGATTGGCCATTGACCCCTATGGCAAATTTCTTGGGAGGCTGGTGTTTCCACTGATGTAATGGTTCCTCCAGAGGCTTTTTTTTAATATTCTATGTGATGGCTCTGGCAGGCACTGCTAATAGTGTACTGGTCCTAGCTTATGGGGGACAGTAGGGGCTTATGGGGTTGTTCATGATGACTGGTGCCTCCTCATGGACCTGCCACCATATTTTATTTCCTGCTGCCAAATGTAGACCAAAATCAGCGCCCAATAGATTGAAAATAAAAAAAACTAAGAGTATGATAGTACTTTCTCCTTGTTAAGCTGCAATTGAATAAACTTAATTGATCTTGAGGGATCAATATATGAGCAGCCAATAAGAGCAGTTTTCCCATGCTCCGGCCAATGAGATGCAAGCTGCTCTTATTAATTGTTCACATATTGGCTCATTCATTCATGTCACAGCTCTACAAGGTACAAGTACCATAATTCTCTTATTCTTAAAGACATCGGAAGGATCCCTGTGGAATTCAATGTGACCTCATTGATTTGAGATCACACTGAAATAAGTATACTGCTTGTTGCCAGACTGACAGATTCCTCCTGGAACAATCAGAGGTTTACTAGTAAGGCTGGGTTATATCAGTGCCACAATCAGAACCACCTAGGTATACATGACATGTGGGTGTCAAAGGATTAATTGAAACAAAACCTTCTGGTGTGTCTAAAAAGGCTAAAATCCCTCAAAATAATACATTATAGCCAGTATTAAACCCAAAGTCGAGACATCACTAAGATTTAGTCAGTTAACAAATAAAATAACATTCTAAAATGGCACTTTGAAGGGGGGTGTGGTGGCATTGACCAATAATGTTGCAAAAACACTGTCTTTTTAATTCATGAAGATTAACTGGTCACTTTTATTATAGTTTAAAGATATATGCCAACATGCCATACATTGCCCAATAAATAAGCTATCACTGCAACTAAAATGTGCCAACATCACAGCATGGTAATTTACATTCTCTCCAGTCTAATGGTCAAAATACAATACTGATGCATGTTTGATTCCAACAGAGTACAATAATAAAACACAACAACTCAAGTTGCATAACAATCTTGTCCTTCAAGCATAACCACTTAAAAAAAACTTACATGACACATCAGCTGTCATTCCACTTTGCAAATGCCCATCCATAATATGTTTCCCCTGAGCCTTCACACAAGATATCTTGCTCTTATCCTCTTCTGAGCTAGTGGCATCTATGATTTACCTGCATGATATCTTATTAGCGGCAGCTTCTGCTAAGACTTTGACCTCTCCTGTCAGATTCTCTTAATTTACTTTCTGCTTAGAAGTGCCAAAGCAATATGGCAAAATCAGTTTCTCTTCTTTGGATTGTCTCAAGCCACTAGCGTCTATCATAGGCATGACACATGGGTCATAATCCATGTTTTTTTCACCTGAAAGGACCGTTAATCAGCTCTGTTAAATATGTGGTTACTATAAATCATTTTTGTTTATATTTAGTGCATTCATTCTGTCCTATCCTTTCTCTGTCTCACTGGTGTTCCTCACATACAGTAAGATATTGCCTCCCACAGGCAGCCAAGCTATACTGAATTATAAAACTCCAGATTAAAAAGTATGTCACATAGTGCAGCAAATGTCCACAACATACTGTCTCCCTGAATCGCACTGGTTGAATTTTAGGCATGTCCACCAATGAATGTTTGCTTTTTGTGGCAGAGGATTCTATTGTTCACTATTGCTCTAAAACATAAACCACTTTATGTCTTGTGGATATCACATTTAATGTAGCATATATTTGACTTTCTTTCCCAGATGTGGATAATTATTTTATCTCAATTACTCTGCATTTCTTCTTATCATCATCATCACCATTTATTTATATAGTGCCACTGATTCCGCAGCGCTGTACAGAGAACTCATTCACATCTGTCCCTGCCCCATTGGAGCTCACCGTCTAAATTCCCTAATATAGACACACACTCACAGACAGACTCATACAGACAGACAATATTCTTATAATATTTAATTGTCTGCTATGTCTATACTAAACAGATATACAGCTTACTATGTATATTATTCTACAGCATGGAAAACACAAATACACCTTAGATAATATGTACCATAACCAAACATCTAAAATAAACAAGTACATTTTACCAGTAGGGAGGGGAGGTTAGCATCCTACAATGAATGAAGAAACACCAGTAGTTTCTCCTGAAAAAAACATTTATTTTATAGAGTAAAACGTCACAAAGTTGCTGATACAGCAAACAGATGATGAAGCTTTTTCATTTATATTTATAAAGCAGCATTGTATGCTGTGCTGTACAGCAAAGGGTGTCTTAATAAAATAACACACAAGAAACAGTTTCAAAATTTCTATGTTGTGTCAAGAAGAATTTAGGAGCACGGTATATCAATGTTTTTAGTAATATTTTTTTTTTCCTTAATCCAAATGCAAAATAAAATAATAATGTACATTTCAGGAATTAATTTGAGACATTAGTGGGAAGTAACATAACTTCATTGTGTTTATAATTTGCACATTAAACAGGCAGTAGTGCATAGTTGCCTACTCTCCCAGAATGTCCGGGAGACTTCCGAATTTTTAGGAGTTCTCCCAGACTCCCGAGAGAGCAGGCAAACATCCCGGATCCAGATTTCAGCGTTGTTGACGGACTCCCTCCTGGAAAGCTGCCTGCAAAAGTAGGCAAGTATGCAGTAGTGTTATTGATGCTCCACCCCTGTGAACTAATGCATGCGAATCAGAAGTGCAGAAAATAGCGGCCAGCAGAAGTAGCAATACAGAATCCCATTGTTACAAAATGTGTGGACCATGGTAGATCGGGAAAACAACACACTCAATATAAGTAAAACTCAGCAGAAGCTAATAATAGCTTCTCAATACTATTTTATTAGTTGACCTTTAAATATTATTACTGTAGCTATGATTTTACATCACTCAAAATCATGGAGCATTTCTTCAAAATTGAATGCATATGTCATTTTAAGTGTTCACTTTTGGATTTACAAGAATATTCTGACTTTCCATTTTATAATTCTTATGTCAGTGCTAAACTTTCAATGTGGTCTTAAAGTCTATGGGAAGCTTGTGTAGGCAATACAGTTATGGAAACCGAATAATGCAGTTGTTGGACAGTTTAAAGTTGTTGTACCATATTACACTTTAGTTATCTGTGTATCTGTGCAGTGGACAGTGAAAGTTCAGCAGTGTAGCTTTATTGAAAATGATGCCAGTGATTGGTCTATAAGTACAAAGCTACATTTAGAAATAATAGCCTCTCTCCTTGAAAAACCTACAATAATCTGCTGCACAAATCATAGACTTCAGGAATAAAGAGGTAATTCTAAATCATTAGCCAATCATTACATCTCTTCTGCTAAAGCAAATTGCTAATAAATAAGGTACTTGTGAATTATAGCAGCCATTAATGGATATGTCTAGACAATATGTTTACACTTTGGATGAAAGATCGGCTGCAGGTCATGAAAACAAACCAAACCTTAATTACTCAGATCTGGTAGACTGAAATACAAGATCTAGCATGTACATATTATTTTAAATCATCATCATTAACATTTATTTATATAACGCCAGCAAATTCCATAGCGCTTTCGATTGGGGACAAACATAGTAATAAACAATACTGGATAATACAGACAAAGAGGTAAGAAAGCCCTGCTTGCACGCTTAAAATCTACGGGATATGGAAAGCTAGAATGATTAGCTTCACTATAACAAGTTATCACATATAGCATGTTATAGTGAAGTGAAGAGAGCCTGGTGAAAATGTAAGGGTGAAGAACTACTAAAGCTACCATCATTAATTTATACAGCACCACTAATTCTGCAGTGCTGTACACAGAATATTGATCATTCGCATCAGTCCTAGCTCCATTGGAGCTTACATTCTAAATTCCCTAACACACACAGACTATGATCATTTTTGCAGTCAGCCAATTAATCCTACCAGTATTTTTTGGAATGTGGGAGGAGATTCCCTGGTCTGTAATTAATCTCTTGACCCCATAACATAACATAATTATGGGTTGGATGGATCAATATTAATAATGTGTGGAGAAGCCATTTAAGGCAAACTGTAGCATTCCAAATATTGTGGAATTACAAGTCCAAGTATGTCCAGAATATCTCTAACTTCCCGTCAGCTGCAAAGCCACAGAAAACCTAAGCCTGCTTTAAATTAACAACATACAAAATGTAATTTCTGGTCTACATTACTATTTATCCTAACAAGCAAAATTATGGGGTGACCATGCCAAGGCCCTAAAGTTTTGAAGTTTGGTTCATATGGGTGAAGAGGACTTTAAAAAGCTCTGTGTCAGTTTCTAGGAACCACAGCTCTGTCCAATTAGTTCCTATATTGTAAACTGCCAAAGCACAGATAATTTGACACTATTCTTTTTCTCAACACTGTAAGATGAAACTGTTTAAGTACCAAAGGGGTTGAGTGCTTCTGGATTCCTAGATTAGAACTCTTGTTTCTGGTAATTTGTGGGGAGGAGCTGATGACTATTAATTAGATTTTGGGTACAATTGCCTTCTAAAAGATTAATCCTGACTAGTTAGTGATATGTAAAACTTTCAGTATTCATTTGCTGTGTTATTGTTCATTTTTTTTAATATGTTCACAAAATCTTGAGGTTAACATTTTGATAAAGACTTGCAAATACTATGCTATTAAATATTATCTCTTTACTGTCCTTTAGAGTCATTTGTCATTTGAACAATTTACCCAGAATTCCCAAACAAAGGTACTTTATCACATTTTCGCTCTCCCTTGAATTTTTAAACGTTGGGTGTTTGTGAGAGCCCTAATAATTTCCCTGGTGACTTTGTGTACAGCAGTCATTAGTTTAATCTATTTATGTTGAAAATGTGGTTGAGTTGACATTTTTTGTTATACCCTCATAAATATGCTAATTATAACACTATAAGTGATCTTACAATTCATTTGTTAGTGTTTGGCTGCTATGAAAAGCTGTAGGCAAAAAAACCACTGTTTAAATTCTTGACACTTTTTTCAGTATCAAATAGCAATGATATGATAGAAACCCATAATTTTCCAATGATCTTCTCTGCTTAGTGACGTGCACATTCTTGGTACTAAGTACAATATTTGGAGTATGTCCTCATAAGAGTGATAAACAAACAGAAACATTTTAAGATGCAAAATAAATACATTATTTGAGCACCCAGCTCTCTCTCCCAGTTAGTACCACCCTATTTGTGTCTCCCCCTTTCCTTTAGGATGTAAGCTCTCAGGAGCAGGGCCCTTTTCCTTGTGTGCTCCTTCTACTATTCCATCACCCTCTGTACCTCTTGGCCTGCTTCCCTAGCCCTATTTTCTTAAGCTTTGGCCTACTTTTTGCTGATTTCTATCATCACTTTCACTCATTGTCCCAGTAATAATTTGACTTGCATTACCTGGTTACCTGTGTCTGTGTATATATTTTTGTTATTTTTTTGTTCTTTCTGTATCATGTTGTGTCATGGCTCACTGTTTTCTGTATGTCATGTACGGCGCTGCGGACCCTTTGTAGTGCCTTATAAATTAAAGATAATAATATTAATAATAATAATAATAATAGTGCCATCTTGCTTTGTATACCTAGAAATCTGGGCACATTAGCACAACTACAGGCAGACAGCAGGCACAAAGCTGCTTTTGAACTCCATAGTGGACAATTTGCACTTTGTAAATAACCTTTGGGGTTTTTTTTATATAAATTTGTTGGTTAATAGAGTGCAATCACTAACGTTGGCCAAAATTTGACAATTTTCATATATTATTCACAAATGTCCAAAATGCAATCTTAGGTAGGAACGCTATATGTTCCACGCAGCTGGGTTCAAGGCAACATAAGATAAGGGTGCAGAAGAGGCTTCAAACAAATAGATTGAAAAGTGTCTTCAATCTGAAACTACGTTCTAAAGGAGAAAGAAAAAAAAAAAGAAGAAAGGCTTGTTTAAAGATGATGTATCAGGAACTGTACCTTTAAGATTAAGACTTGATGCAGAGTAAAATAAGGAGGAAGAAAATCTTTACCGTCATGAACCACTAAAGTCATGTAAATTTATTGATAAACATTGATTTATAAAACAAATCAATTACTTGAATAATCAACACCTCTTCGAGCTCCAGGCAAGCTCAACAAAGTACTGTGGATCAATAATATCTTAATGATAGCAAGGATAAAAGACTCAGATATTCAGAGGTGGCTGTCATGAGATTATGACAAGACTTAGATAAAAATAAATAAATCTGTATGGTTCTTATTTTTTTAAATAGACATAATACCATATTATTTCCTTGCTACTGCTGTAAAGGGCCATAGGACATAATATGTAAAGTATATATTTTAATGCAAACATGGAAATAATGTTGAAGTAAAATGAAGACCAGACAGTTGCTGAAGTAAAAACAAATGTTCTACTATGACAATAAAGCATTATTCACAATAATTTACAGTATGCCCCCCCTTTTTTCCCCTTTGCCCTACAGTATATGTCAGTGGGATTACCGTAGGCTACAGTGCATCCGGAAAGTATACAACCTTAGTCCAAAATGGAATAAATTTCTTCCTTTTTTCCTTCAAAATTCTACACACAATACCCCATAATGACAATGTGAAAAAAGTTTTTTTGAGATTTTTGCAAATTTATTAAAAATAAAAAACTAAGAAATCACATGTACATAAGTATTCACAGCCTTTGTCATGAAGTTCAAAATTGAGCTCAGGTGCATCCTGTTTCCACTGATGATCCTTGAGGTGTTCCTACAGCTTAATTGAAGTCCACCTGTGGTAAATTCAGTTGATTGGACATGATTTGCAAAGGCACACACATGTCTTTATAGGGTCCCACACTTGACGGTGCATGCCAGAGCACAAACCAAGCATGAAGTCAAAGGAATTGTCTGTAGACCTCCGAGACAGGATTGTCTCGAGGCATAAATCTGGGGAAGGGTACAGAAAAATATCTGCTTCTTTGAAGGTCCCAATGAGCACAGTGGCCTCCATCATCCGTAAATGGAAGAAGTTCGGGAACCAACAGGACTCTTCCTAGAGCTGAGCAATTCGGGGGGGGGGGGGAAGAGCCCTAGTAAGGGAGGTGACCAAGAACCCAATGGTCACTCTTTCAGAGCTACAGCATTCTTCTGTGGAGAGGAGAACCTTCCTAGTAAGGGAGGTGACCAAGAACCCAATGGTCACTCTTTCAGAGCTACAGCATTCTTCTGTGGAGAGGAGAACCTTCCAGAAGGTTGTAGCAATCCACCAATTAGGCCTGTATGGTAGAGTGGCCAGACAGAAGCCACTCCTTAGTAAAAAGCACATGGCAGGCCACCTGAAGTTTACCAAAATGCACCTGAAGGACTCTCAGACCATGAGAAACAAAATTCTCTAGTATGATGAGACAAAGATTGAACTCTTTAGTGTGAATGTCAGTCATTATGTTAGTAGGAAACCAGGTACCGATCATCACCAGGCCAATACCATCCCTACAGTGACGCATGGTGGTGGCAGCATCATGCTGTGGGGACGTTTTTCAGTGGCAGGAACTGGCAGACTAGTCAGGATAGAGGGAAAGATGAATGCAGCAATGTACAGAGACATCCTGGATGAAAAGCTGCTCCAGAGCGCTCTTGACATCAGACTGGAGCAACGGTTCATCTTTCAGCAGGACAACGACCCTAGCCAAGATATCAAAGGTGTGGCTTCAGGACAACTCTGTGAATGTCCTTGAGTGGCCCAGCCAGAGCCCAGTCTTGAATTTGATTGAATATCTCTGGAGAAATGGATGTGCACCGATGCTTCCCATCCAACCTGATGGAGCTTGAGGGGTGCTGCAAAGGGGAATGGGCGAAATTGCTCAAAGATAGGTGTGCCAAGCTTGTGGCATCATATTCAAAAAGACTTGAGGCTGTAATTGCTGCCAAAGTTGCATCAACAAAGTATTGAGCAAAGGCTGTAGGGTAAAATTATGTGATTTGTGATGCATTTATCACTTGACCATCCCTATGGGATCTCTGAGGGGAGATTGTTTATGTCTGCAAGTATGTGTTAAATTGTTATAATAGAATTGCCCATTGTCTTCTGTTTTAAATTAAACATGTGTTACAGATGTTTAAACCTTTCTATTTGTCAGGTGGAGATTCTAGCTGACATGTAGTAAGATTGGAAATGTATTAGTAGAGCACTCACATGCTCCTCTTTGCATTACTATAGAATTTCTCAGACAGCCAAGAGTACTCCTATTTTTTTTGCAACAATGCTGTAGGTTTCTGCAATATAATTACCATTTGAGAATTATTCAGGCATGCACCTTTTCAGATACTTCTTGAATTACCTGAATCTATCATTTCTTTTCAGGGTTAAGAGAACGGTTAAATGACAACAGAAATACATGGGAATCATTTACAGATGAGCATGCATCAATATTTGTTGAGTAAACATTTGCATTTCTGTACTGCGCATTTGTGGCCTTATGCCTATCTCCAGGCAGAACAGCAGCAGGCAAAGAAGTTGAGTACAGCTAGTATAGTACATCCATTAGAGGTGTGACCTAATGAGACTTTGGGCCCTTCTTAGGAGATGTATCTTTAGCAGGTACCAGATGCCTAGTGTAAAGGTGTATGATTATGCTGTTGATACCAGCAGCACTATCTAGCTGCTTCTGATTGGCTGTTTATAATTTTGACTCCTCCAGCTGACAGTATTTCATTTGTGTAGTGACTAAATTATATTATATTATATCGTGGCCATGCATTATTAATAAAACTGTCCAGACACTATTCACTCTTGTATTGGTTCCCAATAATGTTATCAAAATTATTGGGAACCAAGTTTGGCACAGAACAGCTAAGGATAACGCAATAGCAATTTTAATAAGATATAATATGAAACATATAAAAAATTAAAGATTTCCATGACACAATCGTTGGTACCCTTTTGAGCAATTCAAATACATTTTTACAAAATTATATGATAATAATTATATAATTTTTTTGTTCAATTATTATGCATTACATTAATGTATATTTTTAATACAAGGAATATAATTTCAGTGATTAAACTATTTTCAGCTAAGTTATTAAAAGTAAGGCATTAACTATTAATCCGCTTTATCGAAATGCTATGTTCTTTAGCCCTTTTCTTACTTTTAATCCCCGTACTTGCATGCACGGAAACCACATGCACATTTATGTAAAACATCTTACAAAACAGTAACAACAATTTAGACAGTAATCTCCAATCAAGAACACAATCTACAACTCTTATTCCAAAATGAATTACCAATTACTAGCAAGAAATTAAGACCTTCAAAATAGTTATAACATTCCTCCTGCAGGTACTAAAAACACCTTTAGACAGGGACAACTAATAGGCTGATCCAGCTGCAGCCTAGGGAGCTGGATCTTGGGAGCGCAAAGTCACCAGAATATTCTTTTTTTCCTCTCCATTTTTTTTTTTTTTTTGAATCACCACAATGGGAGAAGCCAGTTCTAAAGGGAATGAACCTGTCACCATTACATGACAGTCAGTCTGGCAGCAATTGCGATTGCTGTTAGATGCCTGTCAGTGTGGCTGCGGTTCTTAGTCTGGTCTTGTGAGACAAGGATTACCACATATCATGAGACTGGACTAAGAACCATCCAGTGCCACTCGGACAGGCAACTAACAGCAATTGTATTTGCTGCCAGGCTGCATGTCCCTGACCAGAGCCTGACCATCAAAGATTGTTGCTGGAGAAGAGGGACAAGAGAAAGGTAAGTGAGAATGCTTGTGACATGAAATGTCAAGGGGGGGTGGTGATGAAAATGTCTGGGGGGTGATTAAATTGCTGGGGGGTTGATAAACTGGGTGATATATTAGCTGGAGTTGGTTAATGAAATGGCTGGGAGGATAGGATTGAAATGGCTGGGGAGTCATGAATTGACCAATGGGGTTGATAAAATGGCTAAGGGGTTGATGAATTGACTGAATGGGTCATAATTTGGCTGGGTATTGATGACATTGCTGGGTCTATTAAAATGGCTGATGGATGATGAATTGACTGGGGGTGTCATGAATTGGCTGGGGGTGATAAATGGCAGGGGGGATTGATGAAATGACTGATGGGGGGCATGATCTCTGTATTGTGTGCATTCACCAGAATGATCTTTATATTGTGTAGTGGTCACACAGCTTTTGTTTCTAGTCTCACTTCACTGCACTGCTAAATATTAGTCAGATGGGGCTGGTAGATGTTTGTATTTGATTATAGATCTTTGACAACATTTTTTTAATTTGATTTATTTTCTGATTATGCCTGTGCAATGGAGTAGTTTTATCTGGCCATAAATAGAGTGTTTAGTGTGTAAACTGTAGCCTATTTCAGGTCTGGTCAACCTGCAGCTCTCCAGGTGTTGTGAAACTACAAGCTCCAGCATGCTTTGCCAGTCGATAGACAGCTGATAGCAGGAAGAGCATCCTGGGACTTGTAGTTTCATAACACCTGGGGAGTTGCAGGTTGGCCAGGCCTAGCCTAATCCTTCTGGGTTTGTTAACATTTTTCATTATACAATTTTTATAAAATTAGCCAACTTTTCACAAAACCGGATTCCAAATTTCTAGAAGCCAGCTAAACGACAACAAGCTGCAAAAATAGGAGAGAATAGTAGATTGTCAAAGATGCAAGAACAGGTAAGAGAGAACAGCACAAACTATATAAATTTCAATGCTGGAGAATACGCCTGAATATTCTTATTCCAAAATATTGCTGAATAAACATTAGTGAGTTTCAGATATATGCCTTGTATGTATTTTGAAAGTCATTAATTGATTGTTTTGCATCTGCAGTATGATATATTTGATGTTGCTGAAGCGAACGCAAACATTGGTTCGGCGCTATGGGCAGTGCTGGACTGGGACATAAGGTTTCACCAGGCAATACAATGGTAGGGGCCCATTAAATGGTGCGTATTGCACATAATAGGGGTTGTGCCCTCCCTGCAACCCACACCCCAGTTTTCTCCAAAACATCAAGTGGTCTATTATAAGAGTGCAAAGCACTAGGAAGCTGGGGTATTAATGGGAAAATATTTGGCACACTGTAGATGCAGTCATTCCTGAAATGCAGGAAACTTGATATTTCTAAAACTTTTAATCTGAGTGAAAACATCTCTCAGTAATTAAGCGATTTAAGCATTTTCTGCCAACTTGATTAAAAGTGACAACTTATGGACATAATTTTATAGACAACATAAAAATAAAATATAGAGTGTCCTAACATTTCCATTTGTCTTTATTAAAAAATGTAAATTCTACATGTAATATGGCCGATGTTGACGAATTGGTAGGCAAATAAGCCGGGCCCAAAAAAAAATGTTTTTCTTAGCTGTATATTAGCCCTAGTGTGAAACATGATAATAACCCAATGCACAACATTATGATAATATAATAAGCCCGGTTCTCTCCAAACCACAAAAGTACATTCGAATTGTGTGTCATACAATGTGCTTGAATATTATTAGATTAGCCAAAAAATGATCAATGCTCTCAAACAAAATACAAATCTGAGCACCCTTTGCTCTGTCATGATCAGCACAATCTTTGATGCAGGCCTGACTCCTAGATCTGGAGCAGAGCATACTGCAGGCGATAGATAGATGGCATAGGAAACAACAACAGCATATAGTTCAGTATGGAACCCGTCACAAACACGCTCCCAGCTTTCGTGACTTAGTGGTGTTTGCTAAAATTTACACACAATTCTCTCTACCTATCACACAGGTTATAAACCTGAATTGCCCTCACACCGCACTCTCACTGCTCCCACACACTTCAAGTTTGCCACCACCTATTGAATATGGGCAATAGGCCCCGATATACTGTCCCACACTGGCACACAAGGCTTCTGGCTAACCACAGGCTAGCAAGGCCCACACCAGAAAACAAAGGGTTAACTCTTCACACCTCCAGACTGTTACACAGATGTAAATGCAAGGACACACTAGGCTTGTAAGTCAAATGTATCAACAAATCACACACCGGCATTCAAAGGGTTAACTTGGTGGAGCTATATTCTTCTTAACAGACTATTGGATTCGTTAGAGTATTAAGGACGCCACTTACTAAATTTATTGATTTAAGGTACAAAGGTACAGGGCATTCAAATATATTAAAAAAACAATAAACAATTGACATAACATACACAAGCAAAGCAGTTGAAAATAAACAAGGTTACATTGAGAGTATAACTTACATGAGTTGGATAATCTGTGCCATGGGAAATTGGCTCGGAAGATGGACAGCTTATCAATGTGGATTGATTTTCCCAAAAGACTGACAATTTGTTGTAACTGGACTCAGTATTTTAAGATACTTCCATAACTGTCCCCACCTCCTAGGGTTTAGGGTCTGTGACACTATTTTCAATCACTATTTGCATGTTGCCTGATTTACTACCCAATTCTACTATGTGACCTAACTTTTCTGTGGAGCGTTAAACTGCCCCAATTTTATTATTATTAAATCCCTCATGAATTTACACATCTATTTATGTCAAATAAGCCTTGTTATAGGGTGTCAGTTGAGCTTATACTCATTTCCTCAACTTCTCTATGTGGCAGAATTCTTAATTTGACATATGAGCTGCCCTTCATCATACTATCGAGGAATTTGTGGTTAATCACTACTTTTATTGTTTTTAAGTGGCATATTTTAAAACTCAATTATTCTTGTCTATATACTATAGCCAAGTCAGCACATGGTCTCTTTGAGCCAGACACCACGCTGAGCGGGTCCTAAATGTCTATTCAGGTGTCAAAACTCCATCCCAGGCCAGGATATATCTCACCGCAGGGGCCTTTTGATGCTGCTGCAGGTGACACTGCTATCTTCTAAAACTGGGATGTGCAGAGTCACTAAATACACACCCAACAGACTTTCTGACTTAATATTTTATACTTTAGTAGCTCAATTTATTAATGAATTCATTTGATATACCATATTTACACTGCAGTAATGATTTAGGCTTTATTCACCACAATTATGTGATGGGTTAACCCTTATAAATAACTGTAAGTTCTCTATGTTCATGACAGTACCTGTCCGAGACCACCTCACAAATGATCACGCACTTATCTCACTTTACATTATGGGTATGCGCACATCAACTATTACATTTTATTTTATGCGCGGAATCACCAATATCCACCTGGCACCTAACTACACTGCAGGCATCTGCCTGGAACCCTGGCCTTTAGCCCTATTACTTTGGAAAGTAGGACTTGGTGCCCTTTCTTACCTAATTAAAGAACAAGCGCTTCTGCACTCACCCAGGGTCTCTACAAGGGTCCTGCTAATAACAATGGGCCTGGTGACCTCCTAACCAAAAGGGCATTATGCCCTTCTAACAATGAGGGCCTAATGCCCTGCTAACATCTACCTTCTTCTCGTGCACCATATTTTTGCTCTTCTTTCTTCAGTGCGGCATCTAATTTCTTCTCTTTACGCCAGCTTCTCCTCTTCTTGCGCCGGGATGTGAGCCCTGATTAGGGGGCCGCCACAGCGACCTGAAAGAGCTCATCTGACGTCAGACTTCCCAGTGAACCTCTCACATCTTCACTGCACATTCCCCTCCCTAGGCCTCTTCAGCACACATCCTCCTTCTTGGGCACCTTTAAAACACATCCCCCTCTTTGATCCTCTTCACACCTCCCTCTCTGTGCCTCTACAAACCTCTCTCCCAAATTAATTTACATTTCCCATTCCTGATGTGATGCAGCAGGTTCCCAGTCACTGATTGAGGTCACCGTGGAGCGTGCCCCAAGCCTATTAGGGTCTGGGAGCCGCCACATTGCCAGATGAATAAAAATAAAAATAATAAGTTAAATTCAAGGTAGTGGGACAGAAAGATCACAGTGGGCCCCTCAATCAGTCTCTGCCCACAAGGCCCCTTGTCAAATCTATCCAATGGAACAGTCCACGGTCATTAAAGATGCCAAATTATCCCCTAAACACTATTTAACTGATTAATCAACAGAACAGCCATTTGTATTTATTTGTTGACTTCAAGTAATTCATCCACAAATGCAAAGCTTATCTGTCGGCTTTTTTTTAACACACAGGATTTATTATTCATTATTCATAAGATAGGTTATTATCATAGATTTAAAAAGAGACTTTTATCCAGCTCATTACTACTGTTTGAATATTGAGGATAGAACCTGTGTTTTGCACATAAGTTAAATACTGACTGGTTTTTCATGTAGCACACAAATATCAACTTTAAATTTCAATGTACAAATAAGCTATCAAGTATTTGTGTGCTACATGAAAAAACAGTCAGTATTTAACTTATGTTCAAAACAGAAAACTAGTTTGCACCCCTTGCATTGTAACATGGTTTTGTCCAGGAGACTGAAATAAGATACCTCTTGATTTAAGATCCTTAATGAATCAGGCCCAAGGTTATAAAGTCTTCAATATATTGACATTGTCAGTATGATTAGGACAACAACTGAAATGTACATTATTTATTTGGTTGACAATTCAAATGTAGACAGTATTATCCCCAACTCTAACCCTGATCCTATCTCTAGATCTGTCCCTATCCCTGGTCCAATCCCTGGCCCTATCCATATCTCTAGACCTGTCCCTATCCTTTCCCTAAACCTGTCCTTAAATATGTACTTAGCCCTGTAGTTATACTGTCCACATTTGAATAGTGGCACTGGAGAATTTGGAACTGAAGACTGGAGAGTGACAAGAACGATGCTACCCCTCCTGTGTCTGTGTGAGCAATGGCAATGGAGACTGGAGAGTGACAAGAACGATGCTACCACTCCTTTGTAAGTGGGAGCAATAGCACTGGAGAATTTTGCACTGGAGCCTGGAGAGTGACAAAATTGATGCTACCCCTTCTGTGTCTGTGTGAGCAATGGCACTCGAGAATTTTGCAATGGAGACTGTAGAATGACAAAAACGATGCTACCCCTCCTCTGCCTGAGTGAGCAATGTCCCTGAAGAATTTTGCCCTGGAGAAAGACAAGAATGATGTTACCCCTCCTGTGTCTGTGTGAGCAATGCAACTGAGCAATGGCACTGGTGACTGCAGAGTGACAAGAAAAATGCTACCCCTCCTGTGTCTGTGTGAGCAATGGCACTGGAGAATTTTGCATTGGAGCCTGGAGAGAGACAAGAATGATGCTACCCTTCCTGCCTGTGTCTGTGTGACCAATGGCATTGAGCAATGGCACTGGATACTGGAGAATTACTAGATTGATGCTATCCCTCCTGTGTCTGTGTGAGAAATGGCGCCGGATCTTCTGGGGAGGGAGGTATTTATGGAATCCAAAACCTAAAAAATCTGATGATGTGACAATGATGTTTTGCCTAGATGTCCAATCTGAGGAAGCAGGAGAGTACTGCACCGAGCTGGCTCGGTATTCAGATTTGCGATGTTTGTGGGGCTCATTTTTTAGAAAACCGAGCATGCGTATATTAGTAACATTGGAATATTACAGGAGAGATACACATTAGATTTATCCAGAAACAGACCTATTAAACACTATCCACAAAGAGCAAACTTTCTAGGTGTACTCGTCCCATTTATCATGTAAATAGCAAACATTTGTGCTACAAACTAGATTTCCTTTTAGAGTGATACCATGATCAGTTTGCTTCCAACATTTAGTAATTAGACATTTGTAAGTGTTAAATATGTTAAAGAGTACAGTCATGGCCAAAAGTTTTGAGAATGACACAAGTATTGGTTTTCACAAAGTTTGCTGCTTCAATGTTTTAGAAATTTTTGTCAGATGTTGCTATGGTATACTGAAGTAAAATCACAATTATTTCATAAGTGTCAAACGTTTTTATTGACAATTACATTAAGTCTATGCAAAGAGTCAATATTTGCAGTGTTGACGCTCCTTTTTGAAGACCTCTACAATTTGCCCTGGCATGCTGTCAATCAACGTCTGGGCCCCATACTGACAGATGGCCACCCATTCTTGCCTAATCAATGCTTGGAGATTGTCAGAATTTGTAGCCTCTTGAGGATTGACCACAAGTTCTCAATGGGATTAAGGTCTGGGGAGTTTCCTGGCCATGGACCCAAAATATTGATGTTTTGAACCCTGAGCCACTTAGTTATCACATTGCCTTATGGCAAGGTGCTCCATCATGCTGGAAAAAACATTACTCGTCACCAAACTGTTCTTGGATGGTTGGGAGAAGTTGCTCTTGGAGGATGTTTTGGTACCATTCTTTATTCATGGCTGTGTTTTTAGGCAAAATTGTGAGTAAGTCCACTCCCTTTCCTGAGAAGCAACCCCACACATGAATGATCTTAGGATGCTTTGCTGTTGGCATGACACAGGACTGATGGTAGCGCTCACCTTTCCTTCTCCTTGCAAGCATTTTTTCAGATGCCCCAAACAATCTGAAAGGGAATTCATAAGAACAAAATTACTTTACCCCAGTCCTCAGCAGACCAATCCCTGTACCTTTTGCAGAATATCAGACTGTGCCTGATGTTTTTCCTGGAGAGAAGTGGCTTCTTTGATGGCTTTCTTGACACCAGGCTATCCTCCAAAATTCTTTGCTTCACTATGCTTGCAGATACACTCACACCTGCCTGCTGCCATTCCTGAGCAAGTTCTGCACTGGTGGTGCATCGATCCTGCAGCTCAATCAACTTTAGGATACAGTCCTGGTGATTGCTTGATGTTCTTGGGCACCCTGAAGCCTTATTCACAACTATTGAACCTCTCTCCTTGAAGTTTTTGATGATAAGATGAATGGTTGATTTAGGTGCAATCTTACTAGCAGCAATTTCATTGCCTGTGAAGCCCTTTTTGAGCAAAGCAATGATGACTACACGTGTTTCCTTGCAGATAGCCATGGTTAACAAAGGAAGAACCATAATTTCAAGCAACACCCTCCTTTTAAAGCTTCCAGTCTGTTCGAACTCAATCAGCATGATAGAGTGATCTCCAACCTTGTTCTCGTCAACACTCTCAACTGTGTTAACGAGAGAATCACTGACCTGATGTCACTCACCGGACCGTGAGTGCCTCTTCCCGGACATTTAGGAACCGTGGCCGTCCACCATCCTGAGGGTCTGCGCATGCGCAGCCCTTTTCTATACTTCAGTGTATACCCCTTTAACTTAATTGGCAGATCAGGCAACCTCCCTATATTAAGCACCTGTGGTCACTACCACGTTGCCTGATCTTGGAGTCTCATTCCTCATGAGTCTCTGAAGGTGTTCCTGTATTACTTGTGTATTCAGTGCTGCTGATTCCTGTGGTTTCCAAACCACTTCTACTACTGTGGTTCCATACCACTTCTACCATCAACTGTATCATCATGACTGTTTGCTGATTCCTATCCGCTGCCTCCGTGCACTACAGTCTTCTACACCACTTCAACGTTATTTTATATCAATGTGACTGTTTGCTCATTGCTATCCGCTGCCTCCGTGCACTCCAGCTTTTACCTCACTCACCTGCTTCTCATCAAGTCTGTTTGCTGATTTCTATCCGCTGCCTCCGTGCACTACAGTCTCCTGCTTGCAACTCGCCTGTGTTCAACATCGTGACTGCCAGCTGACTACTATCCGCTGCCTCTGTGCACTACAGTCTCCTGCTTGCGACTTGCCTGTGTTCAACATCGTGACTGCCAGCTGACTACTATCCGCTGCCTCTGTGCACTACAGTCTCCTGCTTGCAACTCGCCTGTGTTCAACATCGTGACTGCCAGCTGATTACTATCCGCTGCCTCCGTGCACTACACTCTCATCTCATCTTTGCTGTGACTTCCTCGAGACTGCCGCTTTTCATTACCATCTGCTACACTTCGTGATCTACAGCTCCTGCCCTGCGCTGCACTCCTGTTTCCCATCGCTGTTGGTTCCTGTGGTTGCTACTGGTTACCTCCGTGTGCCGCTGAGTCCTGCCGCTGTGGTCAGCGCTATCGTCCATCTCCTGCTGATCCACTCTCCACGCCTTCACGTGTTCCACTGGCCTCTACCCTCCTGTCAGCATTGGATTTGTATCTCTTCTACTACCCTCTGCTGGATCATCTCCATTCTCCTGGGTTTCCTATGAGTCCAGTTCCACGTGTTGCTGACTCCTGTGGATTGGTGTCCCTGTCGGTCTACTCACCTGTGCGCTGCACCTGCTAGACCGCTGCTTCTCCTATCCAGGGACTTCCTATCCAGTCGGCCTCCAGCCGCTCAGGTACCGCTGCAATCCCATCTGACTGCTACTGCTGAACCACGGTATGCATACTTCTCATTGACTGTGCTGTGTATTGCATATCTTGCTGGACTGTGTTTGGTTCTCTCTGGAGTCTGCTATCCGCTGAGTCTATTGCCATCTTTGACTGTGTTATCATTGTGCTGGACTATTTCAAGAGACTTTCTAGATTGCAGACCTAATCAGTCATTTACATATATATATATCTATATTGTGCATATTACTGTGGATCGTGTATAAGGTGCCTGTGTATATCCTGTGTTGCAGTCTTCCCCCGTGCACCTCCTCACATATATATTCAGTGGTACAACTTGCTGATGTCAGACCACTGATCCCTGTTTCCGGTATCACCTGTTCCATTATCCTCTCACATAGCAGTGGTACAACTTGCTACCGCAGACCACTGACTACCTGGATACCTCCACTTGGATTCCATTCCTTCACTCAGACAACGGTACAACTTGCTACCCGCAGACCGCTGACTCTCATCACCTCCTTGTTTCTGTTGGACATTCCTCCTCACTATAGCAGTGGTACAACTTGCTATCGCAGACCACTGACTACCTTCACGTGTCCTTGTCCATACAGTTCCTTGTGTATCTTTACCTCATTATTACCAGTGTTGCTAGTCATAGACTTTCCTGAGCATCTCATCGGCCATCATTTCATGTTCCGTGATCACCCAGCTACCAGAGTACCCTATTACCATCTACATTGCTCTGGTAAGCCTACCATCTGGTGATCCCTGGGTAAAGACTCCTAGTGCCCGTGACAGTAAGATCAGGCCATGACAGACCCAGATGTGGAACCTACCGCCAAAGAGATGCTGCAACATCTGGTTAGCCGTGTGGAGCAACAGGATGCCCGCCAACAGCTGTTACTTCAGTGTTATCAGTCATTAACCTCCCAAGGAACATCTGGACAGACTGTGACAGCTACTACTGAAGCTCCTGTGCTTTCCTCCGTTTCCCCATTGCCATCCCAGGTGTCTATAGCTTCCACGCTTCACCTGCCTACTCCGTCAAAGTACGATGGAGACCCCAAAACTTGTAGGGGTTTCCTTAACCAATGTTCAGTCCATTTTGAGCTCCAACCTCAAAATTTTTCTACCCATCGTTCCAGAGTGGCCTATCTTATCTCTTTGTTTTCAGGACAAGCCCTGGCTTGGGCCTCCCCTCTGTGGGAGAGGAACGATCCAATATTACAAGATAGTGCCAAATTCATTTCTACATTCCGAAGTGTGTTCGATGAACCAGGTCGTGTGACCTCCGCTGCTTCCAGCATCCTCCGTCTGCGACAAGGATCTCATACTGTAGGCCAGTACGTCATTCAATTTAGGATCTTAGCCTCTGAACTTCAGTGGAACACTGAAGCCCTAGTTGCCGCCTTCTGGCAGGGGCTTTCCGATAAAATTAAAGATGCACTGACTACCCAAGAGCTTCCTTCGTCACTTGAAGATTTGATCTCTCTATGCCATCGTGTTGATATGAGATTTCGTGAAAGAGAGGCTGAGAAAACGACTTCTGCTAAAGCACCTTTTCGCTCTAACCCTCAATTTCGTCCAGTGTCACCCGCTGTGATTCCCATGGAGATTGGACGTTCCAAGTTATCTTCTGAGGAGAGGAAACGAAGAGTCAAGAATAGACTCTGTATCTATTGTGCTGATTCCACTCATGTCCTCAGCTCCTGCCCTAAGAGATCGGGAAATGCCAGGCCCTAACTAGTTCTGGAGAGGTGAAGTTAGGGTCCCTGGAGTCCTCTCCATCGTCTATGAAATCTAAAGTCTGCGCTTTTGATGTGACTATTTCCTTTGCTACCAAGACCTTTGAGTCACAGGCATTGATTGATTCCGGAGCAGCAGGAAATTTTATTTCCAAATCGTTAGTTAATCAATGGTCTCTACCAATGATTACCTTAAAAACTCCCATTACTGTGACGGCTATCGATGGATCACGTCTCATCAACGGTCTCATCACCCAGAGTACGTCTCCAGTAACCCTTCAGATTGGTGCTCTGCATCATGAAGAGATATCGTTTTTAATTCTTCCTGTTACGACAAGTCCGATTGTCCTAGGCCTTCCATGGCTTCAGTGTCACTCTCCCCAGATTGACTGGCGCACCCCTCAAGTCACGTCTTGGGGGCCTGAATGTCACCATCATTGCCTTTCCCAAGTCATTCCTCTCAAGGTACAGCAAGCTTCCATTTCAGCTATTTCACCGGGACTCCCTCCTCAATATGCTTCATTTACCGATGTTTTTGATAAAGCTCAGTCTGAACGTCTTCCTCCTCATCGTTCTTGGGATTGTCCGATTGATCTTCTTCCTGGCAAGACTCCTCCCAGAGGCCGGGTCTATCCACTCTCGTTACCTGAAACTCAAGCTACATCTGAATATATACGGGAGAACCTCCAGCGTGGGTTCATTCGACCTTCCACCTCGCCCGCTGGAGCTGGGTTCTTCTTTGTCAAAAAGAAGGATGGATCATTACGCCCTTGTATAGATTTTCGTGGACTCAATGCCATTACTATCAAGAACCGGTATCCCATTCCGTTGATCACTGAGCTATTTGACCGCATTAAGGGAGCCCGTATTTTTACTAAGTTGGATCTTCGTGGTGCTTACAATTTAATCAGAATCCGTTCCGGTGACGAATGGAAGACGGCGTTTAACACCAGAGACGGGCATTACGAATATCTGGTAATGCCTTTCGGGCTATGTAATGCCCCCGCTGTTTTTCAGGGCTTCATCAATGAGATTTTTCGGGACTTATTATATGTATGTGTCGTCGTCTACCTGGACGACATATTGATTTTTTCACAGGACCTGCCTTCTCACCACCAACATGTGGCAGAAGTCCTCTCCAGGCTACGGAAAAATTCATTGTTCTGTAAATTAGAAAAATGTTCATTCGAATTACCCCAGATTCCATTCTTGGGGTATATTGTTTCCGGAGTTGGTCTGAAGATGGATCCTGACAAAGTAAATGCTGTACTACATTGGCCCCAGCCAACTACTCTTCGTGCCATCCAGCGTTTTTTAGGTTTTGCCAATTACTATAGACGCTTCATTCAAGACTTTTCTTCCATTGCATCTCCTATTGTGGCCCTGACTCGTAAAGGGGCTAATCCTAAGCAATGGTCTACTGAGGCTATTCAAGCCTTTCAAACATTAAAAGAGTCCTTCTCTTCGGCTCCAATCCTTCGTCAGCCTGATGTGACACTCCCTTTTTTCCTAGAAGTAGATGCCTCTAATGTGGGCTTAGGAGCTATTCTCTCCCAACGCTCGGAACAGCAAAAATTCCACCCTTGTGCCTTCTATTCTCGGGGTCTCCTACCCGCAGAGAAGAATTATACCATCGGAGACAAGGAATTATTGGCTATCAAAGCCGCATTAGAGGAATGGAGATACTTGTTGGAGGGAGCTCGCCATCCGGTGACGATCTTCACGGATCATAAGAACTTGTCATATCTCCAGTCTGCCCAATGCTTGAACCCTCGTCAAGCAAGATGGTCTCTTTTCTTTTCCCGTTTTGAATTAATAATTACCTTCAAACCAGCTGCCAAGAACAAAAAAGCTGATGCCTTATCTAGAGCCTTTGCTACGTCCTCTGATATAGAAGAGGTTTCCAACCATACCATTCTAGACCCCAAATGTATCTCACTGGCTGCTTCATCCACCAAAACGCTACCATTTGGGAAGACCCTCGTGCCTCCTACTCTAAGGAGGAAAATCCTTTCGTGGTTCCATGCCTCTCGTTTTTCTGGACACGCCGGTGAACACAAGACTTTTGAGATCCTCTCTCGAAGTTACTGGTGGCCTTCAATGAGGAGAGACGTCAAAGAGTTCATTGCTTCCTGTGAATTATGTTCGCAATTCAAATCCTCCCGCAGAACCCCAGCAGGGTTGCTGCGACCACTACCCATTCCGTCCAAACCATGGACCCATATTAGTATGGATTTCGTTACTGACTTACCACCTAGTAAGAACCATAACACTATTTGGGTGGTAGTGGACAGATTTTCGAAGATGGCTCATTTCATCCCTCTGTCTGGTTTGCCTTCCTCGTCTATCCTGGCTGAACATTTCATTAAAGAGATCTTCCGTATCCATGGATGTCCATCTGAGATTGTGTCTGATAGAGGAGTACAATTCGTGTCCAGATTCTGGCGAGCCCTTTGTAAAACCTTGGGCATACGATTAGCACTCTCATCTTCTTACCATCCACAATCCAATGGACAAACCGAACGTGTCAATCAAGATCTTGAGACTTTTATAAGGATATTTTCATCAGCCAATCAAGACAACTGGGTAGAGTTACTCCCTTGGGCTGAGTTCGCCCATAACAACATGTACCATGAGTCATCATCCAAAACTCCATTCTTTGTGGTCTACGGTCACCATCCGTCTTTTCCGGAATTTCCTGCCCTCCCGCCCACCCAAGTTCCTGCGGTGGAGACTGTTTGTCAGACCTTTAAAAATATCTGGTCTCAGGTTAGAACCTGTTTGAAGAAGACATCTGTCAAATATAAATCTTTCGCTGATAAGAAGAGGCGGGCTATTCCACCACTAAAAATTGGAGATCGTGTCTGGTTATCCACAAAAAATATTCGTTTGAAGGTTCCATCCATGAAATTCGCCCCTCGTTTTATTGGTCCATATAGGATCATTCAAGTTATCAATCCAGTATGTGTGAAACTCCTTCTTCCTAAGAGTCTTCGGATTTCTAATGCCTTCCATGTATCTTTGCTCAAACCTCTTATTATCAACCGTTTTTCAACTCCTCCCTCAGCTCCGCAGCCAGTTCAAGTCCATCAGGAGGAGGATTTTGAGATTACCGAGGTACTAGATGCAAAAATTTCGCGAGGAGTCCTCCACTTCCTCGTTCATTGGAAGGGCTTTGGTCCTGAGGAGCGCTCTTGGATCAAAGCTGAAGATCTTAATGCTCCTGCCCTTTTGAAGAAGTTTTACTCCAAAAATCCGGACAAGCCCGGTTCCAGGCGTTCTGTGCCCACCTTTAAAAGGGGGGGTACTGTCACTCACCGGACCGTGAGTGCCTCTTCCCGGACATTTAGGAACCGTGGCCGTCCACCATCCTGAGGGTCTGCGCATGCGCAGCCCTTTTCTATACTTCAGTGTATACCCCTTTAACTTAATTGGCAGATCAGGCAACCTCCCTATATTAAGCACCTGTGGTCACTACCACGTTGCCTGATCTTGGAGTCTCATTCCTCATGAGTCTCTGAAGGTGTTCCTGTATTACTTGTGTATTCAGTGCTGCTGATTCCTGTGGTTTCCAAACCACTTCTACTACTGTGGTTCCATACCACTTCTACCATCAACTGTATCATCATGACTGTTTGCTGATTCCTATCCGCTGCCTCCGTGCACTACAGTCTTCTACACCACTTCAACGTTATTTTATATCAATGTGACTGTTTGCTCATTGCTATCCGCTGCCTCCGTGCACTCCAGCTTTTACCTCACTCACCTGCTTCTCATCAAGTCTGTTTGCTGATTTCTATCCGCTGCCTCCGTGCACTACAGTCTCCTGCTTGCAACTCGCCTGTGTTCAACATCGTGACTGCCAGCTGACTACTATCCGCTGCCTCTGTGCACTACAGTCTCCTGCTTGCGACTTGCCTGTGTTCAACATCGTGACTGCCAGCTGACTACTATCCGCTGCCTCTGTGCACTACAGTCTCCTGCTTGCAACTCGCCTGTGTTCAACATCGTGACTGCCAGCTGATTACTATCCGCTGCCTCCGTGCACTACACTCTCATCTCATCTTTGCTGTGACTTCCTCGAGACTGCCGCTTTTCATTACCATCTGCTACACTTCGTGATCTACAGCTCCTGCCCTGCGCTGCACTCCTGTTTCCCATCGCTGTTGGTTCCTGTGGTTGCTACTGGTTACCTCCGTGTGCCGCTGAGTCCTGCCGCTGTGGTCAGCGCTATCGTCCATCTCCTGCTGATCCACTCTCCACGCCTTCACGTGTTCCACTGGCCTCTACCCTCCTGTCAGCATTGGATTTGTATCTCTTCTACTACCCTCTGCTGGATCATCTCCATTCTCCTGGGTTTCCTATGAGTCCAGTTCCACGTGTTGCTGACTCCTGTGGATTGGTGTCCCTGTCGGTCTACTCACCTGTGCGCTGCACCTGCTAGACCGCTGCTTCTCCTATCCAGGGACTTCCTATCCAGTCGGCCTCCAGCCGCTCAGGTACCGCTGCAATCCCATCTGACTGCTACTGCTGAACCACGGTATGCATACTTCTCATTGACTGTGCTGTGTATTGCATATCTTGCTGGACTGTGTTTGGTTCTCTCTGGAGTCTGCTATCCGCTGAGTCTATTGCCATCTTTGACTGTGTTATCATTGTGCTGGACTATTTCAAGAGACTTTCTAGATTGCAGACCTAATCAGTCATTTACATATATATATATCTATATTGTGCATATTACTGTGGATCGTGTATAAGGTGCCTGTGTATATCCTGTGTTGCAGTCTTCCCCCGTGCACCTCCTCACATATATATTCAGTGGTACAACTTGCTGATGTCAGACCACTGATCCCTGTTTCCGGTATCACCTGTTCCATTATCCTCTCACATAGCAGTGGTACAACTTGCTACCGCAGACCACTGACTACCTGGATACCTCCACTTGGATTCCATTCCTTCACTCAGACAACGGTACAACTTGCTACCCGCAGACCGCTGACTCTCATCACCTCCTTGTTTCTGTTGGACATTCCTCCTCACTATAGCAGTGGTACAACTTGCTATCGCAGACCACTGACTACCTTCACGTGTCCTTGTCCATACAGTTCCTTGTGTATCTTTACCTCATTATTACCAGTGTTGCTAGTCATAGACTTTCCTGAGCATCTCATCGGCCATCATTTCATGTTCCGTGATCACCCAGCTACCAGAGTACCCTATTACCATCTACATTGCTCTGGTAAGCCTACCATCTGGTGATCCCTGGGTAAAGACTCCTAGTGCCCGTGACACCTGATGTCGGCTGGTCCTTTTGTGGCAGGGCTGAAATGCAGTGGAAATGTTGTTTTTGGGATAAAGTTCATTGTCATGGCAAAGAGGGACTTTGAAATGAATTGCAATTCATCTTCATCTTCATGACATTCTGGAGTATATGCAAATTGCCATAATAAAAACGGAGGCAGCAGACTTTGTAAAAAATATTATTTGTGTGATTCTCAAAACTTTTAGTCATGACTGTACTTTATATTTTTTTCCACCACTTGTATAGGTTGACATAAATGAAATGTTGAAGGATCTTTGACAATGCACAGACCTAAGATTTTTTAATTAATTTTTTGACCTATGGCTATTGTCGGTCATGACCATCATATGTGACTGAAGGTGTCATGTTAACAGCAACCTGCCTAGCATAACAAGGATGTGAATTTGTATATGTAACACTGGAACTGAAGAGAATGACCAAAAAATATTTCCTCTAAAAATTAAGTACAGTGATGTTTTATTGATACTATTTTCACAGATCACACAATTCTCACTGGGGTTTCTTTTTTACAAGACAAAGTTTTTTCACAGAGAAGACTGTTTTGTTATGATGACCAGTTTGTTGTTGCTCAGCTGGTATTAAAGCTTCCTGTTCACTTCTTTTTAAGAGTAGAGGGTAGTTCACAGATCCATACATGAAGACATTAGATTCTCTACAGTAACAGTGTTGTTTTTGTGGAATGCACTTATTTGAGGAATAGTGACTTGGTTCTGAAACAAAGTTGATGTCACTAGGATATCAGAACCTTTATCTGTATCTATAAAGGGAATAGCCTGTGCTTCTTTTTCTGAGCCATTGTTCTGGGAATTCTCTTTCCAGGAAGGTTTCTGCAACATTTAGCAAGCACTTTTCAAGATAATTGTGGCATCTTTGACTTTCCCTGGGCTACAAAAGTTTCATACACTGAAGCAATTGGAAGGCAGTGTCCTGGTGTTTTCACAGACTTAAAGTTGCTATCATAGTCAAACACATACTGTATATCAAGGAATTTGTAAGCTGCTCATCAAAATTGTCATGCCATAATGTTGCTTTTTTTAGACATGACTCTCAAAATTTGGGGTTGGATCCAAGGCTTCTTTCATTTCAAAACTTGTGTTCATTTTCTTAACTTTGCCACCCATCACTTTAACAATGACCACTATATTTGAAACCCTATTTCTTCAATGAGCAAAATTCAGTGCAACATCAATATGTCGGAAAAAAATAAACTACCATTTCTGGATTGGTCACCATGTTTGTTGCTATATTTCCTGCATTTAAACTACATTTAGAAATACTTGTTACAACTTGGTTTGGTACCACCAGGAAGCAGAACTTTTTTACTTAAGCTCTCTTCCATGTCTTACAAATTCTCTTTTCAAACAAGTTTTGCTCTAAACCCTTATTGATAACAAGTTTTATTTCTAAAAAATGCCATTACTTCATCTCACAGCCCATATTTAGAAATTGCTTATTAAAAGTATTCAGGATGTAATGGAATTCTCTTCGGTTTGGCATACAACAATCAAAACAGTCTTTTTCAGTATCTCCTTTTATCCTACGGATGGTAAAGTTATGCAGAGGTTTATGTTTTGCATGTTTCACTCCAAAGGGAGACTTTGTTTTGTCGTCCATGTTATCATGCTCTTGTGAAAACATGTGTGATGCCATCAAGCTGTAGAAAATCTGCTAGATTCATTACACTGGTTCTTAATGATCATGTGAGATAAGTGGCACAGGATATATAATATCTAAACAATCTTCACTGCACTGAACTTACAGGCTGGATATTGACCCACAGCTAATTGAACATGTCAGACACAGAAGCTACAGGTGTCGTCCTCCACAACAATTATGTCATTGTGTTTGTCAATTGAAACCATTTTCTTTGACTTTAGTTTACTCTAAGACACACAAGATGGCATACCAGGTTCTCCCTTTGTACAGTCCGGGTGTTGCGCTCAGGGCCGCTATCAGTGGGACACAAGCAGTACAGCTGTAAGGGACCAGGACAAACAAGAGTGTCACTAAATTTAGCCAGCCTGCTCGCTGCAGCCTTTGGTCAAAATCGGTAAAAATTTGGATAGTTGTGCAGAGGTCATTAGAAAATGGATTGGAAATGACTGGAAATGAATGTTAATGCCATAAATAGAAATGTAGGAGCAAGAACAGCTCAAAATCACATTATTGTATCTATTTTTCACAATTGTTAATGAAATCCAGATCCAAAACCAAAACTTCTCAAGATTTTTTGGCCAAACCAAAACCAAAACCAAAACACAAAGAAGTTTTAGAACCAAAACCAAAACATGGGGTCCACAAACATCCCTATTTAATGTGCATTTTCTTTAACAATGTGGTGCTTTTTACCATTTCTGCCCTTATTTATTATAGGACCACCCTATTAGCAAAAGCTCCATGGAGTGGCGGGTCGTTTAACATACATTTGCAAATGTGTGCAACTAAGACTTTTGCATTTTTATGTACAAGTAGAAATGGCAGCTCTTTTTGCTGGCTATAGCAGTGTGCTGGGGGGTTTTGCTCTGTGTTTGTTCCTTTCAGGATAACCCCACCCTTTCAAGCACCTGCTATAAATTGATTGAGCAATTTCCACTTCTGTAAATTTCAACTTCGCCCACTGCTTTACACCCTGTTCTGTTGCATAAGACTTTTATTGGACCCATAACAGTGTCCTAATGTGCAAGAATATTAGTAAACATAAAAAGGACTTCAATAGTACCAATAAACTGGATATGTAGGCAGATTGACATTTCCCCCTCATACACAGTTGTTTGACTGACTATTGAAGAAAATCTAGCTGATATTTTTCAAGATTGCAAAAGAGGTCATTTTAAACCCATTCATATGGGACGCCCATAAACATATGATTAGAGACCGTTTTATTTCAGCAACATTGACAAAATACTTCAAGAGTTAATGGTTATCCACCTTATACTTCAATATACTTTACGGCCAGGGTAAGAGGTTGTTTTCTCTAAATATATGGTCATAGCTTTTATAAACATCAGCAGGTAATACGAGCAGGTAATAATATGCCTGGGAATTAGAAACTGCATTTGAGGATGTTCTCCTTCCCAATTTGGTAACACGAAGAATAGACTGGCTATTTAAGAGATGTACTCTTAAAGCCTTGGCACTAAGACTATATAGATTGAAGCGGATACTGTTACTTTACAACAAACCTATAGCCTTCATTGAAGTAAATGTCCTTCCCTAATGGTAATGCATTCCCATTTGCCTGATCAACTTCATACTTCTATTTCATTCACATATACAATCTCTCGGATATTATAGGAGCTACACTAGGCAATATGGGACACAAAATGTCAATATATTCTGATTATAGCTTTTTCTTTTTTTTTCGTAACTCACTCAAGAAACTCACTTGTTTGATTAGGAAATTTGAGTACTGTAGTCATGTTAAAGCTCAAGATTAACCTATTCAAATCAGAGGCACTGAATGTCTCTTTCCCACATTGAGAAGCCTCTCAATTAGCAGAAACTTTCCCATTTCATGATTTTCATCTTAAGTTGCTCAAAATTGGACTTATTTAGAATTGGATGTATGTCAATTTGTCCTTTTTTTTGTGCATACACATTTCCAAACTGTGCATGTGCACAAAACTGTATATGCATACATTTGCATATACATATTGCCATAGCTTTGACATGCATCCCCATATGCCTGGATGTGAGACTGGGGTGGGCAAGAAGAGGAAAGCATAGCGGTACAGGAAGGGTGGGTTCATGTAATTGCAACACAATTGTATGTTGACACATCTGCAGATGCACCTTCTAGCAGTTTCTCTCTTGCAGGTGTTATATTATTATTATTATTGTATTTTATATATAAGGTCCCACAAAGGGTCTACAGCGCATACCCATGACACATGGGTATACATGACACATGCAGAAAGCAGTGATCCATAATACACAACATGATACATGAAGAACACAATACAAAGACCAGGTTACTGAATGAATAAAAAGACAGGTAATATGGTAATGCAAATGAAGTTATTTGTGGGGCTATGAGTGAGAGTGATGGTGGTAACCAGCGAGAAGTAGGCCTAAGCTTAAGAAAACAGGGCTAGGGAAGCAGGCCAAGAGGTACAGAGGGTGATGGAATATTAGACAGGGAACACAAGGAAAGAGAGCCCTGCTCATGAGAACTTACATCCTAAAAGCCAGCATTTCACAGTTCACTGTCCAACAACAATATTTGGTGTGTGATTTAATTCTATTGCTATTAAATCAATCAGTGATGGAGTGGTATTGGCATCACAAGCCAAAGCTTGCTACCAATAATGTAAGCAGACATGTGGGAACAGTCACATAACACATAAAACCAATGAGTAAACAATAGGATAATATATGCATTAAAATGAAAATTCAAAGTACATCAACCCAACTTTTTGAGCGCTTTGCTAAAAGAACTTCTACACATTACATTGGGTAAATACCCCAATCTTGATCCTGTTTCATCACCACAGATCAAGATGATAGGCAGCAAGGGGTTGTCATAATAGTCTAGACATGCCTTGACTCTTGTGAGTATTAGATTCTTGATTGCCTATCATTATCAAGTATTTGGTATTTTTTAACAGTAAAACATTATAAGTCTATTATATCGCTCTTATTCATGATATATTCATGAGAAGACACTGTCTGCTCTGCAGCCCCTGACACAGTTAATGCCCCTGTTAAAATATATATGTGTATATAAAATTTGCAACCATGCAAACATGAGATAAAAGTCCAACAAATGTTGTGTTCATGTGAAGAATACATCTTCCACTTGTCCTGCTGTCACTGCTTCCTACACAAGTTTCCTGTAGAGAGTGCTAACAAAGCACTCTATAATTGACATTTTAGCTTTCATTTTCTTAGTGATGTCCTATAGACATCGCCTACTTTAAGTCAATTGTACTCTGTGCCTTTTTGTGTTTACCTTTCTCTCAAAGCCATCTGACGGAAGTCATTACTTTTTTGTAAGTATGCCTGTGATTAACCAAAGCTGTGTTTTTTTGTTTAACTTGGACAAAAGAAGTATTTTTGGAGAAGAAATAAGAAACAGCCAAGCCAACTACTTAGAAAGAGTCTATCAATTCCTCTTTACCAACTGGTTGGAAGGTCAGCAATCCGCCTGTTGTACACACTTCTGATTTTTTTTGCAAGTGGTAGGATTTGAAATAAAAATGAATGCTTCGCTTAGACTGACCTGGGAAGCTCGCCAACTAAATTGAGGTCGCAAATGGATACTATAGAGATTTTCCATTTTCAGCTAAAATGGAAGTGAGGTATCACCTTAAAGAACAAAATAATAATTATTTTGCAGCAGAATAATCAATGTGCTGCTGTTTGTATAATTGGACTGTAGTGGCTGGAGCGGGTTAGTGATGATCCTGCATATAAATTATACATATATGTCATTATTGAGCACATGCAAAGAAACATTACTGAGGAATGACTACAGTAGCTACAAACTTTTATTAAATTTAACGACTCATTAACCCTTTTGTTTTTGCCTTAAAGAACTGTTAAAGTATGCATGTATAATATAATTGTCATTATAGGGGTTTAACTATAATAGCTACTATAAAGCTTTTATCAAGCTAATATTGTTTACAAATGTCTTTTCTTTTTCCAAGTAAGATATTTTAGTAAAACCTTTCCAGATTTAGCAATAGCACAAGTATTATTTTCAAGCTGTTTTAAAAACAAAGAAAGAAACAAAAAACAGACTAATCCAAATACTAAAGTGAAGAAGCATCACATCATACATTTACTTTCTAATTACATAGAGCGTAATATTGAACTCTACATATCCACTCTGTTTTGCTGGAACTTTTGAATACAAAAACTTTAATTTTGATCCATGCAACATTTTCCTGCATTTTTGTCTGTCTCTAATTCATATTTGGCAATAAGTTTGCCTTTGCAAAGATATTTCGAGATGATTTTGTCCAGTGAGGCAAACTATATGAATAACATGACTTTTTATAGTATTTTAGCATAGTGTTGTTGTTTTTTTATAGTTTTTATGTATTAGAGAAAACTATGTCTGCACTAGTGTGCATATTTTGTTCAGCTCCCTGCATAGCTGGTTTAAACATGATGCATGTACAATTGTCCATTTGCATGTCGCTGTTTTGTCCTCCATAAAACAAGACGTTTATGTAAAAACATCTGTGTCAACAAGCTCTGAGGGATTGTGCTGCCATGACAAGAATCTTTTGTCAAATAAAATAACAGCAGCCAGGCAAATATGTCTCCTGGGCTCAGTGTCAGGTACAAGTTTAAGAGAAGTGAAGAAAATAGGGATGAAAGCTGTTGAAATAAACCAAAATTTGTTCCTGCATCAACACAATATACACAAATTAGTCAGTTTAACAGCTTCAAACTTAATTAATTGGAAAACATTAGGATCTAGCGTCTGGCAGCATAACGTTATTGATTGGTGTATAAGGAATAGGCATGATTGAGTTACGAGTGATACTGTCAATTAGATCATATGCAATTACTTTCTTTAAAACTCAGCCAGGCGGAAATAAACCACAATGAAATTATGCAGTGAAAAAAAAACAAATTTTCCACCTTGGGAAGATCAGTCATTTTCAGCAAATTAATATCATACTTACCTACTTTCTTCAGCTCCCTTCCGGGAGCCAGCCAGTGGAGGGGGGCGTGAAGGGGCGGGGTGGCCGAAATCGCGGCGTTTGGCCCCGCCCCCGCTGTCAAATGACGCAATTTGCGTCATGACGTCACAGGGGGCGGGGCCAAACGCCGCGATTCACCGGGAATCGCGGCGTTTGGGATCTAATTCTGCCCACTTCACTAGGAAGTGGGGCACTTCCTAGTGAAGTGGGCAGAATTCGGGAGATTGCCACACTCGCCCGGGAGTCCGGGAGACTCTCACAAAATGCGGGAGTCTCCCGGACATTCCGGGAGAGTTGGCAAGTATGATTAATATCACTCAGGGGTATTTGAAAGAATATGTGGTTACAGTCTGCTGAAACTGTAGTATGGGGACAACATAATGGGCCTCATTTAGAGTTAAGAGCAAATCCAGCTAAAGGGTACAATTTTGCACCCAGGCAGATCATATTGCAATGCAAGGGGTACAAGTGCAAACATTTTTTGTTGTTGCATGCAGGGAAAATACCGTCTGCTTTTGCATTTTAACACTGCAATTTAGGCTACAATGTGCTTCCACCCAACTCTAAATCTGTCCACGCATTTTAAACTTTTCCCCCCCTGCAGCGCAACATAGTTTTGCAAAGCGCAAAATTGCCCCTTGCAGCTGGATTTACTTCTAACTCTAAATGATGCCCATTGTGAAGTCCTGTTGCTGGAGCTAATCTGGGCCTCATGTACAGCTGGACGCACTTTAAGTAAAAAAGTGGAGATGTAAATTTTGTCCAAAAAAAGACACAATTGCATGTGTATTCTGAGCCTCAAGTATCTTAAGAAAGAGCATGCCATTCTAAATGTGCCTGCTGCATGAAAATACGTTTAAAGTGAAGCATGCTGTAGAGAGACTCCAGTCATCATCTACAAGTTGATGAAGTAGAGAACGCACCCCCCCTCCCCTAGAAGCTGCTACAGCATCCAGAAATGACAGGTTGAGCAGGTGACACTTTAATAGCTCCAAACTGTTTTTGGAAGAAATGTGGACCCCATTTAAATAACAGCCCAACACCCATACAGTATAATAAATTGCAATAAAATTGTTTTAAAGATGCTAGATAGATAGATAGATAGATAGATAGATAGATAATCATCATCATCATCATTTATTTATATAGCGTCAACATATTCTGTAGCGCTTTACAATTGGGGACAAACATAGTAAACTAATAAACAAACTAGGTAAAACGGACAAAGAGGTGAGAAGGCCCTGCTCGCAAGCTTACAATCTATGGATAGATAGATAAATAGATAGATAGACTGACTATTTAATACTTTGAGAAACATACCATGTCATGGGGAAGTAGCTAAATGTGTTGTGGTTTCAGCTAACCTGAAACACTGCTTAAATTCAGATAAGTTTTTTGTGGGCCTCGGGTGAAACAGGCAATGCTATAGCATTTTGAAAAAAAACAGACAGCAATGCAAATAACCTACGTTTTCTAGTATCTATCATAGGGCATGTTGATGACTACTTGTCTGCTTATACAACCCAAGAATCATTAGACATTATACCTTATTGTGGCCTCTATGTCAAACAGAAACCAATTATCTATCTATCTATCTATCTATCTATCTATCTATCTATCTATCTATCTATCTAAACATCATGCCTACTACAAACATACATCCATATGTTCATCACATATTATCCAATGCCCACAGTGACATTAATTTCCACCATGTGCATCTGCATGCTAATATGTGTCCAGCAGAGTCACCCATTTGACCTGGCAATGGCAAACTCAGATTGGATGAGCCGGTTACTTCTATAAGGGGCCTGATTTTTTTTTTCAGCTTATGAGCGGAATTTGCCAGGTCATGAGCTCACAGATTGACAGCATAGCACAGTCCCAAACTGTGTGCTACATAGTGGGACCATGCGAATGGGCAAGAATGCCTTGAGGACCTGAACATTGAATATCACAGTGAAAAATTTACAAAGTGATACAAAAGAAAATTCTCTTTTATTAAATTACACCATGTAACATGAAGAATGAGTGAGCTTTTACACTGGTACAATTTATGTCTGTGCTCTCTGGTTTATCCCTGTCAAGATATTCTCTCTCTACAGATTTATTGGGTCAGAAACAGGGTCAAATAAAGAAAGCCTAATAGAGCTCAATGTGTTGTAATATTATTTGTATGGATTTAATTTCTCAAGGGTGACCTGACTTGTGAAACATTCCCAGGGTCCCAAAAAAAACCTATCTGTATGCAGCAGCAAGCACAAACCTATATATTTTATATTTACAATTGCACACATAGAGGCTCATGTAGATTTGGACAGAAGTCCATTTTTTTTACTTACAATATGCAAATCTGTACTGCGCATGCGCACAATTAAAGTATGCACACATCCTTATGTAGATTTGGAAGCATCTTTCACTTGCGACTTAGTATGAAGCAGAGTGAGGGTGGTAAGCGGAGTGCAAGTATAGGCCACGTGTAATAAAGGCATTTTCACACAATTAGATATACTTATTCAGAGAGGGAAGCACCAGCAGATACACCTTTCAGGAGGTGTATATGTTGTTCTGACTTGACCCCTGGTGAAAGATATGTCAGTGATAACAAAAAGAGAAATAAATATATTTTTATCATTAAAAAAGTGATAACAGAACCAGCGCTCATAGTATGGGCTGGATGCAGCAATTTTTGGAGGATGATCAGCATGGGATCCCACCCGAAGAAGCCACTACCAGCACCACGCTATAACAGGCTGTTGACACTCTAGCAGGGAAACCAGCAGCATGGGGTCCGAGAGTCATAATGATACAAAGGGTCCGGCTGTTCAGAACCTGGCTGAACCATATAGTGTGCTATTTATTGCTTTAATTTAACTTCAAGTGGTCCATTCATTTGAGGTTGAATTAACTGATTATAATTTTTTTTAACAAATCTACAATCATCTTTTCAATAAAGGCTTTTAGTGATACTATGCTAGTTGCTACTATTCATTGTTTTCTTTTAATATTATAATATTATGAGCTTTTATTTTTATATAAAAAGCTCTAGAATATAGCAACATATCAGGCTGGGTTCTTCCCATTGATTCATATCTGAATAAAGCCCCTTCCTGTTGATCACCTGTGCTGTGCTTATAGTTTCTGCTAGAGCTAGTGTGCTGTCTGAAATACTGACTGCAATGGAGTACTTGTTGTGTTCCAGATGGTACCTTTGATTTTGCTGTTTTCTCCAGTCTCTGACCAGTGGCTATTTACACTAAGGGTTAAGATCTGAGGGCAACCAAGTACTTTTGGAACCTAATGTGTTCATTAGAAAGGGGGATGCTATAAGCAAAGACCATGTGAAGCGGTTCTAGTGGTTACTAATCCCTTCCAACATTGCCTTTAACAGTAACATTTCAGCCTAGTATTTACAGAAAATCTTTACAAATTGTAAATTTTGTGAAAGAAACTAGCATTGAAGATCCCAAACTGCCAAATGGATGTCTCTTACAGGTTCTCAAGCCTGTGATATTCAACCTCTGCTCATATGGTATCCATGTTCTCCCAATCATAGGCATATACATGCTGAACAGCCTTGGGGCAGCACAGTGCCGTAGTGGTTAGCACTTCTGCCTTACAGCACTGGGGTCATGAGTTCAATTCCCGACCATGGCCTTATCTGTGAGGAGTTTGTATGTTCTCCCCGTGTTTACGTCGGTTTCCTCCGGGTGCTCCGGTTTTCTCCCACACTCCAAAAACATACTGGTAGGTTAATTGGCTGACAAGAAATTGACCCTAGTCTGTCTGTGTGTGTGTTAGGAAATTTAGACTGTAAGCCCCAATGGGGCAGGGACTAATGTGAGTGAGTTCTCTGTACAGCGCTGCATAATTAGTTGCGCTATACAAATAAATGGTGATGATGATGAAGCCTTATTGTGGTTTATGAGTGTGCACAGATCTATTTATTCAGCAGTGTTTGAACAACAGGGTATGTACATTAGGTGTCTATATTCCTGTACTATCTATTGAGTTACTGTGTAATGATTTTTTGTTTACTTGTGACCGTAATCCTCTGTCTTGCTGTCATTTTGCAAAAGTGGGGCCTGAGCCATTAAAGGAGAGAAAGGTAAAAAAGGAGTACATTTTCTCCTGGACAAACCATATTACAATGCAAGGGGTGCAAATTAGTTTATTATTTTGCATGTAAGGAAAATACTGGCTGTTTTTACATGTAGCACACAAAAAATTGATAGCTTTATTTTTACATTAAAATTTAAAGTTGATCTAGGTCATGCCCTGCCACAATTATCTGTCTCCACATTTTAAATTTACCTCCCCCTCCAATGCAACAGGGTTTTGCTTTGCTTTCGTTAATGACTCAAGCCGATGCAGGCGCGGGCTGGGAGATGTCAGCCCGGGGGGCGCACAGTCAGCCGCATCACATGACACGGGATGCAGGCGTGTCATTGCGGCCACCTGTCATGTGATGCAGCCGCCTGTGCGCTGACGCGGCCGCATCCCATGTTATCAGATGTGGCCGCCGGTGAAAATGAGGTATATTGCAGCCCGGCCCTAATAGCGGTCTGACTGAGCGCCCCCCCCCCCCCCCCCCGGGCCAACCCGCCCCTGGGCCCATGGTGTCTGCCCCTGTTTTTTTTATTATTTGCATGCACTGACCTTGGCCTGTTGTGGGTGCTTGACTCGTGGAGAAATAATGACCCTCTTAAGCATGGACCTTTGCAGTGTAAAAAAAAAGTTTAAAGAAATACATTTTAAAAAGAAATCTTTATTGAATGTATTATTATAATTGTAGGGTGTGCCAGGGGAAAGACATGTAACTAATAAGAAGTCATAGGTCATAACAGGGGTCCTAAAACTGATTAACATACACAGACTTTCTTTTAGTGGCTTCACAGGTAAGGGGGGTGCTAATGCTAGAACTTTTACGTTTTTTAACTGATAACTGAAAAAAACTAAAAACTTTCTGAAAGTACCAGTTTTCAAATCAAATCTTAGTGGTGGTAGAACAGGAGAGCTAATAGCAAGTGTTAAATATAACTTTGTCACAGTTCAATAATTTTTGAATAGGGAACTCTAAATAACCAAGTGCATGCACAATTTTTGCGTCCACCATTTTACATGTAAAAATGATGCATGAATAAGCTGTTGAAATTATTCTCTGCACCAAAAAGTACATTCAATTAAAAAAAAAATAGGTACAAATTAAAATCAGAAAAACATTTTTACAAACTCTGTTTATATATTATAAATCCTATTTACCACTGTACTTTCTATATAAACCTCTTTAGGGTCTGCGACAAATTTTCAGTATGAATAAACATTTTTACTAACCCCTAAAGCTTTTAGACTTCAGTATACAAGAAAAACCAAGTAATGAGTAAAGTATTGTACACTTGCAGGTTAAATTAAACAGTGGCTGATGTTCATTTATGTCTGCAAATTTTGCAATTTATATATATAACAGTTTTATTTAATGTAAGGAGTACTTGTAAATGGTGGGAATTTGTGCTTGGCTGTGACATTTACATTTTGCATAGTGCATCCCTTGAGAATTTTCCTCCTCCATTTGGACTAAACCATTTATTATATGACAGAACAAGGACAAGCACCATCATTTTTTTCAAGTTTTGCAAACAGTAACCAATCAGATTTTAGTTATAATTTTCTGGACTGCAGTAAATAAATGATACTGAGCATCTGTTTGGTTGCTGTGGGCAACACCTGTACTTTTCTTTCTCAGAGGCTTTTAACACTACCCTTTAATAGTTTATTACTCTCAACAAGTATGTACAAGACTTTAATAAATAAGCACTTGAAGAATGAGTTAGTTCTGTTTAGTGGCCTAATTATATCTGACATAGAGGCATCACATAAACTCTCCAATACATATGTACATTTCATTACAGATATCTTTTCTCCCATTTTAAAATCTTTTGATACATAATTTGTCAACACTTTCTGGACAAGGCAAACATTCTTTTTCACAGTTAACCATATACATTATAATCTACCCTGTACCTTTGATCTTACCAGTAATGTTTACTCTAATATAGAAATCCATTTTAATTAATTTACCCTAAAAGAACTTACAATCTAATTTTTGCAACCCCAAAAAGCAGCAAACTAGTTTTCAGACGTGAAAGATAAAGCCCTGTTTAATGACAACTTCTGTCATTGCCTAAGGGAGCTATTGCTCTGTTATAGTCCTAATAGCCCAGCATTAATTAGCATAATCTAATCTCCTTTTCTTCTACATTGCATTTTACAGCCTAGTTTTAAATTATAGCTTGGAAACGTTAAGGATAATGCAGTCAGCCGAGCACCATTTGGATTATGTGGCTTGCAAATCAGGTAGTTATTTACAGAATATCAGATCTTGGAAAAGCCGCTGAAAGAAACAGCATATTACCTCAAGAATATTTTCTTTCCTGTCACCTTCTACTTGCTTATATTTATACCCAATTTTTGCAACTGGGAGTCTGATATAGTACATTTTCAGGATCTCACAGAAAGCTATTTGGGAAAAAATCCCCACTGCATATGAAGATGTAAAGCCTTCTGCCCTGCATTTGATACAGAGAAATATCTTACAGACCACATTTATAACACTGGCTGACAAAATAAAATTGCTCTATAATGCTTGCTTACTCACAATGTAGAGAAGAGCCATTCAAGCTAGCAGAGAAATATGTACTTTTCTAGAGATGAATACATAAAATGTTATCAGGGACTTTCACACCATTTGTAAATGGATTTGTAAGGACATGTTGAAAAGAGAATGAGAGCTCTATATTAATTTCCCACAGGCATGTACAGGTCATGACAGTTTTAAGGCTAGAGATAGAGGAGCAAAATTACATTGTAAGCGACACTGCAGCTTTACAAATGTATAATTTAATTATATTGCGACAGTGATTCTTCAAGGTTAAAAAAAATCCAGGGAAGAAGCAATAGAATGTTTTCCATATTTTACATTATGAACAAGTATTAAACAAAGAAAATAGGTATTTGTTAAGTGTCTTTCGGCTGAATGTAGATACTCAAGTGCACAAGGTTTATTCAACCTTAATCTAGAGCAGTATGAATGCTTTGGAAGCAGACTTAATGTGTTTCCCCTGAAAATACATAAAAAAAACAAAGGCCCCATTTTCTCTAGCGTCAATTTGGTGTGTTGTTTTAATCTATTTTAATGCTATTACAACACATGCAACCCAGACGATAGTTCGAAACAAATGTTTTAAATGATCGAATACCCAATTAACTAATGCAAATCGACAACCACAACTTGATATAATATAGCTACAATTCTAATTATTTAAGTACTATTAGCTGATTTAAGGCCTATCAATATGAAATCAGTCAATCAGAAGCAGCTAGATTGTGCTGCTAATAGTCATCATCTTATATGGTTGCATCTTCCATCCTGCACCCGCAAAAGATACACAACCTAACTGACCAATGTGCAGATGTAAGTCTAATTATGTCTCAATTACATGAAGACATGCCTATACTGTATTCACCCGCCCACCACTGTTCTGCCTCTTACCGTTGACCTTTGTATGTCGCACTGAAAAATTGATATACCTGTATTTCAGTTATCACTTATTTAGTTATTTTACAAAAAGTAACATTACTGGGGGTGCTCTTTGAATATTATTTAAAGCTAATTTTTCTATACAATCAGAATGTGTGAGGTTGAAGCACTGCAATCCATATGTATATTCAAAGCCTCTTTATTTCAAACTTCTTTAAAATACTATTTTAATTATCAAACCATCTTATTATTTATTCTTTTCTTTTAGGCAAAATATGAATAAAATACAGATAGTGTAAAAAAAAAGAATAGTATAATACAAAGAGTTTAAAATAGTATATTCTCTTCAAACACGTTAGATCAATTGTGATAAATATAATATACTGACATGTTTAAAACCAAGACCTTATTAAGGGTTCAGACCAACTTAGGCTAATGGGCTCCTAACCGTCCCTTCTTCTTTCATGCCAGGCTAATACGAGCTCATCCTTAATTTAAAAACTTCCTTCACCCTCCACCCCTACACCCTCCACTCCCACACCCTCACACCACCAATGTTTACGCTCTTGTGTTTTTGAAACTCAGCTCCATTTGGCTTTTCAAAAGAGTCTTGACATTCTTTGTCATTTATCATCATCATCATCATCATCATTTATTTATATAGCGCCAACATATTCCGTAGCGCTTTACAATTGGGCACAAACATAGTAAACTAATAAACAAACTGTGTAAAACAGACAAAGAGGTGAGAAGGCCCTGCTCGCAAGCTTACAATCTATGGGACAATGGGAGTTTGACACATGAGGCTAACGCTAAGTCTACATTCCTTTTGTTTTCATTAAAATCAGAACTGTATAGCAGAACAGAGGCATGAACGAGTGCTGCTAAGGGTAAAGATGTGAACGAAGCTGTCATGTGTGCGTCTGTCGCCATCCTTGTCACTCCTACTTGCTTATCCTTAAGCACCCAAGGATGACTCGTCTTTATATCATGGGAATACGTCAAGATTAAAACCTTACTACATTTTTCTTTCATGTTTCCTTTTTTTTTGGGAGAACAACTATTCTCTAATATTTTAAAACGAATTTCAGTTTATACCTCTCCCTTTCACAATATTGCCCCCCTACAAATTGTTGCACCTCACTAAAAGCCTTGTGCCATAAACTACAGCCTAGTCAAACTATAGGCTAATCAAGCCTTGATTACATATGATTTTCTGGTGTACTATATTTTAACAACAAGGAGGATTTGTTGTAAGAGTTCACTGAACTTGTGTTTTTGTTGTAGCTTCAAATTTTTAACCTTTCAAAGATAATTTTTGTATATATTAAAGTAAAAGTAAAGAAGTTTACATATATTTTTGCAAATTTCTTTATTGTCCACTGTATTAAGGGTTTGATTCATTAAGGAACATAAATGAAAATTTGTGACATATTTTGCATAAAAAATCACTCTGCGCATTTCCAGAAACAAACCATGCACCAAAAAATGCAGCAACTTCTAATTTACCTATGAGCGCAAAGCGGTCTTAGTGCAGCCTATGATTTCATGGATAGAATGGCAAGAGGAATGGGTGTATCCACATTTTAAATGTACAGTAAGGGCATAGCAAGAGTGCACGAAGCAGCGCCTGATTCAAGCTTTGGGCATCTCTAAGGTACATTGTATCACTTGCACTAGCTACAGGTCTGGTATAAGTGCAGATTACTAGTGATAATTGTCGTGTATGCATGCTAAAACATGTGTTTGTAATTAGGAGCAACTGTAAAAATGCATTTTATGTACAGGAGACATTAATAACACCCTGACTAATGTATTTCATGGGGGAAAATGAAGGCAAATAACCTATGTTTTTTAATGTTTGTTTCATTAATGACTATGCGCCTGATTCATTAAGGATCTTAACTTGAGAAACTTCTTATTTCAGTCTCCTAGACAAAACCATGTTACAATGCAAGGGGTGTAAATTAGCATTCTGTTTTGCACATAAGTTAAATACTGACTCTTTTTTCATGTAGCACACAAATATCTTTAAATTTCAGTGTACAAATAAGCGATCAAGTATTTGTGTGCTAGATGAAAAACAGCCACATAGGGGTCCTGCTACTGCTGATACTGGTATACAAACTAGAATGGCCATTCCAAAACAGAGTGCCCACCGCAGTCATGCATCTTCCTCAACTTCATGTGCACCACCCTATCACTTAGAATGTACATCTGTTACTGAAACCTCCACACAAATCAGTGCCTAAGGATAACACTGAGGTTGAAGAACAGATTGGGAACTCACAGAATCCTGAGGAGAATCTAAGGAGGGTATTCATGAGTTTTACATGTGAGTCTGAGATTCCAGATGCAGACACTGTAGTAATAGAGCAGTCTCCTTCAAAAATCCTCAACCATTTGTAAATGTAAGGATGGGTAGTAGTAGTATTAGTGCTGATGATGATTTATCCATAGAATAATATGGAAGCAGAAAATGTGGTGAGGGGGATGATTTTGGTTCTGAAAAATGAAAGTGTTGTACATGAACGAGATAATGAGGAGGAGGATGACGATTGTGTTGAAGCAAGGCAGCCACCAGTGTTAGCAACAGCAGATACCCATGATATGCACGTTATCATGCCAGGGTATGAAGTAAAAAAAAAAATCTTGTGTTTATAAGTATTTTTATCCATACCCAGACAGCATTTGTCAAGGCACCTGTAGCCTTTGTCGGGCTAAAATAAGTAGGTGAGGTAGGGACGTTGAACATCTAGGCACCTCCTTGTTACATCATTTGCAGTGAGTTCATTCAAGTCGTGTTTCCAAATGTGACAAATTGTGTATAGTAGCCAAATGGATAGACATTTGCAATCCTAATCAGTGTCGACACCTTCATTATCATCCTCCTCATTATTAACATGTACTAGTCCAGCATCCAATTATCAAATTCCTAATATCTCCCCTAATGCAATCCCTGATTCCCAAAGAAACATCCTTGTACGCTACAGCTGCTGCTGCTGAGGGGAGAAATTTAAACAGAATGGGAGAAAAACAAATAAGTATTTTCCACAATTGTCTGTGAATTTCCTTTCCAATGTATTACTACTGACCATCTCCAATGTATTTGCTGCAGTGCTGACCCTCTCCAATGTCACATGCTGCCTAACGGGTACTTCCTTGGTGTATCTTCTATATTCAAAGAAAATGTAATTACATCTTCAATAAGGGTGATGATTGGTTACCATTGCAGAAGATGACCACTGTTACTCAAATGCCCAGGATTCATTTGTTATCATCCCTATGTAATATCCAGTTGAGCAACAAACAACCACAATGTTGCTTTTTGTGGGGGCCCAAACAAATTAAGCACTTAAGCCACAAAAAGGAGCAGTGACTTTCGCTAAAGCGCTTGGTTTGTTAACCTTTGTGCATGTCGTTTTCAACATATTGGCCCCAAGGACAATGCCATCTTGCACAATTTGAGCTCCTCCACTTTCCCCAAGAGTCTTCTGAAGCCCTCGTTACATTCTTGCATCAAAATTCACTTTTCTGGAGGGCTTTTTGTAACAAATTGCAATGCCTGTTTTGAGCATGTCACTAGTGCTGTCAACTGCCAACTGTTGCCAACTGACTGCTTGTTTGGTGACCAATATGCCAAATTCTGTCTCTTAATGACTCAGAATGTGGACTTTTTTAATTCAATTGCATTGTCTTGTCAAGAAAGATATTTGACAACCAAATCTACATCAATGTGAGTTATACATACTTAGTTGTGTGAAAAGGTCAACTATTGTCCAAACTAAACTGTCTGGATTACATAGTACCTAGCCCCTAGTGGTCATCCTTTTAAAGCTATGCAAATATTGAAAAATACTTTTATATACAGTACATTCCATATTGCTATACATGACATATAGTAAACATGACATATTTATATAATTGCAAATATATATGAGTGACCAGTCCCCTTGTTTGATTCCCAAGGGCAGCATTACTCAAACCATAAAAAGCACTTCTAGGAAAACAAGATGTTTCAAAGCTCAATTCTTTGCTCCCGGGGAATTTTCTACACAGCGACAATAGCATATAAAAGTCTGGAGAGGATATTAATTTTGACAGCATTGATAGTGACTATCCAGGAGATATAGTGATATGCCCACATAGTAAGGTCCAATTTTATTTGGGAGACAATGCAGGGAAAGTTAGCTTGGCAGAGGTTTTCAGCCATATCTAACTTACTCATACCAAAAAAAAACTTTAGTGAAAGTAGTAAAACAAGGTGTTTGAAAGCTCTACACTTGGCTCCCGGTGAATACTCTACCCAACGATAAGTGCATAGTACATAAGAGTGCAGGTCACCTTTTTCTATTTAGTTTTTTCAGTGTGTGTATTACATGTATTAATTAACTGTATTAATTCTACCACTGTCCATCCAATGAATGCTGCCTGTTTCTGTAGCATAAGTGAGCATCTATTAGAGATTCTCTATTACGTTCTTTCTTGATTATGAAGTAGATCAGAGAATAGAAAGGTATCATGAAAGTAATCTCCTTTTAATGAAGGTTCTTATGATCTCTAAAGCGCATTTTTACAAGGCTATCAGATCATTTATTGTGTCCCCTAGTCTAGCGACTACCTTCTACAAAATGATAGCTAGAATCTGATTGGTTGCTATAGGCAACATCCCCACTTTTTCAAACCCGCAGCTTAGTAAATCTAGCCCTCTGTCTTCACATTTACACTTTAACTAAACTTATCAATGGTTTCATTTGATATAACATATTTACACTGCCGTTATGATTTATTCCTTATAAATAACTGTAAGTTCTCTATGTTCACGACATACATCAATGTGGTATCTGCAGTTAGGAGGGTAACTGCTGCCACCACTAGACTCTTTCACCGGCATCCAGAACTGGTCACATTTCTTGGGCTTCATGTAGCTTACAGCACCCATTTGCATGCTGCTCTGAATGAATCCTTCCTGACTGTGTATTGCAGATCAGGTATATCTGTTAGCTGGCAGACCGCTGACTCAGCATGCTTGGACAGTCAGGGTTTGGATTAAAGTTGGAGTTTTAACCTGTTGGTCACAGGAATTTGGTATTTGGTATCTACTGGGGAACACACTGTAAAATGTATGGATGTGATACAAAGAGAGATTGTCCCATCAGAGTAGACTGAGGTGTGATTTGTAAGGATGAGCGAGCTCGGATTCCGCTAATCCGAGCCCACCCGAACAGTGCAGATCAGACGGGATCCGAGCACTGTTCGGGTACTTCCGCCCGGGAAAAAAATCCGAAACGAGGCTATGACATCCAAGTCTCGCGTCGGATCTCGCGAGAATGCTTTGGCCAGTGCTCTGTCCTGCTGAGTCCAAAGGTGCTTTTGTCCTGTGCTCTGTCCTGCTGAGTCCAGTGGTGCTTTGGCCAGTGTCTGTCCTGCTGAGTCCAGTGGTGCTTTTTTCCTGTGCTTTGTTCTGATAAGTCCATAGTAATTTTATAATTATTAACAAATCATAAAAAAAATGTAAAGAATAAAAAAAAAAATTATACAAAAATAATTAAAAAAATATATAAAAAAATAATTTAAAAAGTATAAAAAAAATTCTAGAGCAATATATTCTTGCAGTCCAGAAATATTAGTACTGCAATACCTACTTTCACTGTTCTTGCAGTACAGAAATATTAGTACTGCAATATTTACCTACCTTCACTGTTCTTGCAGTCCAGAAATATTAGTACTGCAATATTTACCTACGTTCACTGTTCTTGCAGACCAGAAATATTAGTACTGCTATATTTACCTACGTTCACTGTTCTTGCAATCCAGAAATATTAGTACTGCTAAATTAAAATACGTTCATTGTTCTTGCAGTCCAGAAATATTAGTACTGCTATATTTACCTACGTTCACTGTTCTTGCAGTCCAGAAATATTAGTACTGCTAAATTAAAATACGTTCACTGTTCTTGCAGTCCAGAAATATTAGTACTGCTAAATTTACCTACGATCACTGTTTCTGCAGTCCCAAAAAATAGGTACTGCAATCTAAATTACTACGTTCACTGTTTCTGCAGTCCCAAAAAATAGGTACTGCAATTTATATTACTACGTTCACTGTTTCTGCAGTCCCAAAAAATAGGTACTGCAATCTAAATTACTACGTTCACTGTTTCTGCAGTCCCAAAAAATAGGTACTGCAATCTATATTACTACGTTCACTGTTTCTGCAGTCACAAAAAATAGGTACTGCAATCTAAATTACTACGTTCACTGTTTCCGCAGTCCCAAAGTGTGTGTGGTTTAGGGGTACGCTCTCTTGTGCTGCATATAATGGAGTACAAAAATTTGGAGGATAAATTAGGGACAGATCAAGACCCACTTCCTCCTAATGCTGAAGCTGCTGCCACTAGTCATGACATAGACGATGAAATGCCATCAACGTCGTCTGCCATGGGCGATGCCCAATCTCCTAGTAGAGGGCTTGTAAAATCCAAAAAGCCAAAGTTCACTAAAGTTAGTAAAAAGAGAAAATTCAAATCATCTGAGGAGAAACGTAAACTTGCCAATATGCCATTTACGACACGGAGTGGCAAGGAACGGCTTAGGCCCTGGCCCGTGTTCATGACTAGTGGTTCAGCTTCACCCAAGGATCTAAGCCCTCCTCCTCCCCACCCCTCTAAAAAATTTAAGAGACTTAAGCTGTCATCAACAACTCAGCACACAACTCTGCCATCTAAAGGGATGACATCACAAATACCCAAGGCGAGACCAAGGGTGTTGGTGGTTGCGAAGCCTGACCTTCCCATCACTGTACGGGAAAAGGTGGCTCCTTCCACCATTTGCAGCACGCCCTCTGCATATGCTGGAAGGATCACCCACAGTCCAGTTACAGATTTGGCTAATGAAGGTGTCAATGTTGTACACCGGGAGGAGGAAATTGATGTAGCTGGCGCTGAGGAGGAACTTGACGAGGAGGATGCTGATGTGGTTATCTTAAATGAGGCACCAGGGGGAAAACAGTTGTTGTCCATGGGATTAAAAAAGCCCATCGTCATGCCTGGTCAGAAGACCAAAAAATCCACCTCTTCGGTCTGGAATTATTTTATTCCAATCTGGACAACACATGTATGGCCATATGTAGCTTATGTACAGCTAAAATAAGCAGGGGTAAGGATCTTGGCCACCTAGGGACATCCTCCCTTATACGTCACCTGAAGAACCTTCATAATTCAGTGTTTAGTTTAGGACCTGTGGCTAGGACCGTCAGCAGTCCAGGGACACCTAAATCCCTTGGTCCTGTTGGATACACACCACCAACACTCTCCTCGTCAACTTCCTCCACGATCTCCATCAGATTCAGTCCTGCAGGCCATGTCACCAGCATAACATAACTTAGTCCGGCACTGAAATGACTGCTCAGACTCGGTACCAGCGCTGGGGATCTGCACCCCAAAAGTAGATAATTAAACAACCAAGGTATGCGGTGGTGTGTCCGAGTCTGCCACAAAAACACTCATGCACAAAGTATATATTTATAAAATGTTTATTCTAACATATAAAAAACCATAATAGGTACAACCAATGAGGACTATAATCTGTGCCAAAACAATTGGTAGCGAGGTAGGTGCACCTACACGTTTAACCAGATATTATATGTACCAGTCCAGCAACTGTATAAAAACCGTTCCACTCTAATATTATAGAGATTGCGATATATTTTTCACGGAATTTCCAAACCCTGTCAGGGAATTTAAATGGAGAATAGAGTGATGTGTTTGGGAGGTCCAACTCCGGAATAACTGATGAAATCCAATACGAAATGTCAAAAGGTAACAAAGGTCTCTTACCAATTCTGGCGATGTATTATAGGACCAGTACCTTATTCTGTACTATGTACTGTGTAACCGACATGGTTCCTCCTCCTCTAGATGCAGAAAATATACGGAGCTCTATGGATAGCTCTTGTTCTCACCACATGAACTCCAAACACTAGCGCGTGGTCTCGCTAGTGACCGACGTCATAGAAGTGCGTCCCCGTCTCCTCCGGGACTCCTCGGGACTCTTCAAAAGTATAAAGTTGAACGGTGGTAGAAAGATGCACTGGTATAGGCACTAGACTGTAGTCCACAAGAATGGTTAAAATAATTGCTGTTCAACTGACGCGTTTCATCCCCATATAGGCGATTTCCTCAGAGATAGTTTCCACACTGACTTCAGTCGTCTTTTAAGACCACAGCAAATTACAAACAATTAACACCTGGTAAAAAATTAACCCTTTGTGAATCATGCATGAGTGTTTCATCCCTATACTTGTAGAGGGTATTATATCCATTAGAAAAAGCAAACCAAACAAAAATCTACACATATTTCCAAATGGACATTTTTCATATGTAGTGATGTTCTCTTGTTGTTTTAACATTTCTTCTTAAAAACATACAAGTATCCATGTGCTTAGTTGTTCCTCCACATATATACATGCATATAATTATACATATATATACATAGTATTTATCAAGTTACACACACAACCATTTTTGAAAATATATATATATACATGTATTTTATTCTATTTAGCTAACATTCTAACGTGAGAATAGATTAACATTAGCAAAATTGCTATTTACTAGATCCATATTTTAATAAACATTTGACTATAATGAGAAAGGTATAGAATTTTTTAAAAAAAAAAAAAAAAAAAAAATATATTATAGAAACCAGAATCTACCATTACTATCAGGCAGAAATAGAGCATAAAAAATATATAAATAAAATAATAAAAAGGAAAAAGGGAGATCACTACATAGGCAGACATCTAGTTATCTGGTAGAACTCGTTCATATAATATCATTAAGTTCAAGAGACTCATTTAGACCTACAGGGTACAATGTGTCTAAGAGATAAATCCAGTATACCTCCTGTTTGCATAATTTTTTATATCTATCTCCTCCCCTTGCTGTAGGTTTAACACACTCCAAACCAGTAATAGAGAGACCTTCTGGATTACTATCATGCTTATCACAAAAATGTCTCGACACACTGTGAGATCTCAAACCCTTTAGAATATTTCTTCTATGCTCATTGAAACGCAGTTTAAGTTTTCTTGTCGTACGACCTACATAATATAGGTTACAACTGCACCTCAGTAAGTAAATTACATAAGAAGAATTACAGTTGATAAAACCCCGTATATTATACATTTTCTTTGACTCTATGTTTTCCACTGAAATTTCCTTATTCCTAATATATTTACAGGTTATACAGCGGGCTCCACCACATCTATAAGAACCATCTGGAACTGAGGCGAACCATTTTAGTTGTGTTTCCATCATAGGACTACCGTTACTTCCAGAATTGTCACATGACTTTTTTATTTTTATTTGTGAATGTCTTTTCAAAAAACTTGGTGCCAATAAATTTTTTAAACAGGAGGTATACTGGATTTATCTCTTAGACACATTGTACCCTGTAGGTCTAAATGAGTCTCTTGAACTTAATGATATTATATGAACGAGTTCTACCAGATAACTAGATGTCTGCCTATGTAGTGATCTCCCTTTTTCCTTTTTATTATTTTATTTATATATTTTTTATGCTCTATTTCTGCCTGATAGTAATGGTAGATTCTGGTTTCTATAATATATTTTTTTTTTTTTTAAAAATTCTATACCTTTCTCATTATAGTCAAATGTTTATTAAAATATGGATCTAGTAAATAGCAATTTTGCTTATGTTAATCTATTCTAACGTTAGAATGTTAGCTAAATAGAATAAAATACATGTATATATATATATTTTCAAAAATGGTTGTGTGTGTAACTTGATAAATACTATGTATATATATGTATAATTATATGCATGTATATATGTGGAGGAACAACTAAGCACATGGATACTTGTATGTTTTTAAGAAGAAATGTTAAAACAACAAGAGAACATCACTACATATGAAAAATGTCCATTTGGAAATATGTGTAGATTTTTGTTTGGTTTGCTTTTTCTAATGGATATAATACCCTCTACAAGTATAGGGATGAAACACTCATGCATGATTCACAAAGGGTTAATTTTTTACCAGGTGTTAATTGTTTGTAATTTGCTGTGGTCTTAAAAGACGACTGAAGTCAGTGTGGAAACTATCTCTGAGGAAATCGCCTATATGGGGATGAAACGCGTCAGTTGAACAGCAATTATTTTAACCATTCTTGTGGACTACAGTCTAGTGCCTATACCAGTGCATCTTTCTACCACCGTTCAACTTTATACTTTTGAAGAGTCCCGAGGAGTCCCGGAGGAGACGGGGACGCACTTCTATGACGTCGGTCACTAGCGAGACCACGCGCTAGTGTTTGGAGTTCATGTGGTGAGAACAAGAGCTATCCATAGAGCTCCGTATATTTTCTGCATCTAGAGGAGGAGGAACCATGTCGGTTACACAGTACATAGTACAGAATAAGGTACTGGTCCTATAATACATCGCCAGAATTGGTAAGAGACCTTTGTTACCTTTTGACATTTCGTATTGGATTTCATCAGTTATTCCGGAGTTGGACCTCCCAAACACATCACTCTATTCTCCATTTAAATTCCCTGACAGGGTTTGGAAATTCCGTGAAAAATATATCGCAATCTCTATAATATTAGAGTGGAACGGTTTTTATACAGTTGCTGGACTGGTACATATAATATCTGGTTAAACGTGTAGGTGCACCTACCTCGCTACCAATTGTTTTGGCACAGATTATAGTCCTCATTGGTTGTACCTATTATGGTTTTTTATATGTTAGAATAAACATTTTATAAATATATACTTTGTGCATGAGTGTTTTTGTGGCAGACTCGGACACACCACCGCATACCTTGGTTGTTTAATCATGTCACCAGCATGACTGAGTCCTCTTCAACCCGGGATACATCCGAGGAATCCTGCAGCGGTACGCCTACTACTGGTAGTCGGTTATCTTCCCAGAGGGGAAGTCGTAAGAACGCTACGTCTTTCACCAAACAGTTGACCATCCAACTGTCGTTTGCCATGAGCACAAAGTACGACAGTAGTCACCCTACTGCAAAGCGGATAACTGCGGCTGTAACAGCTATGTTGGTGTTAGACGTGCGTCCGGTGTCCGCCATCAGTGGAGTAGGATTTAGACGGTTGATGGAGGTATTGTGTCCCCGGTACCAAATCCTGTCTAGATTTCACTTCACTAGGCAGGCGATACCCGGGATGTACAGAGAAGTACGAACAAGTGTCCTCCGTGCTCTGAAAAATGCGGTTGTACCCACTGTCCACTTAACCACGGACATGTGGACAAGTGGTTCAGGGCAAACAAAGGACTATATGACTGTGACAGCCCACTGGGTAGATGCATCGCCTTCCACAGCAACAGCAGCAGCTGCATCAGTAGCAGCATCTCCACAACGGCTGCTCGTTCCAAGGCAGGCAACGTTGTGTATCACAGGTTTTAATAAGAGGCACAACGCTGACAACCCCTTAGAGAAACTGAGGGAAATAATCTCGCAGTGGCTTACCCCACTTAGACTCTCCTGGGGATTTGTGGTGTCAGACAATGCCAGTAACATTGTGCGGGCATTACATATGGGCAATTTCCAGCACGTCCCATGTTTTGCCCACACCGTTAATTTGGTGGTGCAGCATTACCTGAAGAGTGACAGGGGTGTGCAGGAGATGCTTGCGGTGGCCCTCAAAATTGCTGGACACTTTTGGCACTCTGCCAGTGCCTACCGCAGACTTGAGCAACATCAAAAAAGGCTGAACCTGCCCTGCCATCACCTCAAACAAGAGGTTGTGACGCGCTGGAACTCCACCCTCTATATGCTGCAGAGGATGGAGGAGCAGCAAAAGGCCATTCAAGCCTACACAGCCACCTACGATGGGCCACGTGTTTGTGCCGCCCACTTGTGTCGCTTAGCTTAGACATCCAGCTACCTCAATGCAACCTTTTGGACTAAAAACAATATTATGAGGTGTGAGGTGTTCAGAATAGACTGGAAATTAGTGGAAATTAATGTTATTGAGATTAATAATAGTGTAGGAGTGAAAAAAAATAAAAATATGGATTTTAGCACTTTTTATGCTTTTTTAAAAAAAAATCAGAACCCAAAACCCAAAATCAAAAACAAAACCTTTCGTGGGGTGTTTTGGCAAAACAAATCAGCAAATCAGAACCCAAAACCTCAAGCTAATCAGAGCCCAAAACCCAAAACTCAAAACACCAAAAGTGGCCGGTCTATATTGATAGACTAGTAACTCCAAATACTCAACTTCAGTTCATGTAAATGCAATAATAAAATCAAGTCAAGAAGTAAATCAAACCATCCAGAAATATACTTAGATAGAAATGTTGTTGTATGTATGTGTGCCCTTGCTGAAAGTTTTTATACACTTTTTAAACACATAACAAGAAAAAATTAGCAATAATAAATTTAGTTTGTTTGCTAATACATATACTAAAATATGCAAAAAATGTAATAATTTCGTTTTTTAGCAGTTTCCTTGGCTATAAACAACCGGATAACTGTAATTATGTTTTTATTTTTTTAATTGTTTACATATTAAACCACTTGCGATAATTCATGTGATATATCACATTTGTGCCCTGTTCAAAAAACACATTAGGTTGGAGAAAATATTATGATTGTGAGATGGAATCCCAATTACATAATAAACACTTCCTATGTCAGCAGGTAATTGCTCTGTTTTTGCTTCTGTCATGCTAAGATCTAACTAGGCATGCATGCCATGTGGGTGTGAAAGAGTTAATTTAAACAAAACATCCAGGTCTGTCTAAACAGGATTTCAATCTCCCAAAATTAAGTCTCGCATTCAATATTAAACACTCAGTTCTGCCATCACTAAGTTCAAGAGCCGACACTCTTAGGAAGTCTTCAGTTACTCTCTGACAGATTCCCACACTGAAATCACAATCTAATTTAATCATGGCTACTGTAAACCAAACAATACCCTGTATAAAAGTAGCATTATAAAAAACAAAACCTAATATATCAATTCTTTAGAAGCACAGATACAGAACATTATTAAATTTAGTGTAATATGGCAAAAGGTCACAATGATTATTAAATAAAAATGGTGATAACAATTGACATGCAGAAAATATAAATGCATAACAGCAGCTTTGAATTAAAATCTCACAGCACACTCATATACTCTTGGTGTAATTCTGCTGCCTGGGGAGAGATAGAAGGTATGGGTAATTCAAGTAGAAAGACTGAGACCCCAAAAACTGACAAGTTTTTTTTTTAAATCAAACTCATTCCCTTTCCACTGTGAAATCAATATAAGAAACATGTTGGTATAATAGTCTGTTTTAATTCAAAAACTCTTCTTGTTGTTTGGCTGCCGGTCTGATGACAAACTTACAGAACTGATGGAAGAGGTCTTCGTCCATAGCAGCCGCCTTTCCCGTAGAGCTTTATGCGCTCACAGGTACTCGGATGCCCCCAGGACTTAACTCTTAGCGTAGTGTAACTTTGTTAACAACACCGCAACGGCAGGCCGGAGGAGGCTGAGTAGATGGTAGCGGATGGTCAGACGTAACCCGAGGTCAGGGGTCACAAACAAGCATAATAGTCAAATAACAAGCCAAAGGGTCAGGGTCACTAGCATGACAGCAGAATCCAAGAACAGAGCAAAAGGGTCCCAACAGGAGGTCCAATAGTAAATGGCAGAGTATCCACAGGAAAACTGGGACAAAGCAGGAACAGGACAGGAGCAGGTCAGCAAACTCCGGCAGGGAGGCTAAGCTCTCCCTGCTGTAAATACTGATGGTAGCCAATCAGGGCTTAGTCCTGAAATCACCTCCCGGCCGTGATAATTAATTAATGGACAGCTTAATTAGCCTGCAGGCTTGGAAGCGCGTGCCTGACTGCTCTGTGTTGCCGGAGCGCAATAGCTGTCAATCTGGTGTCCGGCCGTTCCCCTGGCATACTGGGAAGTGACATCCCAGTCATCATGGAGACGGCCGGGATGCCAGGAGGAGGTTGAAGTGAGTCACGGCCGCCGCGGCTCATAACACTTGTAAGGAGTTCTATAAATAGTATAATTTTTTTCTATAACGTAGAAAACATTTGATAATAAATCCACTAAACAGGGTTTTGAGCTTATGTACATATGTAAATGAAACATGCTTATGTTAGTTGGATTACTTGGTAAGGTACATTAGGTCTGATTCATTAAGGTGCTGTATTTTGTGTAAAATCACTCTCCACATGCCCAGAACTGACCAGTGACCGCAGCAACATCCAATTCATCTTGCAGCTTTTGATTTCAGGGGCGGAAAGGGGAGGGGACTGGGCGTATGCACGCAGTTAATGTACAATAAGAGTGTGCCAAGCTCAAGCGCATACAGCAATGTTCCATTCAAGCTTTGGGTATCTCAAAGGTATGTGACTTTCTGTCATATCATGTGCAACAGCTACAGGTCGGGTGTAAGTGCAGATTACCAGTGATGACAGTCATGTATACATGCTAGAACATGTGTTTGCAATCAGAGCAATTGTAAAGATGAATATGTACAGTAGACATTCATAACATCACAAGCAAAGTATTTTATGCAAAAAATATAAAATAATGTTTTGACATTAATGATTATATTATTAACTGTTGACAGATATTGTTTTTTTAGCAGTGGCTTTATATTACACATATTTATTGCGCATATCCTGCAGTGTATTGTCTGTTACCTAGACTCGTATTCAACAACAGACATTTGTTTAGATTCACCAGTTTAATACAGTCGTGTGTATGCCTGATTATAAAAAAATAACTTAAGTTCGTTTTGCATAGGGATGAGCGCACTCGGATTTATGAAATCCGAGCCCACCCGAACGTTGCGGATCCGAGTCGGATCCGAGACAGATCCGGGTATTGGCGCCAAATTCAAATGTGAAACTGAGGCTCTGACTCATAATCCCGTTGTCGGATCTCGCGATACTCGGATCCTATAAATTCCCCGCTAGTCGCCGCCATCTTCACTCGGGCATTGATCAGGGTAGAGGGAGGGTGTGTTAGGTGGTCCTCTTTCCTGGTAGATCTCGTGCTGTGCTGTTTAGTTCTGTGCTGTGCTGTTTAGTTCTGTGCTGTGCTGTGCTGTGCTGTGCTGTGCTGTGCTGTGTTCTGCAGTATCAGTCCAGTGGTGCTGTGTGCTGTGCTCTGTCCTTCTGAGGTCAGTGGTGCTGCTGGGTCCTGTGCTGTGTCCTGTTCAGTCCAGTGGTGCTGTGTCCTGTGCTCTGTGCTTCTAAGGGCATAGTTATTTCCCCAATATCCCCCTGTGTTTAAAAAAATAAAAAAAAGGTTTTTAAAAAAATACCAAAAACTACTTTAATTTTTTTTAATTACCACAAAATTTGCACAACCAATCCTGCAGTATAAGCCCATTGGTACTGCAATATTACCAAGTTCACACATTCAGCAGTAAAAGTCCAGTGGTACTGCAATATTACAAAGTTTACACATTCTGCAGTATCAGTCCAGTGGTGCTGTGTCCTGTGCTCTGTCCTGCTGAGTTCCGTAGTGCTGCTGGGTCCTGTGCCGTGTCCTGTTCAGTCCAGTGGTGCTGTGTCCTGTGCTCTGTGCTTCTAAGGGCATAGTTATTTCCCCATTATTCCCAAGTTTTTAAAAAATAAAAAAAAAGTAAAAAAAAATAAAACATTTAAAAAAAAAAATATATATATAATAATTATAACCAAATTTGCAAAACCAATCCAGCAGTATAAGTCCATTGGTACTGCAATATTACCAAGTTCACACATTCTGCAGTATCTTGTGCTACATATAATGGAGACCAAAAATTTGGAGGATAAAGTAGGGAAAGATCAAGACCCACTTCCTCCTAATGCTGAAGCTGCTGCCACTAGTCATGACATAGACGATGAAATGCCATCAACGTCATCTTCCAAGCCCGATGCCCAATCTCGTAGTACCGGGCATGTAAAATCCAAAATGCCCAAGTTAAGAAAAAGTAGCAAAAAGAGAAACTTAAAATCATCTGAGGAGAAACGTAAAGTTGCCAATATGCCATTTACGACACGGAGTGGCAAGGAACGGCTTAGGCCCTGGCCCGTGTTCATGACTAGTGGTTCAGCTTCACCCACGGATCTTAGCCCTCCTCCTCCTCCCCCCCCCCTACAAAAAATTGAAGAGAGTTATGCTGTCAGCAACAAAACAGCAAACAACTCTGCCTTCTAAAGAGAAATTATCACAAATCCACAAGGCGAGTCCAAGGATGTTGGTGGTTGTCAAGCCTGACCTTCCCATCCGTGTACGGGAAGAGGTGGCTCGGGAGGAGGCTATTGATGATGTAGCTGGCGCTGTGGAGGAACTTGATGATGAGGATGGTGATGTGGTTATTGTAAATGAGGCACCAGGGGGGGAAACAGCTGATGTCCATGGGATGAAAAAGCCCATCGTCATGCCTGGTCAGAAGACCAAAAAATGCACCTCTTCGGTCTGGAGTTATTTTTATCCAAATCCAGACAACCAATGTATGGCCATATGTAGCTTATGTAAAGCTCAAATAAGCAGGGGTAAGGATCTTGCCCACCTAGGAACATCCTCCCTTATACGTCACCTGAATAACCTTCATAGTTCAGTGGTTAGTTCAGGAACTGGGGCAAGGACCCTCATCGGTACAGGGACACCTAAATCCCGTGGTCCAGTTGGATACACACCAGCAACACCCTCCTCGTCAACTTCCTCCACAATCTCCATCAGATTCAGTCCTGCAGCCCAAGTCAGCAGCCAGACTGAGTCCTCCTCAATACGGGATTCATCCGAGGAATCCTGCAGCGGTACGCCTACTACTGCCACTGCTGCTGTTGCTGCTGTTAGTCGGTCATCTTCCCAGAGGGGAAGTCGTAAGACCGCTAAGTCTTTCACAAAACAATTGACCGTCCAACAGTCGTTTGCCATGACCACAAAATACGATAGTAGTCACCCTATTGCAAAGCGTATAACTGCGGCTGTAACTGCAATGTTGGTGTTAGACGTGCGCCCGGTGTCCGCCATCAGTGGAGTGGGATTTAGAGGGTTGATGGAGGTATTGTGGCCCCGGCACCAAATTTACTACCGGGGCCACTCCACTGTGCAGTCCATATTTAGGTGTATCAGATATTTAACAACGGTGACAGTTGATGCCCAATTTTTTAATTATATTGTGGCCTCGGTACCAAATTGTGTACCGGGGCCACCACACTACGCAGTCCAGATACTTGTTTGGTGGAATTCAGACCAGTTGAGGGTTTTATTATTATATTGTGGGGACCACTCTATCTATACCACACTACAACTCTATACCACTCTATTTAATACTTTAATTCTATTTAATACTTTAATTCTATTTCATACTTTAATTCTATTTAATACTTTAATTCTATTTCATACTTTAATTCTATTTAATACTTTAATTCTATTAGTAGTTACCATAAAGAGGAACTGCCGCTTCTATTTAATACTTTAATTCTATTAGTAGTTACCATAAAGAGGAACAAAATAAACCAATTTTACCAAAAGTATAATATGACTTAGACTTACAAACACTACACTTGAAAGATGGTGCCTTTAAATGAAAAAGTCAGTCTTCATTGCACGACTATGTGCAACAGGGACAGTTTTTTGGTTTACAAAGTCAACCAATAACACTTGAACCCTGTCTGTCTTTAACATACTTGATGGGATCTCAATGACGAATTGTCTGTACCATGTTTGGAGGAGGTATTGTGGCCCCGGTATCAAATTGTGTACCGGGGCCACCACACTACGCAGTCCATACCCTTTTTTGGTGGAATTCTGACACGTGGAGGGTTTTTTAATTATATTGTGGCCTCGGTACCAAATTGTGTACCGGGGCCACCACACTACGCAGTCAAGATAGATAGATGCGTATCATAGATAAAGTACATTCAGTGGTGTGGGGCAAATTGAAAAATATTCAAAATGCACTGACATTATCAAAAACAAGAGGTTGTCACACGCTAAAACTCCAACATGTATATGATGGAGAGGATGGAGGAGCAGCCGTATGTGTAGTGTAATGCAGACCTGTTGAAGGTTTTTTATATATTTTATTGTGGTGCCCAGTGCCCACTCCTCTAGGCAGTCCAGGTACATTTATTGGTGCGAATCATAAAAGTTCAGGGTTTTTAATATATTGTGGTGACCCACTCCTCTACGCAGTCCAGGTACATTTATTGGTGCGAATCATAAAAGTTCAGGGTTTTTAATATATTGTGGTGACCCACTCCTCTACGCAGTCCAGGTACATTTATTGGTGCGAATCATAAAAGTTCAGGGTTTTTAATATATTGTGGTGACCCACTCCTCTACGCAGTCCAGGTACATTTATTGGTGCGATTCATAAAAGTTCAGGGTTTTTAAGATATTGTGGTGACCCACTCCTCTACGCAGTCCAGGTACATTTATTGGTGCGATTCATAAAAGTTCAGGGTTTTTAATATATATTGTGGTGACCCACTCCTCTACGCAGTCCAGGTACATTTATTGGTGCGAATCATACAAGTTGATGGTTTTCTTATTATATATCTTGTGGTGACCCACTCCTCTACGCAGTCCAGGTACATTTATTGGTGCGATTCATAAAAGTTCAGGGTTTTTAAGATATTGTGGTGACCCACTCCTCTACGCAGTCCAGGTACATTTATTGGTGCGAATCATAAAAGTTCAGGGTTTTTAATATATATTGTGGTGACCCACTCCTCTACGCAGTCCAGGTACATTTATTGGTGCGAATCATAAAAGTTCAGGGTTTTTAATATATATTGTGGTGACCCACTCCTCTACGCAGTCCAGGTACATTTATTGGTGCGATTCATAAAAGTTCAGGGTTTTTAATATATATTGTGGTGACCCACTCCTCTACGCAGTCCAGGTACATTTATTGGTGCGATTCATAAAAGTTCAGGGTTTTTAATATATTGTGGTGACCCACTCCTCTACGCAGTCCAGGTACATTTATTGGTGCGAATCATAAAAGTTCAGGGTTTTTAATATATTGTGGTGACCCACTCCTCTACGCAGTCCAGGTACATTTATTGGTGCGATTCATAAAAGTTCAGGGTTTTTAAGATATTGTGGTGACCCACTCCTCTACGCAGTCCAGGTACATTTATTGGTGCGATTCATAAAAGTTCAGGGTTTTTAATATATATTGTGGTGACCCACTCCTCTACGCAGTCCAGGTACATTTATTGGTGCGAATCATACAAGTTGATGGTTTTCTTATTATATATCTTGTGGTGACCCACTCCTCTACGCAGTCCAGGTACATTTATTGGTGCGATTCATAAAAGTTCAGGGTTTTTAAGATATTGTGGTGACCCACTCCTCTACGCAGTCCAGGTACATTTATTGGTGCGAATCATAAAAGTTCAGGGTTTTTAATATATATTGTGGTGACCCACTCCTCTACGCAGTCCAGGTACATTTATTGGTGCGAATCATAAAAGTTCAGGGTTTTTAATATATTGTGGTGACCCACTCCTCTACGCAGTCCAGGTACATTTATTGGTGCGATTCATAAAAGTTCAGGGTTTTTAAGATATTGTGGTGACCCACTCCTCTACGCAGTCCAGGTACATTTATTGGTGCGATTCATAAAAGTTCAGGGTTTTTAATATATATTGTGGTGACCCACTCCTCTACGCAGTCCAGGTACATTTATTGGTGCGAATCATACAAGTTGATGGTTTTCTTATTATATATCTTGTGGTGACCCACTCCTCTACGCAGTCCAGGTACATTTATTGGTGCGATTCATAAAAGTTCAGGGTTTTTAAGATATTGTGGTGACCCACTCCTCTACGCAGTCCAGGTACATTTATTGGTGTGAATCATAAAAGTTCAGGGTTTTTAATATATATTGTGGTGACCCACTCCTCTACGCAGTCCAGGTACATTTATTGGTGCGAATCATAAAAGTTCAGGGTTTTTAATATATATTGTGGTGACCCACTCCTCTACGCAGTCCAGGTACATTTATTGGTGCGATTCATAAAAGTTCAGGGTTTTTAATATATATTGTGGTGACCCACTCCTCTACGCAGTCCAGGTACATTTATTGGTGCGATTCATAAAAGTTCAGGGTTTTTAATATATTGTGGTGACCCACTCCTCTACGCAGTCCAGGTACATTTATTGGTGCGAATCAAACAAGTTGATGGTTTTCTCATTATATATATTGTGGTGACCCACTCCTCTACGCAGTCCAGGTACATTTATTGGTGCGATTCATAAAAGTTCAGGGTTTTTAATATATTGTGGTGACCCACTCCTCTACGCAGTCCAGGTACATTTATTGATGCGATTCATAAAAGTTCAGGGTTTTTAATATATTGTGGTGACCCACTCCTCTACGCAGTCCAGGTACATTTATTGGTGCGAATCAAACAAGTTGATGGTTTTCTTATTATATATATTGTGGTGACCCACTCCTCTACGCAGTCCAGGTACATTTATTGGTGCAATTCATAAAAGTTCAGGGTTTTTAATATATATTGTGGTGACCCACTCCTCTACGCAGTCCAGAAAGATACCTTGTTGCAACGTTTTGGACTAATAACTATATTGTGAGGTGTTCAGAATACACTGTAAATTAGTGGAAATGCTTGTTATTGAATGTTATTGAGGTTAATAATAGCCTAGGAGTGAAAATAAGCCCAAAAACTTGATTTTTAAACTTTTTATGTTTTTTTCAAAAAAAATCCGAATCCAAAACCTTAAATCCGAACCGAGACCTTTCGTCAAGTGTTTTGCGAGACAAATCCGAACCCCAAAAATAATGAAAATCCGGATCCAAAACACAAAACACGAGACCTCAAAAGTCGCCGGTGCACATCCCTAGTTTTGCATGCCTTAATGAATCAGGCCAATTATCTCTTTAGCTTCCATATGGGGGTGATAGCTAACAATGACACATCTCATTATTATTAATATAATTAGTATTAATATTAAAATTTATTTTGTAGGGTCACAAAATTCTGCAGCACCATACAGAGAAATAACACAAACAGACTTGTGTATACAAGGTGGACACAATTCACATAAACTAGGAGATAATAAGTATTACATAAGTAAAAGTAGATTTACAAAAAGCAATTATAAGGATACCATAATGCAAGTAGAAATACAAATGATATCAAGTGTAGCTAGAGGCTGATATTAAAAAAGGCTGCACCCACATTATGGAATTCCCTCCCTCGCACCACAAGACATTCCTCTAGTCTTCAAACCTTCAAGCATTCTATGAAAACCCACCCTATTACCACCCTTTACACAGCTAACACAAGACAACAACCCTCTGACCAACATAGTTGTGTGACTGATCATACAGCCACTAAATACTTTGTAACCTTTGCATTCTAGCTGGAAAAATATTCAATATGATGCAGCAGTTACCCTTGTGTATCAAACCATTCTCCCATAGATTTTAAACTTGCGAACAGGGCCCTCTTACCTCTCTTTATGCATTACCCAGTATTGTTTTATTACTGTTTGTTCCCAATTGTAAAGCGCTGTGGAATCTGCTGGTGCTATATAAATAAATGATGATAATAAAGGGTGAGGTAGAAGACAGGGGTAAAAGGGAAGGGAGGAATCAAAGGAATGAGAGGCTTGTTCCACTGATTACAAATTGAAACAAAGATTTCCACAAAAATGGTTATGGAACTAATTGTTTTGATGTATTTTCTGTATAAGAAATATACCTGCACTGATGTGGTAATTTTCTGCTGAAATAAATTACCAATCTGTAAGCATCTGGACAATAACAGATGGCTGACTGGCCAGGAATAAACTCTCAAAGAAAGGTGACAAAAAGCAGGCCTCTGAAGCATACATCCACAAACATTAACCACTTGTTTACTTACACACAGTGGTTTACTGCAAACAATGGGCCTGATTTATTATAGAAAGGAAGGCAAAAAAAGGAGTAAATTTTCTTCTGGGCAAACCACGTTACAATATAAGGGGTGCAAATTAGTATATTATTTTTCACATAAGTTAAATACTGGCTGTTGTATCATGTAGCACACAAATATTTGATAGCTTTATTTTTTACAATGAAATTTAAGATTGATTTAGGACATGTCCTACCCCAACTATAAATCTGCCCTCACATTTTAAATTTACCTCCCACTCCAATGCAACATTGTTTTGCCAAAGTGCAATGTTACTCCTATTTTTTACTTTTTACCTTTCTTTAATGAATCAGGCCAAATGTTATCAAAACCAATTCATATGTTTAGGAGGAATCATGATCATATTAATATACAGTATTATTTTCCTAGTTATCCAGATTAGGGCATAATCATGACAGTCCCCTATAACAAATTCCTTTGATTAGGAAAATTCAATGAATCTCATGACTGAACTTCTGACATTATTTTGGACAAATGCTTGTGTTAAGAATTAATGTGGGAAAGTCAAATTGTATGCAAATCAAATTGCTAATGTACCTCATTAAAACTGGCCACACATGTAGATATTTGTGCCATTGTGTTTTGACATCAGCAGATTAGCCCATATATTTGCAGACACAAAATAATTGCCATGCATGAGCACTATGTGATTGAAATCCATCTGATACATTTTAGGCATGTTCATATTTATGGCCGAATGATATCTGCTATCTGCGTATATTTGTGATTATCTACCAAACGCTCTACTAGGCCCCTACTATATCTATTCAGGAAAAGGAGCAAGACAAATGCAAATCTAGAACAGAACTGCATTGTTAGTTGAGCACTGAGTTTTTGTCCATATCATTTAGCCCAGTTGGAGATCAATTCTGTATCATTTATAGCCTGCACAATTATGTTAAATAACTATGGTAAAGTTACAGAACAATGGGATTAGATGTCAGGATACAGGTTTCAAACACCTCCTAAAATGCCATTTCAGGGAAATTGTTTTGCTTCTTAGACATACATAAAAACAATTGTAGAGGTTAACATTTTTGCATCTATTCTTTCAGTTTAATTGTAATATTGGAAGTACACAGTAAGTGTTCATTTTTTTCTATATGAAGAATGTATCTCATTTACTTAAAGGCAACAATAACTCTTGTAACTCATTTAAGATTAGAGATTTTCTTTTTGACAGCTACTTGATATAATATTGATTAGTAAAGGCATCCCATGTGGAACTTAACTATTCACAATTAATATTATTTTTTCCGCTAACAATTTAAAATCAATAAGACAGCTAGCAGCTATTGTAAGCAAAACTAAACAAATGCCGCTGTCCTCGTAGATGTGGAAACAGAGATGAGACCAGTGAGAACTGACATCATATTTGAGGAGGCATTCTCACTTTTCTGATGACTGACCAGAAACTTAAATTTAAGCCTGTGGTAATCCCTGGTAAGAACAAAGTACTTATTATTAACTTTAAAACATGCTTACATCAAATGCAGGTGAATAATCTGGTAAAACAGAGCACTGGTACAGGTAGCGTAGTTACACATTTTGTAAGTGCCTCTATGTACATCATTGACCAAGAGGCATTGCCATCACCCAAAAACACCCTACATAAGTTACCCAACAAACACCCACTGATCACCAGCCCATCACACCACTAGACTAACCTCTGGACTGGGGGCCTGTTCACACGTGGGTTAATAAATAGCAGTGATCTCAAACACACTGCTTGAGTTCTTCTTCTGTCTTCCCTTCAGTGTCGGATGGGGGCAGCGGGGGACTGCAACGCTAGGGGCCCACCAGAGAGGGTGTTGCCAGCCATCATAGAGGCGAGTCCAGACACTAGAGTGGGTGTGGTCAGCCCATGAAGGACAGCTAGCACTATAGTGTAGTATATAAAGAATGCATTGTGTATATATTTAGAGTACACAGGTCTTGACCTGCCCCTTAGATTGGGCAGAACAGTCACCAAAAATCGGGATTGTCCCACTAGACCAGGATTGGCTAACCTGTGTCGAAGTCGTATAATTGGATGAACGAAAGTATATTGGTTAATATTGTTTTGCTGTGCGATTGCGATCAGTATGCCATGTAACACATGGAATAGCACGATCGCACGGTAAAATACGCATGCACACACTCGTACTCTAACATTTAGTTATTTATATAGTTCATATTCATATTGGTTCCGTTCTACAGTAATTTATGAGCAGATAGTATTTAGTTTATTATTAGTTTATATATTATTATTATATGTACACTTTAGTGTTATTTAAGGTTCAGGTTACAGGAAACATGTCATGTTTAGTATCATTTTAATCCCCTATTCATCAGCAGTTGTCCGGTTCTTTCGCCGAAGAGATCAGACATTGGATACTGGTGTTAGGGAATAAATACTTAAAGTGATACTGACTATAAAATGCTAATAGACTAGTTGAAACTGGAAACTTGGCGGGAAAGTCAGAGCACAACCCCTGGAGCGATGCCCCCACCTTTGGATATTTTGGTTTGAACTGGCCTATGACCTACAGCACACTGGACCTTCCTGATACCTGGACCAATAGAAGCAAGCCACATCATCTGCATTGTTTTCTCTGTAACTCTGAGTGTATATAATACAGCTCTAACTGTAGCATCTGCTAAAATAAATTACATTATGCTTTGGAAACACAAATCGCTTTGCAATGCTTATTTGAAAATCATAGAATTACTTTAATAATTGTGGCACTCCAGGTGTTGTGAAACTACAAGCCCAGGCATGCTTTGCCAATATATAGCAGCTTATTGCTGGAAGGGTATGCTGGGACTTGTAGTTTCACAACACCTGGGGGTAAAAATATCATACTCCGGTTTCTTCAACTCGCGGGAGTTCAGAGAGATGACAGCTAAAATTTAAAGCGGTGCTGCCTTGTAAAGGGAAACTTGCCTTTACAAGGCAGCGCAGCTTTAAATTTTAGCTGTCATCTCGCCGAACTCCCGCGAGTTGAAGAAACCGGAGTATGATACATTTACCCCCTGGAGTACCACAGGTTAGCCAAGCCTGCACTAGATTCAGAACATTTCACAGACTGTCCTACCTGTTCTTGTCACTTTTACCACCTGTGGCTGCTGGATTCTTTAGTTGCAGCTTGATTAATTAATGGGTACATTTAGAACATTTCAACCAGCCCCGGTGTTAAATCAGTAGGACCCACAATTAATACTTAGGCCTTTCTCCAGCCCAAACATTAAAGTAATAGTATTCCCATTTAATAAACCTATTTCCCTCCCTCCAGACAGCCCCTGCAATAAATTAATTGCATTTACGTATAATAAATATATCTCTTTCCCGCAACCGTCACTGCCATTAAATAATTCATATTCGCATTTATTAATGCTCCTCAAACTCAGCTCCACATTCAATTAATAGCCCCCAAACCAAACCATCTTAAATTAATAGTCCCCACTATAAAATTAAATTGCCCCACCTTCACCCTACAAGTAATTTAACACCCATTATTTAGCCACCACCCACCACACACACATTACATTGCCACAAGCCCACTGTGCCATCACACACACATTGCTGTGCCCCTTAATCACCATGCTGTGCCTCCTTATGTCCACACTGCACCTTCCATGCTGCTTTTGCTCCCCCCTTCTCCGGGCCCCCCTTCATCACCCTATGCTATGCTGCTTTGGGCCCCCATTCATCACCCTATGCCATGCTGCTTTGGCCCCCCTTCACCCTCTGCCATGCTGCCTTTGCCCTTTCTCACTCTCTGCCATGCTGCTTTGGCCCCCCTTCACACTCTGTCATGCTGCTTTGGCCTTCCTTCACACTCTGCCATGCTGCTTTGGCCCCCCTTCACACTCTGCCATGCTGCCTTTGCCCTTTCTCACTCTCTGCCATGCTGCTTTGTCCCCCCTTCACACTCTGTCATGCTGCTTTGGCCCCCCTTCACACTCTGCCATGCTGCTTTGGCCCCCCTTCACAATCTGCCATGCTGTCTTTGCCTCTTTTCACTCTCTGCCATGCTGTCTGTGCTCCCCCTTCGCTGTGCCATGCTCCCCCTTCACTCTGTCATGTTCCCCTTTCACTCTGCCATGCTGTCTGTGCTCCCCCTTCACTCTGCCATGCTCCCCCTTCACTCTGCCATGCTGTTTGTGCTCCCCCTTCACTGTGCCATGCTCCCCCTTCACTCTGCCATGCTCCCCCTTCACTGTGTCATGCTCCCCCTTCACTCTGCCATGCTCCCCCTTCATTCTGCCATGCTCCACCCTTTCTTTTGTTCCTTCACTTACCTTTTCTAGCGGCTTCTTTCTACTCTTCTTCTGTCTTCTCTCTTTTTCCCGACTCCTCTCTGCGGCGCTCCTCACTGAACTTCGAGTGTGATGGCGTCACGCCCCACATTCAGTGAGAATGGAGCAGAGAGAAGTCGAGCGCCGCGGTCACATGAGTATTATTATTTTTTATTTTTTTTACGTTTTCCACTCCCTCCACCAACGAAGAGGGGAGCGATCACAGTCGGGGCCTAACGGTGGATAGCCCGGTCTCCTGACAGGCCAGTCCGACCCTGCTTCTCTTACTAGTTGGGTGGAGACATAGGTGGCTCCTCTACATTCTCACTTTCACACACAAACATGGGCACGGTTGCTAATGAAGAGTGGACCTGGGCAGCACAGTGGCCTAGTGGTTAGCACTTCTGCCTCACAGCACTGGGGTCATGAGTTCGATTCCCGACCATGGCCTTATCTGTGTGGAGTTTGTATGTTCTCCCTGTGTTTGCGTGGATTTCCTCCGGGTGCTCCGGTTTCCTCCCACACTCCAAAAACATACTGGTAGGTTAATTGTCTGCTATCAAAATTGACCCTAGTCTCTCCCTCTCTGTCTCTCTCCCTGTCTGTCTCCCTCTCTGTCTGTCTGTCTCCCTGTCTGTCTCCCTCTCTGTCTGTCTGTGAGTAAGTGTGTGTCTATATTAGGGAATTTAGATTGTAAGCTCCAATGGGGCAGGGACTGATGTGAATGAGTTCTCTGTACAGCGCTGCGGAATTAGTGGCGCTATATAAATAAATGATGATGATGATGACCTCTAAAACATTCAAGCACATATAATCATGGGGCTTTGACAAGTGAGACATGCTCCATAGACACTATGGTGTCTGCTACTACAGCAGTTCTGCTTTTGACTGTACCTAATTAATATTTATATTGGGTTGCACAGCACCTTTTCAGTCATTTTTATATATTATCATGCAAAAGTAAGCAAATAAAGTTACAAAGAAATGCAATAAACAGTGCAACACAAAGTAGGAGTCTACCAATGTATGTAATATATTTACATATATCTATATTGCAATTAAAAATTCACATTGTCGCATACATTCCAGGTCCAGAGAAGATAACAATAAGAAGTAGTTTACTTTACATTGTGTGCATGCAATATGCCAGGTACTTCTTATTGACAATGTGTCATGCCAATTCAATGAAAAAATAAAATATACGAATACAAGGACTTAAAGCTGACATTGTTTTCACTTATGCCATTCTTCAGTTATCTTTCCATTGGGGCATCTCCTGCTAAGTAGCAGTTATTGTTCTTTGTTCATGATAATACAGTCCACCAGCTAGTGCCAAGCTGTGGATCAAGCTGTGCTGGACTCTGCTACAGATTCAGTATTTACTAAGCAATGATTTTATGACAGCTATTATCAAAAGCTATGCTTCCTCTGATCACAGCGAGCATCTCTAAACCACAAAATAATGAGTCCTTCAAGTCTATGGATATTTTAATTCAGCTGTGCTGGATGCAGGCCGAAAGAGACCTGCAGCAATTTTACAAGCTAAAGGTTAATATATTCCCTTGTGCAGTATTTTATGGGTGAAAATGAATATGGCATCTGATATTGTGCCTATATGTAATATGTAATGGTAGGCCTTTCGATGTACACAATTTGTGCTTTAACACTATGGCAACCATTTTCTCTTAGAGCTAGATATGCTCTATTGTATTCTGTGTGCAACCACGGAATGCTTGCTCAAGGTTTGTGTACTATTTAGTTGGATTGTCATTCATCACTCACCAGTGAAAGCACAAGTATTCATTCAGACCTCTCTATTCTGGCCTCACAGCAGTAATAGGTGGTGTCTTCTTCACCAGCCAAGGGTCAACCTGGTAAACTCCTGTCTTGCTTAGTGAAACAAAGAAACTGCACACAGATGTAAATGGGGAAAAGGCACTACAGTCAGAGCCGTAACGAGGCCGGTGCGGGCGGTGCCACCGCCCCGGGCGCAGTCCCAAGGGGGCGCAGTGGCCGCCCGCACCGACTTCTGTGTGAGGAGTGAAAAGAAAAAAAAAAAATTAAACAGACCTCAGATTCAGACTGCCGGCCGCCCGGCGCATCCAAGATGGCGGCCGGCACCCGGCTCCACCCCCTTCTGAACTCTGCCCTCTGCCTCAGCGTCTGATGTCATGACGTTGCTAGGCAGCAGAGGAGCAGAGAAGCAGAGAGGAGCCAGGCAGCGACGGCTGGACAGGAGGTAAGTTTCAAAGCAGGGGAAGGGGGATGTAAGCTTCAATTATGGAGGGGATGTAAGCTGCAATTATGGAGGAGATGTAAGCTGCAATTATGGAGGGGAGGGGGGGATGTAAGCTGCAATTATGGATGGAGGCAGGGGGGGGGAATGTAAGCTGCAATTATGGATGGAGGCAAGGGGAGGGGGAAAGTAAGCTGCAATTATGGATGGAGGCAAGGGGGGGGGGGAAATGTAAGCTGAAATTATGGAGGGAGGCAGGGGGGGAATGTAAGCTGCAATTATGGAGGGGGGAGGGGATGTATGCTGCTATTAGGGAGGGGGGGAATGTGTGCTGCTATTAGGGAGGGGAGGAATGTGTGCTGCATCTTGCTATTATGGAGGGGGGGGATGCTGCTATGCTTTATGAGGGATGGGGTGGTATGCTGCCATAATGTGTGAGGGAAGGGGGGTATGTATTAATATAATGTGTGATATGAGGGTAGGGAGGTTGGGTGTCTTAGTACATGGGTGGGAGTTAGGCTATTAATTTAATGGTGACGTTTAGGTGGGGGCTAATTATTTAATGGGTACTAGTTTATTTGTGAGGTGCTGGTGGGTCAATTTAATTTATTGATGGGGCTTTTTAATTTAATGGTGGGGTCTATTAATTTCAGGTGAGGTATTTATCTGTATTGCAGTCACAAGAATGCTCTCTGTATAGTATGGTGGTCATAGAAATGCTCTCTGTATAGTATGGCTGTCATAGGAATGCTCTCTGTATAGTATGGCGGTCATAGGAATGCTCTCTGTATTGTATGGTGGTCATTGGAATGCTCTCTGTAAGGTATGGCGGTCATAGGAATGCTCTCTGTATAGTATGACGGTCATAGGAATGCTCTCTGTATAGTATGACGGTCATAGGAATGCTCTCTGTATAGTATGGAGGTCACAGGAATGCTCTCTGTATAGTATGGAGGTCATAGGAATGCTCTCTGTATAGTATGGAGGTCACAGGAATGCTCTCTGTATAGTATGGCGGTCACAGGAATGCTCTCTGTATAGTATGGAGGTCACAGGAATGCTCTCTGTAAGGTATGGCGGTCACAGGAATGCTCTCTGTAAGGTATGGCGGACACTAGGAGGCTCTTTATATTGTATGTGTGTGTGTACATGTGTGTGTATATATATATATTTTTTATGTAAGTGCACATCCACATTATTTATGTAATAAATGTATTGCTATACAGCATTACACTATGTGAGTTTCTTCCTCTCCATTATCCTGAATACTACTGATTGTATGAAGCATCTGCTATTCCCATGGGGTAATAAGGCTCAACTTGATTGGTGAAGATACCGGTTATACCTACAGATAAGCTTTAAAGATCTTTTATCTGGTACGCATATTATATTGGCACGGCGCTGGTGTTCTAGAGTGGTTCCTCATTTCCTTCTTCCTGTTGATCCACTATTATTACCTGAGTGTCTATATCTATTTAGTGGTTAAGATTCTGACTTTTGGTATACCTTTCTGTATTTTTATATACAGTATTATACTATTTGGCGCCCCCTCCCATTTGTTTTGTGTTATATATATATATATATATATATATATATATATATATATATATATATATATATATATATTATATTCAGTGTGATGGTGACAAGGGGGCACAATGATAGAGATGGCTCCATGGCACGGTGTGATAAAGGAGAAACTGTTATGGAGAGCACAGTGGGATGAAGGGGCAGTGTGATACAGATGGTACCATTACATTTATGTTTTAATTTGTTTCAGTGAGTTTTATTTCAATAACCAATTAATTTTTTTATACAGCTAGCATGTGATAGCTGCATTTAAAGTACTTTGATTCTATGAAGGCTTATTACATAAAGATCCTTACAAAGCCAGACCAAGAATAATGGAGAGGGAGGGGGTTTCAGTGCGGTCTAGAACTTGTAAAGTGCTAGCCACGCCCCCACAGTAGGTTGACCACACCCACCCGACAATTGACACTCCCACTTAGATGGGGGGCGCCGATTCCCTGTCTCGCCCAGGGCACTAAAATGGCTAGTTACGGCACTGACTACAGTACATGTAAATACAATGGCTGGTAATAACTGATCATTTGAAGTGAAATTTAATAATCAAATGTAAATTAGATTCAATGAACTAAAAGAGTAAAACATCTACATAGGAAAATTAATTGCAAATGGTAAATATAATACAGAACACAACTTTAGTGTTCAGTGTGCTAATGTATCCAACTCCAAATGACCCCCTGAATGTATCTTACAGTTGCATGCAATTAGTCTGATATAAATAAACTATTAAAGCAATCACGCTCACTCTCTCCTAGGAGTGAAACACATTTAACTAATAACGATGTGGCTAGTCTTTCAATGGTAAGCTGCATAAAACTCACTAAATGGACAAATGCATTAACTCAGTCTCTTTCTTAGATGTGACCGGATGTTACACAGCTCTCTTTAAGGGGCCTATTTATTATCAGAACTATGATCTTGGCATTAAGTTTCATTTTTTTAGTGCCATTTATTGTGGCAATAAAAAATATTTTTCACCAGTAAGTTAACTTACCACTTTGAAGGGCCACAGATGTTGCATAGGATTGTTTTTTAAATATTTATTCTACGTATTTCAACATTTTAAAACATGAATTAATGTTTTAAAAGATTTGTTCTTCATGGAACAGCATATTTTTTAAATGATGTTATGCTGTTATTGAAAATGACATCTTTGGCAGTAACCCTTTCATTTGCAAAAACACCAGTTTTGACAAGCAATAGGGCTCTTTGTCATATTAATTTTGCACCTTAGTCTCACTACTTAAATGGTAGAAATCTCTTTAAAAACTAATCCCTTGAATAGAATAACTCTCTGTGAATCTCAGTCCTTAATCTGCCTTTATCTGAGTACTAAGTTATAAAAGTCCTCAATAAACACTGGTTTCCACTGGGTTTCTGATCAACTGTATTCTAACTAGGTGAATATTATAACTGAGGGATGAATAAAGACAGAGGAAATAAAAAGCTGAGGTGTGTGTTCGGAATTTTATTTGTCCCTCTCTAAGGGGTTAAAATGAGTAGTCTAAGTGAGCCTTAGGTACGCCCATTGGTGTCATGGTAGGAGGTCACTTATGCCACATTATAAATTCTTTATCTGCTTCTTTGTCTGTTGCTTTCTCTGAGCCACCTTTCAATGAGCATTTTGGGGCTGCCCCTATGGAGGCTAGGGGCATTATCATCATTTTCATCATCAACATTTATTTATATAGCGCCAGCAGATTCCATAGCGCTTTACAACTAGGAACAAACAGTAATAATACTGTTAACAGTAATAATGCTGGGTAATACATACATACAGAGAGGTAAGAGGGTCTTGCTCGCAAGCTATAATCTATGGGAGCCTAATGACATGCATTGGTAATATACACTCATGTGGGAGATCTGAGTTCTAATCTCTGTAAGTATTTGAAAAAAACCAAAGAAAAACTAAACCCTTCCTTCCCCCAGCCCTATGGCATGTTGTTAGGGTCATTCCTGTGAAGCCGGCAAGGAGGGCTGCAGGGCATAGGATAGCCTGGCTGGGGAGCATAGAGTCCCCCATACTGAATTTAATTATCTCTTTTCGACTTCTGGATGAGCAAATTGATTGCCATTTCTAGGTTGGCTCCATCATAGGGCATGTTAGCAAAACGTGGTATTGATGCTTTCTGAGTGGTTTGCTAAGAGCGCAAGTGCTCTAATCTGCTAGGCCAGGGACAGTTAGTCACTTTGTTCCCTAGGGAGAAATGCTTGGTTTACTCAGTTAGTTGGCACTATATTTGCCCATACAGTGGAAACGTGGTTTGTGCACTGTGGTGGGTCCCTGATCGTGGACTTCTAGTCGCGATTATCTTTAAGCAAAGCTGGGCTTCATGGGTCTAGATGGCGCAATGTTTTGGCACACATTGCCTTCAGATGGGGGCCGGCCACGTCAGTGGCTGTAGATGACACATCAGTACAATGCATACAGTGGTTGGGCTGGTGGTAGTCAAATGTTTTTGAGAATTCTGAGCAGCCACCTGTGCAATCTTGAATTTCTGTTCTACCTTTCTGCTCTTTTTTCTTACTTTGGTTGCTTGCTGCATTTGGAAGCAAGGACTCAGAGATTTTACCTAATTTTTTTATCTACAAGTGGGCCTGATTGGCCGTTGGTTCCACAAGGTTTTTTATTGGTTTTGGTCTCCTGTTCATTTTCTCTTGTTTCTTCGTCTCTTGCTACTTTCTCTTCTGCTTTTTCCTTTCCCCTTTTGTATTTCCTTGCTGTTTGGGCTCCTTTGTTATGATATCTCCCACAGTCATCTCTGGTTAGCAGCATCTCAACCTTAAAGTTCCACAGCTAATAATTTTCGCTATACAATTTAGCCACTGATAAATGGTCATTTTTTTTTCTATATTTCCTTTTGAAATAATGAGTAAAGTTAGTCACATACACTTTGCAGATTTCACTGGAAGATTGCTGTATTCTTCAGTTGTGCATTATCTGTGCCAATAAACTGTTGCAGATTATGCTTTTATGTTCAAGTATCAACATGCAGAGAAAGATTGTGGAAATAAAGTTTACTGTGACCAGTACAGGTATTTACTAGAAGTACAGTCTCTCAAGTAAATACATAGCCTGTAGTTGTTGTTATGCTCCAACAATTTTGACTGCGCAAGACTGTGCAAATTATCCTAAATCTGTGCACATGGATGAAAGCTAGAGGGAAATGGGATCAAGTTATTCAACAATACTTCAGCTGTAAACACATACTGAAGGAAATGTAAAGTCACAAATACATCTTTACTTTGTTTTTTACATTTTGCCACCAGGCGTTGATTGTGGACGGACCTTGCTATGAGTGATCCAGGCAGTGAGGGCTGCTGATGGACTGTTACTGTTACTTGGGCTCCTCTGTGTCCTCCTAATAGCTTGCTATTTCAATCTAGCAGGGTAAATATTATAACATAATTGATCATCTCTATCTCAATATTGGCCCTCTGTATCTCATTGACATCCCCCAGGTTCTGGTTATATTCACTGTGCAGCTGTATTTATTCCTGCCTGCATCTGCTCAATGAGCCTTTTCTTTAGTAATCTAGGGGAGTGAATGACACTGGAGGAGATGGAGATTGAAGCTTGGGAGGTTTTTCCTAAAACTAGGGTGTCCACCACTGGTTTTTATTATGAAAATTAAAAATCCAACTGTTTAAAGAACATTTGCACTTACTTCATAGTAGATAATGTGTGCCTTATAGAATTCTTTAATGTACTTTGTTTTTATATATAAACTTCTTTATATATTAACTTCCACAAAATTAACCAGCGACTTACAGTATTGAAATACTGCATAGTAGTGCCACAAACAGAACAAGCAAAGGCAAAATGCTGAGAAGTCCTGAAAACTTAATGCAAAAATATCAATATATTAAGCAGAATACATAAGTTATCATTACTAAAGAAGACACCTGCTATAACATTGCAGATTACAGAGCACAGCTAGGGTCACCTGAGAGAATAAGAGTGGATAAAAAGTCAAAGAGACAGCACTGCTACGAGCACCTCATTGTAAGCAGGTCCTACACTGACCTTTTTTCTATAAACCCCATTAAAATGCAGTTAATTTAGATGCACTCACCCCCCAGGTACAGGGGCTTTTATTTAGCAAGGGCTAGCTTGCAAGCCACACTCAAATGAGCCTTAAATAGGCTTGATGGACAGCTGCTAAGACAACAAAAGGCAATATTTTGAGACAAAACCAGAAGAAAAAATATGTTTGGGCTTGACATATCCCATACAACGAGGTGCCCTTGATGCTGGGATGCTGAGATGCAGGCTTAAATGTTTTGATCAAAATATAAACTAATACCTCATGTTTTCATTTTGATGATACACACAGATATGCAGTGTTAAGGATAAGCATTGACAACAACTGTATTTTTGTTTTGTATGTATATATATATATATATATATATATATATATATATATATATTAAAATAGCAGGCCTAAGCAGTTCTTTCTTACATCTCACCAGACATTTCCAGTATCTTACATGGGACTTCCTTGACTTATAAGATAGATACATTGTCACAAATATCGCATGCACTTTTAACCATTCTGCATAAGCCACATATGTTTTTAACCATCTCCTTACATCATGCCATCCGTTCTTTTTCTCCTTCAAAATGTGCTGGCCCTGTGAAATCAGGACCAGTGCTGGGTTTAGAGAATAATTTTCCTTTTTTTTATTTTACTTTCATCAATGTAACATTGCAAACTTCAACATAATTTAAAAATCTAGAGCTGAAAGTCATCTACACAGCAGCAAATAGAATTTCTGGGATTTTTTTTACAACTACTTTGCTTCTAATGATCCATTAAGAACTACTACTCTTATTTACAAACCAGTGCTTTATACAGTTCTTTCTGTGCACAAGTGTCGCTACTAGTTCACCAAATGCATTTTAACTTACATACCCACTTCATGGTCCTTGGAACTGCCCCTGGAAAAACAAACTATCTTTTATCGCACTTGAGTAACCTTGTCTCATAAAACACAATATTGTGTTTGTTGGTGCAAAAGTAGGCATACTAACGTGCCTAACATACTTCATAAAGAACACCTAACTGATCCACCTTCTCCAATCAACCAGTGCAAACTTTTCATCACTTCAGATGTGGCTGTCATGTAAATCATGTGATCTCCCAAAAAACGGATGCATTTGTGGAACATTGGGCTCAGGTGTCACAAAGAGCTACACAATACAATATTTGCCATTCATAAATGTTCCTTTTTGTGCATATAATTATTTTGTGCTTAGAATTATATTTTGTGCAATAAAGTAAGAATGTTTTCGATACTACATGTAAGTCTAATGTAAATCCAATCGAATTATGTAATAATAGATAATTTGTACTTAAGACAATAAACAAAACAATCACTGATAATGCAACCTATGTAATAGAAAAAGAAGGTCCGGTAATGTAAGAAAACATGCAGCTCCTTAAAATTGTATTATTGATTCAAGAGACAGTCATGCCCCAATAGCTACTTTTTTTTAACACTGTAAAGCTTTTAATTCTGCTTTGTTACATCGAGTTAAGGTCTGCTTTGTAGCCCAGTAAAGCATTTCTAATTCTAGAATAATATGGTCATTAATACAACCGTCTGAGCTAAAACAGTTACTTTGTGATCTCATGTTCCAACTTTGATTTTGTTGCCCAGCAGGCGGAGGATTAGAGGAAATAAATCCACTAATTCTTCTAATATCCTTCAGAATCTGCGTGGAGAAGAGAAAAAGTGTGATGCCAGCACTCATAACTGGAAAGAAATGGTTTGTCACTAGCAGATGGTCAAGGACCCTTGACAATACCCATAATTTCAACAAACATCTCAGCCACCAGGTACCTGCCAAATATAGTCATGTGAAAACAGTCTGGTCTTTATAAATGCAGCTGTGCTTCTCTAAGATGTTTATGAAAATTGGTATATTTATAAGCACCTGTCAATAAATTATTACACAGTACCAGAACTAGTGTCATTATCATCCTGCCTTTCACTATTTATTAAATCTCGCAAAATTGAATTTGCTGGTTTGAAGTTATGTTCCAGGCATATTAGGATAATTCTAACCTTAAGAAATAAAGAGGTCATTTGAGACATGCACGTGATTTGCTCTAATGTGCTTATCTGGACAGCCTGGAACACCTGAAAGTTCACACCTACTTTCTAGTGTTTGGACATACCGCTGCAAACTAGAAGTTTACCTAAATGTGCTATCAGGCTGAAAAATATGAAGAGGCGCACAGTGTAAAAATATAGGCTGTACATAAAAGGCCATTCGCCTACCACTTTTATTTTCCTAAAATAGAGCTCTTTATGGCATAAAATAACCAGGAAAGTGAGGGGGGTGTCTTTATTACATTTGGCATTTTACAGTGTTTAAAATATTTTATTACTTTGAAGAAAGTGAAGCTGGAAATGTACTAAAGTGTGTCCCATTATAGGAATATGGATGAAAGATGATCTCCACATATATTTTGCTGGTGCAAAATTCAAACCAAATGAAGTTCCTAAAAATAATCCATTTCTACTTCTCTATATCATTTTTGAACAGGTGTGAAAAACTAAGTGCACCTGTATAGACACTCCAAACTTAACAAAATACATTCTCCGTCCAGCTTCTCCCATTGGTCGTGCAACTCTGCCATCGAACTCTGACAAAGTTATGCCCTTTGATATAAAAGTAGACCCGTCAGAGCAAACTGAGGTGTGTGACATCACAGAAGAGGATTTGGCACTGTGTTTCATCACATTATAGCATGGAAATCTGCAGAGTGGGGTTCCACTGCCATAGTGGACACTGTGAAGCTGGAGCTTCTATAAGGGTGAAGGGTTTCAAATAATAATAAACACTATGCCCTTCCCAGATACATTACTTTTCTACAACCTAAATTACCTTCTAAGTACTCAATTTAACATACCTCAAGAGGATTCTATAGTTTCTTTGCACATGCATGCTCTGACAGCTATTGACTGGAAGGACATGCTAGTGCTTGTGGTTCAATAAGCACCAGTATGGCCTTCCAGTCAGTAGTTGCAAGTGCACAGTGAAACTTGAAGTTCTACAATAGCTGGCACCACTTCCTCAATAGTTTAGGGAAGAAATGCAAAGTATGAAACTTGCATTTAAATTGTTTAAGTGTGAAGGGTCAGAGGAGTCCTTCCGTAGGTACAAGGAATGTAATAAAACATGCAAAAAGGAAATTACATTGGCTAAATTAGAAAATGAAAAGCAAGTGCAAAAGAAAGTAAGACAAACCCCAAAAAGTTTTTTTAAGTATATAAATGGCAAAAGGATTAAAAAAGATAATATAGAACCCCTAAGAAGTGAGATGGGTGAATTGATAAATGATACTAAGGAAAAAGCAGAGGTATTAAACACTTTCTTTTCTTCAGTATTTACTAGAAAGGAACAAATGGTAGGAACAATACAGAAAAATGGAAATGATACCATACCATTAAATTAATATTTGGTTGTCAGAGGACGAAGTCCAAAGGCGACTGAAGAATATTAAGATAAATAAAACTCCAGGTCCAGATGGCATACACCCAAGGGTCCTTATGGAGCTAAACTCAGAACTAGCTAGACCGCTATTCTTAATTTTCAGAGATTCAATCTCATCAGGCTCAGTACCAAGGGATTGGCGAATAGCAGATGTGGTGCCATTGTTAAAAAAGGGGACGAGACCACAACCAGGGAATTATAGACCTGTAAGCCTGACATCAATAGTGGGAAAACTACTTGAAGGTATATTAAGGAATAGTATTCAGGATTACTTGGTGCGCAATAAGATTATTAGTGGGAATCAACATGGATTTGTGAGGAATAGGTCATGTCAAACTAATCTAATTCGTTTCTACGAGGAAGTTAGTGGGAACTTAGACCAGGGCAGCACAGTAGATGTGGTCTAGTTAGATTTTGCAAAGGCCTTTGATACAGTGCCACACAAGAGGTTGGTTTACAAAATAAGGGAACTGGGTCTAGGAAACAACATTTGTACTTGGATCAAAAACTGGTTGGAGAATTGGTAAAAAGTTTTAAGTGCAGTACCTCTAGGTTCTGTGCTGGGGCCACTCCTTTTAAATATATTTATTAATGACCATGGTGATGGTTTAGAGAGTAAAGTCTCTATTTTTACAGATGACACTAAACTCTGTAAGGTAATAAAATCAGAGCAAGATGTAGCTTCTCTACAGAGGGACTTAAATAAACTGGAGGATTTGGCCAAATGGAAGGTTATGCATTTAGGGATCAAAAACAAGAATGCAATCTATAAATTAAATGATATTAATTTAGGAGAATTTATAATGGAAAAAGATTTGGGAGTGTTCGTAGACAGTAGACTTAGCAATAGTGCTCAATGTCAAGCAGCAGCTGCAAGGGCAAATAAAGTATTGGCATGCATAAAAAGGGGCATAGATGCAAGGGAAGATAGTGTAATTTTGCCACTGTATAAATCGTTGGTAAGACCTCATCTTGAATATGCAGTACAGTTCTGGGCACCACTCTATAAAAAAAGATAATTTGGAACTAGAAAGGGTTCAGGGAAGGACGAGAAAATTGATAAAATGTATGGAGTCATTAAGTTATGAGGAAAGGTTAGCCAGTTTAGGCATGTTTACTTTAGAAAAGAGGAGTCTAAGAGCAGTTATGATTACTATGTACAAATACATTAAGGGTCAATACAGAAAACTCTCATGGGAACTTTTTACCCCAAGGACTATACACAGGACACGCGGTTACCCCTTAAGGTTAGAGGAGAGGAAATTTCACAAGCAGCAAAGGAAGGGGTTCTTTACAGTAAGGGCAGTCAAGATATGGAATTCATTGCCAGGGAAAGTTGTGATGGCAGATTGAATAGATATGTTTAAGAAAGGGTTAGACAAATTTTTAGCGGAAAAGTGTATCCAGGAATATGACCGTTAATTAAAACGAAACAGATGGGCGGTTGCCTACTCTGAATCAATTTCAAATATAAGTGCAGGATCGCAGGAGATCCAAAATAGGTTGAACTTGATGGAATTGTGTCTTCTTTCAACCTCATCAACTATGTTACTATGTAAAAACGGTTAGAAAAACAACATTGCTCAAAGTAAGACTAAAAACTAGTGATACCACCACTGTCCTCGCCATCTTAGGATGCGTTAGTCGAGGGTGCCCACTGGAAAAATTGCTATTTTAATATATGTTTTCAAAATTGTTTCTATTTGTTTCTATCTTATTTTTTTGCTTAGTGATAGAAAATTTTGTTATCCAAAGAGTTTTAATAAATAGACTTAATAAATAAACTGAAAAATACAATTAACCTGGAAAAAATAGTTGTTATAATATTCACCAATAGGGACTTTATATAGTGGCACTAATAATAAGTAAAAAAAAAACTTGTATGTAGTGGCACTAATAATAAGTAAAAAAAAAACTTGTATTTTGTGCAGTGTATTTAAACAGATTTACTGGTTGATATCACAATGCATTGTCTGAGTATTTACTATAGCTAATAGCACTAATGATGTGCACAGAAAAAATGTGCTTTTACAGGTCAGAGTGTTGTAAAAATACACCATTTCACATCGCAATTAATTGTCTGTGTATTCCTACATGTGGAGAGCTAATGATCATTACAGAAAGCAATCATGGTATAGTCAGGTTGCAATGTGTGTAAATAAAAAGAGAAAAGATAAATCAGACAGGAAATACTGTTGTTTTATTTCAGCTATGTAGCAGATGCAGTGTTCTGCATACTTGCCCAGGGGGTAGGAGGAGGGGCCGTTGCGACATAATTGCATCACTGTAGCCCCAGCCGCTGCTAGGAAATGTCAAGATTTACTGCATTTCATAGCAGGGGCGGGGATTAATGACGCAAAATCGCGTCATTAAACCCTGCCTCCATCACCTCCGGGATGCTGCCTACTCTTGCAGGTGTCCCGGAGGACTCCCTGGAATTCGGGAACCTCCCGGAGATTCCGGGAGAGTAAGCAAGTATGTTGTTTTGTACTCTCGAATTCTAATATTCACAGAGAGCAGTAAGAGACATTTTCACCTAGATTTATACAGGAAGAATTATCTCAGAGGCTGTAAGCTCCTTTTATAAGGCTGTAGATATGTAACATATGTTGATGCATACTGATTGACCTTCTTTATGATCTATGCGCTGTGATTGGACTGAATCTCCAGAGGGTGAGCTGCAAAACCCTGAAATTCAGACGGATTCTCTAACTGACCAAAATGATTCATCCATCTCTATTGGCAAGCTTCATTATCTTCTGTAAATATTTAATGGATATTTAAAACAAATATCTTAAAGTTGCACTACCACGTACTATTAAATTTTACTATCTGGTGATTCCCCTATCCCCTGGTCCATGCAGCTGTTTTTCACAGGCTTACCTGGTTATTATAACTATCCAATATAAAACACTGTGACACTGTAAAATGGCTTGTGAGGGGGAGCATCAATACTGATTGGTAATGCCGCTAACAACTTTCTTTTCTACCACTATTTTTAAGCAGCAAACAAAATAGATTTGCTGATTTTGTATTACAGAAAAGGAAGAGCCCTGTGAAAATATGTTCTGGCTAGGGAAATAAGCTGGCTAGCTCAATTTATGTAGTAAGTGGTGGTGCGGCTGTAAAGTATAACTCATACTTGCCGAATTGTGATGTTCCCCGGTGAGGTGTGTGGATAGAGGGGTGAGGGCTTGGTGAATCACGTCATTTAGGCCCTACCTCATGATCTAATTACATCAACGCATAATTTTACTGTGGGGACAGGGCCAAAAATGAGGCAACTCCATGAGAATCGGAGGATGACGGCTCCAATCCTGCCCACTTCACTAGGAAGTGGGCAGATGCGGGAGGATGCCCTGCTCTTCTGGGAGTACGGAAAACCTACCCGAATTTTGCGAGTCTCCCGGACATTCTGGAAGAGTTGGCAAGTATGGCATAACTAAACTTTAAAAATGTGATATCATTCCCTTTTTAGATTTGCTGTGTTCCCAATGAGATCAGGTAATATGAAGTGGAGGAGGCAGAGAATAGTTTCTTATTGGTGTTTAAACAATGAGGGTATGATTCATTTTCGGATGCAAACTGTATTTAAAAAACAGGCACGGAACATGATTGTAAGTCTGACCATGTTCAAATTCAAGGGATCTCAAGATACGTTTCCATTTAAATCTGCATATAAGTACACTCTGGCTAAACATTACTTGCCATAAGAAAACAGACAGAACAGACTGTAGGATATGCTCACGCATATGTGCAATATAAAAGCACATGAAACGCATGCACAAACAATAATATTTTAGAAAAATAAATTAACAAATCTTAATACTAATTATCAATATCAAGTCAGGACTTGAATTGGCCGCATCTGTGTTGGCACATCATTGGCACGCTGTTACTGTACATTGCCTACGTTCATCCACCCGTTCCTTCCACCATTACACCTTTCAAGTCATAGGCAGTCGTGTCATTTCGTTTAAACATGAATTACTTTCATTGGCATGAGGTCCGTTTCTGTGCATGCGCAGGGCTATATCACACAACGGGAACAGACTTCCTGTTTATTGCATCGGAAGACCCAGATGGAAACATTGAGTGTAGATGCATCTCTTCACTCAGCATTTGGCTACTGCAAATTGCTCCCACCATCACCTTAGATTCCGCTGCACCCAGTGTCAGCTCTTAACATTTGTTAGAGACAAAAAGGGAGGAGATACAGACTCTGTATATCATCTGGAGTTTCATCTATCACAGCTTGCTGTGGGGTTGCAGCCCCTGATCATCAGCAATCAGACTCTCCTCAACAGAAAGGTTCATGTTACTCACCTCTGCTCTGCTCACTTACTTCTAAACTTCTGCTCAGTCCTTCACTGCCATGTATGGCAGATGCCCCAAGTACATTTCATGTGTTGGAAACATAACTGTAGCTGTATCATAGTTGTATCAAAGCATGGGTTACATTTACAACACAGTCATAAGGGTCTGAGAGCACCTTCTCCCAATGACTGATTAGTGTGGCAATGTCCATGCTTTCCCATTAAGTGTTCAGACCTTCACACTTTTTCTACATGTGGAGCAAACTCCCAAAAAATTCTTAGAGAGAGGAAGGAAATCACTGGTAACTTTATCCATCATATTTTAGATAACTCCCTGGGTTCTCTCTGGTCCCTAGGTCCTATTTGAGATTTTCATTTGATTTTTATGCTGTATGGAATTTTTTTAGAAGAGAAACCTGTAAACATAAAGGCTTTTCAGTTATTTGTGACTGGCAGTACTGACTCTATGTTCCTCTGCAAAGGATTTGCTTAGCTTTCTGACCAATAACTGGAGAACTATGTACAGTTAGTAGTCTGCTTAGAAGGATTCACTAGGAGACTTTTTTCTCCACTGACAACTAGTGGCCATTGAGGATAAATAATCCAAATGCACAATCTTAGCTGCCCTGTGAGCTATCCTATTTTTACAATCTTGCAGAAATTATTCCACCCTTAAACCCTACATTTGGTGTTAACTATTTAAACCATGACATATCTATGTATGGCTTAGTCAACACCAAACCTTTGGGAGGGGGAGGAGATTGAACTATCCAAATATCATGATAATTTTTTTCTGAATTCTCCCTTCAGTGCACATATTTCTTATACTACACTTGCCAAGCTAGTCCTGGTCTAATATACATACCTCTACTCAAAGCAAGGCTCTGTTTGTTCCTTCAACATGACTAAAGTAGAAAATTTTATGAAAAAAGTCACTGGACCTGTTGACAGCAGAACCACAAACTTCTTCTGAATCTGATTAAGACTATGACGATTCAGCTCCCATCAACATACATGACTTTCTGACTCTCATAAACAAAGAAAAGAGCTCAAATATTCAGTTCATATTGAAGTTCAATCCGCTTTTCACTCACTGCATACAGAGGTTTCTACCAAGAGAGATCTGACCAAACTGAGAGAAGGCTAGAAAAGGTATAAACCTCCCAAACTGGTCAGGGCAGGAGGATATTATGTGGATCAGAAGTGAACTGATCACTATTTAGGTGCACCAGGAGGATATGGACAAATGGGCTAGATGGACCAACTTGAAGATCAAAGGGATTCCTGAAACTGTTCAACAAGTCTACTTGGATCCATACCTCAAGAAACTTTTCTTGAAACTGGCATCTGAAATGTACACCCTTTGGTAACTACCTTCCATATTCCCCACAGAGCTTCAAGCTCACAGCTGGCTCTTGGATACCCATCCCTATCCCCCCACTAGCTTTATATGTGGGTGACAAGCAGATTTATAGGTCGGTGACACACACCCCACCCTGCTCCCTTTTTGTCACACATCGTACCAGTTAAACATTCATTCTGGTCTCTGCTCATACCTGTTTTCCTTTGTTTTCACTCCCTGCGTTCACTTGCTGGTCTGAACTGAGCATGCATTCACCTGGTATTTTCTAAACTTCCTGCATTCACTTAATTGGTTAATTGTCTGTCATCCCTGTATATTTAAAGCACCTGTATCCCTACTAAGGTGCCAGATCTTCAGGTCTTCTTACCTGTTAGGACGTCTCTTCCTCTGTATCCTGTTTATTTTTTCCACCTCGTTATTCATTGTATTCAGCAACCACGCTGCAGATCACTGCGCATCACCACTGCACCTGCTTCAGATCATCCAGCTCATAAGGACTTCAGCACTTCACCATCCTGCAGCCTGTTGCTTTCCTGTGTACTTCTGTATCAACTCCGAAGTCAAGATGCTTCTGCCATTCTGCAGATCATTGCGCATCCCCTCTGCTCCTGCTCCAGGGCTTCCAGCTGACCAGGACCTCAGCGCTTCACCATCCTGCAGCCTGTTGCTCTCCTGTGTACTTCTGCATCACCTCGGCAGTCAAGATGCTGCTACCACTCTGCACATCGTTGCGCATCACCTCTGATCCTGCTCCAAGGCTTCCAGCTCATCAGGACCTCAGCGCTTCATCATCCTGCAGCCTTGCTCTTTTGTGCATAACTGACTCACCTTCTTCGTGGTCTAGACGCTACTGTCTCGGTGCAGACCGCTGTGCCTCTCCTACTCCAGGGCAATTATGTTTACCAGAAACTCAGTGCAGCAGCACCCCATAGACTGTTGTTCTCTTTTGTTATGTACAACTTCCACTTACCTGTTGGACCCGCCTCAGTGCTCTGACATGTGCGCATTGCCACCTTTATCTCCTGGCCATCAATCTAGTGCTGCTCATCGCCCTCCTAGAGGGTAGCGACCTGCGGTTAGAGAATCGCTAAGCCCATATCCCCTTACGGGGATACCTGGTGGAAACCTCTCTTCTGCTAGACTCCGCGCCTCTCCAGAGGTAGGATCCACCAAAGCAAACTTTGAGGCCCATCCTGACTCTGAATCTGTGACACTTTCCTATATCCTGATTATTCTCATCCCTACTTCTTCCTCTCCTCATGCATGGTTGTCATACATTTCTTCTCTAGCAGGTCTTTGGGAAATGCATGTTTTTATCTCTTATCCATGACCTTCCTCTATACTATATCCTAATCATGTCTATACAAATTATATTGTACAACATAAAAGGGCTTAAATCACCCCAAAAGCATTCCAAACTACACATTTCCATTCAAACCTTAAAAAGGGACCAGATTTTTCTTCAGGAAACCCATTTAATCAAACACCATAGTCCCCTCACCTACCATGCTTGTTATCATAATTGTAAGAGACACTGGGTCATGATTCACTTTGCTTGCTACTTCATGCTTGATATCCTCTATGACCTCATAGGTTTAAGGAGGGAAGATTTATGATCCTGATTGGCAAGCTAAATATGTTCCCCTTTGCTCTTGTGTACATTTATGCTCCAAATTATTACCAACACAAATACTTAAAAAACTGAGTACCCTGCTATCACAGATCAGGCAAGGATAAATGATTGTTGGAGGTCATTTCAATGCTGCCTTCACCCTTGGCTAAAACAGATATACCCTCCCAGGCGACTTGCCGGACCAGAGAGATACCATAAATGCTAAGGCCTTGCAGGACATTTTGAAGCTCAACAACCTTTATAATTCATGGAGAATTTCTCACCACTTTACCAGAGTCTATTCATTTTACTCTCATGTCCATAACAGTTACTCCAGAATCAACATGGTCCTCTCACCTTAAAACTTATCAACTCTTGCAACCACCCTATTACATGGTCAGATCATGCACCTGTATCTTCTGAATTCTCCTCTATAGCACTTCAAAACTTTAAAATAACCTGGAGACTCAATGAATCTCTACTTCATGACTGGGACTCAGTCGCTTTTCTCAATTCCCTTCTCTCTGAATATTTTGAGACTAACACCCCTGACATCTCTCCTACGTCTCTCTGGGATGCCCATAATGCAGTCATCAGAGAAAAAATAATCTCCCTAGCCTCTAAATGCAAAAAGGAGATGAATTAGCTCATGTCCATAACTGCACAAGCTACTATACAATTTTCTTGCTCAACAACACACCTAATTAGTATGCTAAATTCCTTGCAAATTGACTCAACTTGGGATCTCCCTCACTGGTTCACTATGAGCAGGTGGGTTTTGTCCCTGGCGTACATTCAAGGGATTACATGAGGTGAACCATTGACCTTATCCATATCTTATATACCAGGAAATCTCCATCAATTATTCTATCTTTAGATGCAGAGATGGCTTTTGGCAGGATCTCCTGCCAAATTCTCTCTCAGAGCTTAATGCACTTTGGCTAGACGTTTTCTAACTGAAGTCAGAGCTTTTTACTCCAACCCCTTTTCCCCTTTAATCTTTGCCATTATTATTGAACTCCTTGCAGCAACCAATAAGGCCTCTCTAGATATATATGGGAGAGCTGGAAAGCAAATTAACACTTTTTGCACATGATGTCTTGCTAACTTTCCAGCAGCTGTGGATTTCTCACCTCCACTTACATAATCTTGGATATCTTTAGCAATTTTTGAGGTTACAAAATTTGAAGTTTTACTACTCAATAGCCCTCCCACAGAAAGGACAAAATATTACCCTCCAATTTAATTATAAATGGAAAAAAAGATAAACATATTTATCTAAGAATTACCCAGGCCTGTTCACCAAAATGAAATCAGATCTATATATCTGGTGCTCTTTGGACATGTCGTGAATGAGCTGGATAACTGCCATGAAAATGTCCTCCCCAAGGTTCTATATCTTTTTTCCTGTTACAGTAACACTCTTGGTCCTCTTTACTATAAAAGATGTTTTGCATAATTTATTTGGAACAGTGAGATTCTCAGAGTCAAACTGTCGCTTTTCAAGAAGTCTATTACTCGGGGGGGGGGGGGGGGGAATGAGGTTTTCCTGATTTAAAGCCTACTATTAGGCTGCCCACCTTAGTGAAATTGGGCTTTTTTAACTCCTCCAGCATCTCTATCATGTGTAGTTTAACTACCTTAAATTACACACGCTATCCAGTACTTTACTTGGGGCCAATCAAAAACAAATTGCTACACCATACTAAAACATTTCCCCACCTTGACCTTCTTAATTAAGCTCTGGGAGACTTGCAAACATTGTCTATTAATATCACACCCCTATGTGTTGTTCCGTAGGGAACATAAATCTATCCACATCTAGGATGTGGGTAGACTTGGGAGTTAGGTTCAACGGGATCTCTTGGTCCAAGGGGCCTTTTATTCTTATGAACATTTCTGCTCTAAACACTCTGAGCTCAACCCAAAATGAGTATCTGCAAATCAGGCACTTTATACAATATCACCTGTTGGGCAAACCCCTTCACCCTACATCGCCATTTGACGTAATTTGTATCTCCTCACCTGTGAGGAGGGGTATAGTTTCCTCTCTTTATAATATTTTCCTTTACAGTTTGCTGGTATATGAAAACAGACATGAGGTGTAGTGAGAGAGGGACCTGGGTCACCCCCTTCCCTCACCAGAAGTCGATTATTGGGAAACTATCAGGACTCGGGTGGCCTCTAGCTCAATTTCCAATTGATTAAAGAAAATACTTGCAAACTTTATTTTAGATGGTATTTCACTCCTGACAAACTTGCTAAAATGTTTCCTACTTTCTCTTCTTCCTGATGGGAGGGTTGTGATCAAACAGAAATATTTGTATATATTTGGTGGGCCTTTCCAAAGATATACTCTGTCTGGGATAATATGAAGACCCTCGTCTCCTCGCTTCTCCCATTCCCAGACCAGAAAGACTCATGATCCTTTCTTCTTTGCTACCCTCTCCAAGATGCAGACAGCTTATTAGCAAAGCTGACTTCTCACAATCTTGCCACTGCCCGAAGCTTAATAACCAAATCCTGGAAACAAAATAATCCCATCTGGGTTTCTTCCCTTAAATCTTATATATGGTTCATAGTCCATGTGGAAAAGATTACTCACCACTTGCATGATGAAAAGATAAGTCCACCAGTTATGGGTCCCATGGTTATTTCAGTCTACTCTTACTCGTTCTTCCTTAACTCTAGAACAATAGTCCTGCTCCCTTATTCATTTGTTATATATCAAGTCAGCCCCCCTCTAATTATTGCCCCAGATGCAATTAATAAATAAACAATACTTCCTATGTGTGATGACAATCCCTTCCCTCCCCCTCCCATGCTACATAGACATTGTATTATCATACAGTCCAGTGTGTTTACTTCTACAAATTTCATTGTTTATACAGTTTTCTCTTTGGTTAAATTCTGAATTCTTCATGCTGTCTTTTCTGCTTGTTTTTGTCCAAGATTGTTTAATAAAAACAAAGGGTTTAATATGTTTCATTTCAAGGAATACACTTGCCTTCCCTGGCAAATTAAAACTATGCTATTAAATTAGAAAACCACTTGGTTACTGTGGTAGTCAATCCCTCCAAGTAACTGAAGTGCGTTGGTAATGAAAATTATACAAAAAAAAAAATCACATTTATTATGTTTCACATATGGAATTTTAAAATCTTAAAATATTTTGGGGAATTAAATCTGTTTTAATAGGAATGCACTGGAGAGAGGTCCTGAGACTATCTTAAGTTGACACTATGCATGTCCAGGTCACGGAGTCTAACCTGAAATGTGTTCTCAAGGACCCCTGCAATGAGCTTTGTGGCATGTGCTATGCAGGTTGCGGCCCTGGGGTGTGTCTTAAGAGTAGCCTGAGTGCAGGGAAGTGAGTACTGATAAATTCTTACCGGAACCAAAGCAACAGAGGAAGGATATGCTTCCAGGAGCCAGAAATGGACACTGGAGCAGTGTTAAAGTTTCCAACTAAAAATAGTAGATTCTCTAATGGAGTACAGGAGTTATACAATACATCCTACAGGTTGTCAGCGGATGTGAAATGAGGAAACTAAGCAGCCAAAGAAATAATAACTGTATAGCCCACAGAAGTTAACAGAGATACACGTGCCGGCACTTGAGTGAGTTATTAAGACGAGCAAGACTAAAAAAGAGTAAATTTGCACCTTGGCAAAACAATATTACAATGCAAGGGGTGCAAATTAGTTTATTATTTTGCACATAAAACACTGACTTGATTGTCATGTAGCACATAAATACTTGATAGCTTTATTTTTACACTGAAATTTTAAGTTGATCTAGGACATACCCAGCTATAAATTTGTCCCCACATTTTAAATTTACCACTCCCACATTTTGCCAAGGTGCAAAGTTACTCCTGTTTTTTGCTCTGCTCTCCTTAATGACCCAGGCCCAATGTGTTTAAATAGAGAATCAAAAGTTTAAGAAATTTAAGAATGCTTCACTTTTTAATATGCTCAGGGATATATGTATATATTTTAGAATTTGTAAGAAGCTTTGCAGAGGATGTTAGAAGCAGAAGTAAAGATGGCATTTGTAGAAGTAGCTTATTACAAATAACGTGCTACCTTCAAACTTCTTGGAAAATTCCACCATAACGCTAGAACAAGTACAACCGCAGGTTTGTCAGGAAACTGATCTCGTAAATTAATCAACTGTTTTTGCACATCAACAAGTTCTTCAGAAGTACTATAAAGATGTGAAACTTGTATGCATTAAACAGAGCAGATTCTATACAGAAGAGATGGTGTTGTGTATATTCTATTCGCCGATTGATCGTAATGCATACATGCAGGAAGATTTCCATTGATTGTATATAACCTTGGCATCAATCCATGGATAGCATACATTGGATTTAAAACCGGTGAGCTCCTCTGTGAATGTAAGCTGTTTATCCAGACAATATGCTTCCCAAAATTAATCGGAGGGGGTGAAAATAAAAGCATGGCAAGTAAATGGGTCCAAAGTAGGTTCTTGGGTTGAAGGGTAAGTTCCAATGCGTTTTGTTGCCAATTAGAGCAACTTATTGGCTTGGGCTCTCAGTTACACTAATTAAAGAAAATAATAACAAGAATAAAATTGTAAAAAATAGATTAAAATATTAAAAAAAGTAATAATATTACAGCATTTTTAAATTAATTTTATTTTTTCAGCACCTGCTTCAGGTCACTGAAGATAGGGCTTTTTGCTATTTAATAAATATATTCCTTAATCCCAAAGAAAAAAGAAAAGAAAATGATTACTTGAGTATTTTTGTGTTTTGTATTTAAGTATTTTTAAAAATGCAGGTTACCATAATGTTTCTAGGTTGTGAAATATCAACAGGTGTATTTACTCTGATATGAAATGTTAATAACCCTTGTGCAGTATTGTGGAGTGATTGGGAACTCTTACAGGTTGCAGTCCCATATTATAAAAGAGCTTCCAAATAGCCACAGGTTTAAAGTACAATTGAGAGCAAATGCTATCATTGAAAGGGGATTTTGTAGGATGAGATCTGAAAATGTCTTCTATTGATTTCCATCCTTTTTTCAGCTGCGTAATCAGCTCACTCATGACTTCCTTTATCCTCATGGGGAAATAACTGATGTGAGAGACAATAGGGGCTGATCTCATCAAGCATAGAATCTGCTCCTTACATTGCATGTCACTGAGGATGCTATATATTCACTTATCAGTCGTCTACTGAGGCAGGAATGCAATACTTTAAAGGACAATGCTATAGTCTGTGATAGAGATTCTCAAAAAAGGTAATTCATACCAGCCCCACAAGTTTATTTTTGTTATATTATTCTATAAATACTCTGGAAATTATATGAATCTTCATTATTATTTACTGGATTTCTCTTTGGAGTATTAACATATAAGATATGAGAGTTATTATGCGTGCTCTACTGAGGTAAAATGACACATAATTCATAGATAGCAAAATAGGTCCACACAATGCTCAATAAAATCATGAAAACTGATTTAACACTTTATGTTCATTAGTAAGCAATGAGCTGGGATCAAAACATCTCTCATCCATGGGGGTACTTTTGATTTACACAATAAGAGACCCATACAAAATAATTGTGGGATATTTATGAGTGCATGTTGTACAGCTGGCTTTGCAAAAAAGGATCTGTAACCCATAGCAGCCATTTATATTCTAAGTGCCATTAAGAAAAATGAAAAGCAAACATTAGTTTGACTGCTATGAATGTTTAGCTACTTATATAACGCCACTACATCAGCTACTTATATAACGTCACTAATTCTGCAGCCCTGTACAGAGAACTCACATCAGTCCCTGCTCATTAGATCTTACAGTCTAATTTCCCAAACATACAGAGAGAGAGAGACACTATGGTCAAATTGATAGCAGCCAATTAGCCTATCAGAATGTTTTTGGAGTGTGTGAGGAAACCAGAGCAAACCAACGCAAACAGAGTGAGAACATACAAACTCCAAACAGATAAGGCCATGGTTGGAAATCGAACTCAAGACCCCAGTGCAGTGAGGCAGAAGTGCCAAACCACTAAGCCACATGTTGCCTAAACATGTCCCTGAATATGCTCAAAGTTTCATAATTCATCTAAAAGAACAAGTAAAGCCACTATTTGTCATTAAATATAGCAAAAGCTGTGTATTACCGAGATGAAAAATATGCATGACACAATGGGAGTCATTTTACGTTCTTAAATATGTCCAACATGCACTCTATCACAACTCTGGAGCTGGTTATGAGAGAGGGGCTCCTCATATGAGCAAGCATAGGTTGAGTGACAGCTTTGCAGAATTGATAGGCAGAAATGCACTGTGTGGATTGGTTGATTCATACACGGGTGATGTCGCAGTAACTCAATGACTGCAGAATCAACTTTTCACCTGTATGAGATCTCATCATAACACTGCCCTAAGAATCTGGAAGGAGCTGCAGCTGACTAGTGGTGGGATAGTAATACTTTACTTTTGAACAGAGCTGGAGTGTAATGTCTTTCTAATACTAAGCAATGTATTTTAATTCCATGGTTCATATATGAAAACTGTAGTTTTGCTGTTTAGTGTTCTTTTAACTAGATTAGGTAACTGTAGCTAATCAGAAGAACATGCAAGGATTGTAATTCAGATGGAAAACTGCAGATACCCTATGTTATTTAATTACTTTGACTTTGACAGTGAAACACTTTATGTAATTATTATACATTTAATATAACCTTTAATGGTTAAAGTTCCCCACTTAACTGCAGATTAATTTCCAATTAAAATCCCAGCAGCACACAATAAAATTTAAATGTCAAGATAAGCATGATAATTCAGCAAATTTGATTTATTTAATATATTTCCTTGTTATAATGAAGTTAATTTTCACAAAAAATATGTAATTTAGGCAATATTTACACATGTGCACTTGATATTTTGTGGAAACCACATGAATAGATTGTAAGCTTGCGAGCAGGGCCTTCTCACCTCTTCGTCCGTTTTACCCAGTTTATTTATTAGTTTACTATGTTTGTCCCCAATTGTAAAGCGCTACAGAATATGTTGGCGCTATATAAATAAATGATGACGATGATGATGATGAAAGCTAATATGTGCTTTTAGATTACATTTTATGCATTTTAGTTCATTTTTCAAACTCTATAGCTTGTATTTTTACTTTTATTTTTACTACATCCAGGGACGCTGAGAGGGGGGTGGGGCAGGTACAGAGAACCTGCCTGGGGACCCAGGGTTGCCTTCAGAGGTGGGCTGGGCTAGGATACATGTGCATTTGCATAGACTGCAGTCTTGAGCCGTTCACTACCTGTTACCATGGAGATGCAGTACATGGCCATTTACTTTACACCTGATGCGATCACATAATTTTCGTCACAAAGGGTGTGGCCAATGTGGAGATTTGCCCCGCTGCCCTGCCCTGGAAGAGGGTGAAGCTGGAATGACAGAAGAAAGAAGACAACTCACCGTTCCTGCGTTCCAGCTCCGGTGAGTACTTCTCCTCTTTTCCCGCAGGTTCCAGCAGCAGAGGGCAAGTGAGCCAATCAGGGCTCACCTACCCCTGCTGGCCAAATGGCAGACAGATAGGTGAGCGAATCCTGGCTCATCTCCAGCCGTTTGAATTATTGGCGCAGCGGTTGCCAATCAGCTCTCGCGGTGGCAACAAATGCCGCATTTCCAGAGGAGTTCGCCGGTGGAGCAGAAAGAAGAGGACGTCATAGGATGTCCGGCGCGATCAAGACGCCAGCGGAAGTGGCAGGGTGTCCTTGTAAGGCAAGGAGTTACCCTGCCACGTGAAGATGGTGCCGAAGTCATCGGCGGGGAGCTCCCTCGCCCAGAGGTCAGCCGGGAGCTGTGCGCCAAAAAGGAGAAGAGGCGCTGACAGCTGGAGGGTCTGGCACAGTTAGGTATAGGTAAAGAATTATCTGGGCACAAGGCCCTAGTTAGCTGGCGAACACCGACTGGTGTTCCCCGTAGGTAGAGGGAGGAGGTTTAGGGAGTACACCACACCCAGTACTTAGTGAAGTTGCGTTACCCGACCATTAGTTGCTGTAAGGTTAGGGCGCCTGTTGTTAGCTAGTGCCAGTTGTGTGGGTGGTACATTCTAGCCTCACCTGTAGAGTAGAGGGAGGCCGTGTTGTATTCTGTCTTCCACAAGTGACAAAGAGGAGCAAGAGAGCAGGGACCTGAAGTTGGAGTGCCCGGGTGAGTATAGCTCTCTTGATTCCTACTTCTGGTTAGGCCCTCACCAAGGGGTGAGTAGAGTATTTGGGGATGGACTGCTCCCGGTCACAAATACTCCTAGTCCTGTGCCCTTGGCAAGAACAAAATGAGGTGGCGGCAGGCGGGGTTGAGTGAGTGTCTATGCTTCTTGCTGTAGCCTCGGTCAGTCCTTCCTGGTAGTCACGGGTCTCAACTTCTGTTTCTTCCTTAGGGGAAAGTGGAGTGATCTGACAGAGGTTCAGTTGCTGGTCTGCTGGAAAAGGCAAGAGCAGTGTGTTCTTCTGCAGGGTCCAGGAATCAGACCTTCACTAAAAAAGGTGCTGAAACAGAGAGCGGCTGGGGTGAAACCGAAGTAGACGGTAGGCGTTCCTCGTTTGGAAGGTAAGACATCTGTGTGCATCTATCCTGTTCCCCCGCAGGCATTACACCAAAATGACAATATTTGAAACAAATGAAATCATGGAGGCTCCCTATCTCACCCACTTCACTGGAAAGGGGGATGGATGAGTGACAATGACCTGCTCTCCCTGGAGTCCGAGAGACCAACCAGGAATTTGGTAGTCTCCCAAAATTTCAGGTGAGTGGACAAGTATGCCCTGCCCCCACTTATACTTTCTTCTATTTGGCCACATGTAAGCATCACATGAGCAATTCTCCTCCTGCTTTCTCACTTTGACGGCTGAAGTAATTGGGAATGGCTTCATCTAAGTTGCATTGGGACTGCAAATTGCATAGTAATAGGCCTGTTACAGTAGAGGTGCAGGAGGTCAGATGCCTCCTTCCAAATGAGCCAAGGTATAGCCCACTCTTGACACTCCCCTATCTCCCCTTTGTTTCTCTAAGTATATCTTGAGATACTCTGTACCAGCAGAGTATAAAGCATGTTAAATATAAATAAATGTTCAAATGTGTCTTCTAAAATATACATACAGTATGCTGTGAAAGTCTTTTTAATGTATTTTAGTGACTACACAATTACAGTGCAATTACTGCAATATCACCTATAAATGTTAAACTGCATAGTTCAGGTCATCATCATGTATTTATATATATAGCGCCACTAATTCCGCAGTGCTGTACATAGAACTCATTCAGATTGGTCCCTATGCCATTGGAACTTACAATCTAATTCCCCTAACATACAAACACAGACCAAGAGAGACTATGGGCAATTTAATAGCAGTTAATTACCCTATCAGTATGTTTTTGGAATGTGGGAGGAAACCAGAGCACCTGCAGGAAACCCACGCAAACATGGGGAGAACATACAAACTCCACACAGATAAGGTCATGGTCGGGAATCGAACTCATGACCCCAGTGCTGTGAGGCAGAAATGCTAGCCACTAAGCCACCGTGATGCCCACAGATGTCCTGTTTCCATACCTTAACCATTACCAGAATGTAATTTCTTATTACTTTATAGCATGTCATAACCACTTGGACACCAAATGTAACTTGGCAAAAGGTCACAGTTTATTTTTATTTAAATTAAAGTAATCTCTAAGATTTTTGGGAGTGAGAGCAGAGCAGTCAGCAATCAAGCGCAAAGTCAAACAGTGTAAGGTCATACCTTTTCCCACTGGTCCCAGGAGTAAACTCCTTTATGACTGACTGTTGTTAAAACGGGCTAACAAGGCTACTGCGCCCCTTCTGAACTAGACATTGGCACCTGCACTAAGCCTGCCAAGGGGTCCTCCACTCAGAAGGACCAAGAGTCGTGATTATTAAGAAGGGTAGTGACCCCAGCCATACCATTAACACCCTATGCTTATTATCTGCTGACTGCCAGCTCTTCTACCAAAGCTGAGACTTCATAATGATATCACAGCCTGCCACTCAGTGACCTAACTGCCTTACCCAGAAGCGCAAACAGTTGCTCAATAAAGATCCCCATTCCCTCGTTATTCAAATGCACTCCGTCTTGCCGAAACAGGTGCCCTTGCTCCACACTTATTAAAGGGTGAGCAATAGACATACCCACTAGTTCCCTTATGATTCGCCCCATGGAACTGTTCAATTTCCTAATGATGATGCCCATTTTTTATTAGGGAGTGGAGACCTCCAGGCGAGTTGGGGAATCATATTAGACCAGAGTAAAGTAATTGATGGCCATCGGGCCTGAATGGTCCATAAGTACTCCCTTATAGCATTCAGTAGGCCTAGCGACTTACCCTTACCTAGGTCGTTCACTCCCAAATGTAAAACCAGTATGTCCAGGGACCCATGGTTCATAATTTTGTTCTCTAAGCGACTCCCATTTTCAGCCTCTCCTCCCGACCCATCTGATGTTAACAGGAAGGGGAAAGGAACTCCAGTCCTTGGCTAACCTATGTTTGGCCGCCCTGTACACAAAATAATGGCCCATGATACAAATCTTGATCTTTAAGGGGGTGGAACCTAAGGCAAAGTAGATAAGGCTCTGTCATACAGCTAAATTCACCACGGTTAGCTCAGGTTGTATTCGGGTTAGGGGGCTGGGAATGGGCAAGGGGGGCATGTAAAACCCAAATGAAGGTGAAAACCCATAAAAGCCCAGGCGTCACATCACTAATCAGGCCTTTATCCGGGGCAAAAATGGGAAAAATCCCTTTGTGTCCCCGCTACAAGCGGCGAGCTGCATAGCCCAGGGTTATCGGCTAAGCTATGGGAGATGTTCACGGCTGGGGCCTAATGTAGCCCTTCCACCTAATGTTGCCCTTGTAGGCTGCTGATTTCCATCGCCAAATATTTTAATGGCCTCAGTAGAAACTCCCATCTTGGCTGCAGCCAATTCTGAGCGAATGGGTGCCGTAAAGTTTTGGGTCCAAGCGTACTCGAGTCAGAAAGAGCTTCATAAGTGCGCAGTAATGAAATTTCATTAGGGGAGAGCCATCGGCGTGCATCAATCAGATGTTTGCCCCCTGGTGCACACCCTTGCCCATCTTGCACATAGGGCCACTGGGCATATACTTGGGTCGTCCTGGGCAGGCAAAAACAGCCACTGACCCATACCGAATTGATCTGTTTTGGACTTAACAAATTTACAAGACAAGTGGGTATCAGTGTTCACCATGTTCCTAGCTAAAAGAGCTGCGCCATATTGTTCCCTAGACTGAGCAACTAACTCGTCCACGCAAAAGGCTCCATGAAAAGCGAGGGAGAAGGCTACACTGAACAGTAGGGTTTTGTATGCATCAGATGCTATAGCTGACAACACACTAATGATTTGTTTAAGAAGGTCATTATCAATGGGATGTTCTTTTATCCCGAACTGTCAGGCGCATATTTGCCCAGCACTTAAGGGCTTTGGATATGAGGAACGATTTTGTGGGGTCTATCCTATTGTGTAAGTACGACATAAGAGAAATTACCGCTAGAGAGGTGAACTTTGATGTATTAGATGCCCCATTTTTATATTTGGACCACATAAAATCAAACATATCATCTTTTTGTTTCTAAAGTGTGCCCGCTCTGCTGCTTATGAAGTTTTCCCACTGAAACCAGGCTGCTCAGTACGCCCTCTTGGTGGTGTTGGCCAATGATGACTCCGCGAGTCCCTTTATGCCAGCTCAACCATCTGCCAAACATAAGAAGGACAGAGGACCCTGATTAGTTGTGCCTGAGGGGCTAACTCTCTAAATCGGCTCCAATTGCAGTGCAAAAGGGCATCAGCTATCCTATTTTCCATACCGGGGACATGTCTAGCTCGAAACATAATATCGCAGGTGAGACGGCGTAAAACTAAATTTTATAGCAAGTTGACTGTTGGCAGAGAGGTTGCACTTTGGCTGTTAATTGCTTGCAATACACCGAGGTTGTCGCGTCAGAAATCCACGTTACCCCCACTGAAACGATGTGCGCACAATTCCAGGGAAACCACTATAGAGAATAGTTCCAAGACTAGCAAATTACGTACAAGACCATTATCCCATCATGATGCTGGCCCAATGGGCTGCCCACCAAACTCCTTGGAAGAAAGCCCCAAAAGCAATGGCACCAGAGCCATGTGAAGATTAAGGGCTAGGTTGTACATTACCGGGGTAGGCCATATGCGAACGCCGTTAAAATTCTTTAGGAATTCCAGGCAAATCTGCATATCTTGCTTTATTTCGCTATTCAAGCATACAAGTGCAGCCTGTTTAAACCTGCCGTGGCCAACTGCAGCTTCCTGCAGAATATTCTACCCATAGGGATGACCCGACATGCAATATTAAAGGAGCCTAAGAGGGACTGACCACGTCGAAAAGATATGAATGGGAATGACTGCCCTTCCACTATTAAATCCAATAAATTCTTCACCTTATTCATGGGCGGCCTCTCAATGCGCAAGGAAGATAAACAGGTTGTATGCCCCTTCATCTTATCGTCTGCAATGGGTATTCCCATGACCGTGAACAAAGCCTGGGCAAATGATAGCGTGTCCGTGTACACTGAGGATAATGCAGGGCCCATAAACAAAAAATCGTCTAGATAGTGTGCTATCCCATGTTGGCCCGTACTTGCCTGGAGACACCAGTGCAGGAAGGAGGTAAATGTCTCAAAGAATGCACATGAGATTGAGCAACCCATGGGAAGGCACCTATATATATATATATATAGAAACCATCAGGTAGTCTAAAACCCATCAACTGAAATGATTCGGGGTGAAGACTTATAATCCAAAAAGCAGATTCCAGTTTGGTTGTTCCCTTTTCAGTGTTTAACTAGTGTAAGGGTTTAACTAGTGTAAAGATTGATAAACTACCAAGCTATTTCTAACCTCGATAGCGTTATGTACCGAGCCCCTTTGTGGGTGGGATAAATGTTGTATCAGACAAAATTTTCCTTCTGCCTTTTTAGGAACTGCGCCTATGGGAGAAATGACTAAATTATCTATTGGTGGCGACTTAAAAGGACCAACCATGCGTCCCAAGCTAACTTCCTTATAAACTCTCTCTAACAATATTTTCTGTAACAGGTAGGCCGATTCAAAGGTTTTTTTGAAGCGACCGCCTGTATTTCTTTACACGTAGGGATTCAGAGCCTGGATTGAAATGGGAGAAGAGGCCTTAGCCAGTGATTCCCAGACTACTCCAATCTCTACCAGCATTCGCAGTACCTCTGGGGCATTCTCTAGCCAGGTAGTCCCCGTAGCAGGACAAGCACGCATGTTGGTATTTGCATGATTCCCCCCGTAAGCATGTGGCGGATTTAAATGCAAAACAGCGGTTCATGGAGCTACGTGGAGTGCTGCACCTCCCCGCTGTTGGAAACCTGGTGTCCACGGTTGTCTGGGCGTCAGTTACGCTAGGTCGCATCAGGGCCATCCAGGTCTCTACCTCTTTATATGCAAAAGGAAGTATCTGCTGGCCCATAACCTTCCCTCCAAAACTCTCATTTTATCTCCTCCAGATTGTTGGGCCATTGCAAATCGTCATTTCGGTGATAAGATGTAAGTAGCGCCACACGTTTATGTTGGCCTGTGGTCTAGTCTTGAGGTAACATCCCAAAAACATACAGACACCTGCCAGTCAGTTAGGGAAGCAACAAAACGCTTCTTTACCTATACCTCATTTGGCGCAATCTGCTATGGATTCCTTTCTAGACTTTTCCGTGAGCGAGAACATATCTACGTAATAACCCTTACGTATCTTATCCCTTATGCTAGGGTGAATGGAGGTGAGTAGTACTGTGTTTTTGCATTTTACTAAGGGTCTGCCCGGCTGTACTGCGGCGGTCATAACTAATTTTTTCCTCGCCTCTTTAAAAACCTCCAAAATGCTCGTTCAATATTTTCATCAGCTTGCATGCTCCCTGTTCTGATTCTAATGAACCCTTGTTAGTTGAGTTGTTGACCTAGGTGGACTGAGTGTTTGTGCAGCTAAAATAACTTATATAGAAAATCAAAAACAACCAGCGCAAATAATCACCAGAATATTAAATAGACACAGTTGATATGTGTGTAGATAAGTAAATAAAGTCACTATAGGACTAATAATAAAAGATAACATGTCTATAGATGTACTTTAAAGTCTCAGCTGGCATGAATGTACAAATATATTTATTTAAAAACCACAATCAATATAAAATAAATAATGTGAGCACAAGATGTGAATAATCACACCTGTAATGGACTAAGATGCTGAAAACATATAGTAGTCCCGTATTTGGCATAAATGGGACAAATTGGTATAAACCAATACCTGCAATCAACTGAAGGTACAAAATAGAGAATAAAAAATAAATAAAAAATATACACTGAAGAATTAACTTTCACAGGCTTTAGCCTGTTCTCAAGGGTTTTGAATCTACTGATTACAACTGAACCAATCATCAGCAGAATTGTGGCTTTATATAGGAAGATGCTCCATAACAAATAACATGGCTTTGAAAAAGTCTGCTACAGACAGACGAAATGCGTCAGCTGTATTACCTTTATCATATTTGAAATATCTGAGAGACCTATTTGTGTCATCATCGTATTTGGATTGAAAGGAACTTGCGGAGCTAGGAACTTTTCTACACGCTACACTGTTTCTGGACGGAAACCATCCAATTGAAAGCTTGTTTGCCGTCTATACGGAACCTCGCTGTTTGAGCATGGCTACAGAGAAATAGTGAGTTACATGTACTCCAACATTGCTCTTCACTGTTCCCTATATCATTTTTTGTTTCTTGCTCTCAGCTTCTGGACATACCACTGTTGGGAATTATTTCCCTAAGTACTTTGTATGGAGGTATGGATCTTACTCACCATCTATTATCACTTGATTGCTGGTATTGGTTTATACCATTTTGTCCCATTTATGCCAAATACGGGACTACTATATGTTTTCAGCATCTTAGTCCATTACAGGTGTGATTATTCACATCTTGTGTTCACATTATTTATTTTATATTGATTGTGGTTTTTAAATAAATATATTTGTACATTCATGCCAGCTGGGACTCTAAAGTACATCCAGGGCCGGACTAGGACTAAAAATCAGCCGTGGCATTTAAAGCACACAGGCCCACGTGTTGTGGGGTCCATGCACTATATTGTTGCACACTGATGCTGGCTCATTGCTGGTGCAGTACAACATGATGTAGTATGAGTGTGTGGGGGGGGTATTTATTTCTATAAATGACCCTTAACATTACATTGTTAGCACCCCACTTACATCAATAAATACCATGACAATACATTATTAGTACCCAAATTACAGCAGTAAATAACCCCCCCCCCACACACTCATACTACATCAATACCCACCCACATTACAGCAACCGGCATTACCCCCCACATTACAGTGTCCAGCATGACCCCCCACATTACAGCGTCCGTCATCACCTCCCACATTATATCAATACCCTCTCCTATTTATTAACAATACTAAGCCTCAAACACACTACAACATTGCCACCAGCAACCCCATACTACAGCAATACCACCAATTCTAGAGGCGCCACTGTAGGTAACCAATGTTTTGCTTTTTTCAAATCTCCCACAAAATAGCAACAACGAACAGAATACTTACATACATATAGGTAACAGGTACCCTTTTCCCTCAAATAAATAGTAATGGCAGAATTTTCATGAATAAATGAAATAAAACTCTAACATATATCTAAAAAAAAAGATAACTATTGAATGATCATGTGAACCCACACGACCGCATTAAAAGTATTTCCATCTACAGCAAAATGTCAGAGAAAAATATATTTTTTTACTACAGTAACTGGATATGCGTCTTTTCTATTCATTTTAAATAACACAGTATATAAATTAAGGGGGATAGAGGAGGTGGGTGAGAGATAATTGGATGTGATCCATCAGTTTGATTAGATAGGAAACATTTAGATTATTTACCTGTAGACGTCTACCCCCTTGACTCACAGGCAGGGCCGACAAGAGGAATTTTGGGCCCCGATACAGCAACTTCTTTGGGCTCCCATCATATTCAACAATGAAAGACTTGCCTTCGGCAGAAGTTCATATGATGCCACACTGTAGTGCGCCCAGTTCATATTATGCCACATCGTAGTGCCCCAAAGTCATATTATGCCACATAGTATTACCCTCAATTCATATTTGGTCATGCAGAAGTGCCCACAAATCATATTATGTCACAATAGTGCCCTCAAATAACATTATGCCATATTAGTGCCCCAAATCATTAGTAGTGCCCAGACAAAAACTCATTCACAAATAAAAATTGGTACAGCATATCAGATACTGAGTGTGAGTCCCAAGAGCAGCTTAATACACCATTTACAATGCAAACAAAAATTGACAAAAATGACAAGCAATGTTTTTTCCTCTTAATTAAAAATCTCTGTACAGATAAATATGCAGCAAACATTACAGCGCAATAATGAGCAATACATTGTGTTTTAAATGTTAATGGATACGCTGTAGTGCCCCCAGTTCAAGAAAGGATGGTTAAAAACACATTTCACACTAGAAAATCTATGAACTTACCTGATTATGGCATCCTGTGTTCTGTTCTCCTACTGGGAGCGTTGGGCGAGGAAGGATCAGCAGCTGTCAGCTCACACAGGCAGTCGGGAGCAGGAACAGAGGGCAGTGGTCGAAGCAGAAATTTAGAAGTGGGGGTATGGAAAATATAAGTGAATGGAGTATGAAGGCTTGATTTTTTTTTTAACAATTGTCCCCTCTGTGCATTCCCATTCTTCATTACTACTTGTGTTTTATGATGGCTGCATCCCTGACATTCCCATTCTTAAGATGTCTCTCCCTTTACACTTTCTTTTACCTATGCCCCTGCACCATCTTCTCCTTTGTCCCTCTTATTTAACTCCCTGCATCCCCTTCCCCCCTGGCTCTCAAACATCTTCCTGCACCACCTACTCCCCTGGCTCTCTCACACGTCTTCCTGCACCGTCTACCCCCCCCCCCGGCTCTCTCACCCTTCTTCCTGCACCCCCTACCACCCTGGCTCTCTCACCCCCTCTCCCAGTGCCCCCCCTTCCCCCTGGCTCTCTCACCCCTCTCCCAGCACCACCTACCCACTGGCTCTCTCACCCCCTCTCCCAGTACCCCCTATCCCCTGGCTCTCTCACCCCCTCTCACAGCACCCCTTCCCCTTTGGCTCTCTCACCCCCTCTCACAGCACCACTTCCCCTTTGGCTCTCTCACCCCCTCTCACAGCACCCCTTCCCCTTTGGCTCTCTCACCCCCTCTCACAGCACCCCTTCCCCTGTGGCTCTCTCACTCCCTCTCACAGCACCCCTTCCCCTTTGGCTCTCTTATCCCCTCTCACAGCACCCCTTCCCCTTTAGCTCTCTCACAGCATCCCGTCCCCTTTGGCTCTCTCACCCCCTCTCACAGCACCCCTTCCCCTTTGGCTCTCTCACCCCCTCTCACAGCATCCCTTCCCCTTTGGCTCTCTCACCCCCTCTCACAGCACCCCTTCCCCTTTGGCTCTCTTATCCCCTCTCACAGCACCCCTTCCCCTTTGGCTCTCTCACCCCCTCTCCCAGCACCCCCTACCCCCTGGCTCTCTCACCCCTCTCCCAGCACCCCCTGAGCAGAGCCCTATCCTCTGTAAAGATCATCTGACGCTGCTGCCGGTATATAAACTAATAACTTATATAAGAGAAACATCTTCACCTTGAGAAGTCTGCACTGTGTCAAGGGATTTGTTCCCAGCGGGTAGCAGGAACTGGGTGTTTTGATTGCTCCCTAAAGTCAGATTATAATTGTGCGCGAGAGATATAAATATACACGATTTGGGAACATCATTAAGTGGAGCAATGTGGTGGGAGGAAAACGGTATGCAAAGCAAATTATGATATTTTAAAAAGTCTGTTCGGGTAGAGTCAATTATCTGAATATCACATGTGCTCGAGGTGGTGCCCTATTAAGAGATGGCAACAAGAAGTTCACCGTCTTCTTCTGCAACTTTTTTACATATCCTATGTATTTATTTTTGCAAAACAGGGACAGGCAGTCTATTCCTAGGCTATAAGTTGCAGTAGATGAATATTCAGTCTAACAAGTTGGGGGTGACTATCAAAGTAAAACCCTGGCTCTCTCACACTCGTGACCCCCCCCCCCTCTCGAAAATCGCGGCACCTCCACGACACACCTTCCCCCCCATTCAGATAAACAAAGAAGTGGAAACTGTCCAGTGTAGCAGTACACAGCATAACGGGGGAGGGAGCTGAGCAGCGCGCAGCAGAGGTAGCTGCTTCCTAGGGAGGAACCAGCCACCAAGAAGACAGGAGTCGGGCCGGCCCATCCAGCCATCGGCCCTTCTGGCATTTGCCAGAAGTGTCAGATGGCCAGTCCGGCCCTGAGTACATCTATAGACATATTATCTTTTATTATTAGTCCTATAGTGACTTTATTTACTTATCTACACATATATCAACTGTGTCTATTTAATATTCTGGTGATTATTTGCGCTGGTTGTTTTTAAATTTTCTATATGTATTGATTGTGGGCTTGACCTTGCCCATTTCCAGCTGCATTTTTCTCCAGATACTATCACCAATTTATTTTTCTATATATTAGAGCGCCTGATACCATTTGGTTTTTAGCTAAAATAACTTGCAAGTCATGCTCACCGACTTGATCTGATTGGGCTTCTGCGACTGCTTCTTGTGTAACTTAGTCGCCGCTGTTGGGGTTGTCTGAGTATTCTCCCCAGACTGTTCGCGGCTTGGTTCGGATCAGGTTTCAGAATTGGGAGTGGCCTGTGAGACTGAAACAGAGGCAGCGCTATGCAAGCCTTGAGTAAGTGTTGAACATGCAATTCCCATATCCTGTGCCAACGGGGGGGTTTTATCTGTGAAGTGGCCTTGGTCGGTGTGTGGGCATGTACACACCGAGTAACTATAAAACCCCAACCCGGGAGAGTATTGAATAGGGTATGGGTGGTAGGGTCGGGTGTTGGTAGGGTTTGGGATAAGGTTGGAACCTCCTTGCTGAAGGGGGCCTGGATGTGTCCACGAATGAGGAATTGGAATGGGGGTGGGTGGGTAGGGGGCTGACCAGTTGTATTCATCTTGAGATAGGGCCGGCATGTTGGGTGGAAGATATGGTAGGGACCCGCTGGCCGTGTCTGAGGACCTGGTTGGGTTGTGAAAGGCCAGTCGGGCGAAAGGCCAGGAATGAGAGGGGTATGGAGGTATGGGGGGATGGGGTTGGGTGTTGTAAGTGGCCTGGGGGGAATGTGACAATGTATGAGCAAGGGTAGTGGCATGAAGTGGCGTGCAGGGTAAAGGGCATCCCGCTATCTTGGGACTCAAGGGAGAATAATAGCGGGGAGTCATGAATTGGCAGCTGCTTCCGGGAAGCTTATGAACTTGCATGTCTAACGACCAGTGGTGAAGGTGAGGGGTCAAAAGTGAGGGTCATGAATGGTAGGGGAGGGGTGGATGGCAAGATTGGACCGTCTAAAGCGTCGCGCAACAGTTATGGGCTGGAAGGTGAAGGGGATTAGACACCTAGCAAATCCATTCTCAAGTTTATGCGTGGTAACGGAGGGGTGATTGGTGTATACTGAACCTGTCCCCTTTGAAGGGGTATATTAAAAGGAGAGGGAGGGGTAGTGGCTATACACCGCCTTATTGACGAGGATTCCTTTACACTGTGTCCACTATGACTCCGGTTTGTCCTGCTGCTTCTAGAAGCAGACAAGGAGAGAGCAGGGGAAGATGATCCCCTTTTCCTGCTGCTTGTGTTGCTTTAGCGAAGTGTGGAGGCTTTGGAGCTCCAAAGCATGTGACCATCTTCTAGCTACCACTGCTGGACCAATAAATAAAAAAAATAAAATACTCACGTCACGGCGGCGCTGCGTCCCTCCTCTCCTCTTCTCTATTCACACTGACTGCCGGTCATCAAGTCACGCCCATCAGTCAGTGAGGAGCACCGGACAAGACAAAGCTAGAAGAAAGAAGAGAAGACAGAAGAGAAGAAGAGAAAAAGAAAGAAGCTGACAGGAGGTAAGTAAAGAAACAGAGAGGCAAGGGGAGGAAAGGGACAGTGCTATTAAGAAGGGGGAGTAAAACAACGGGGGAGAGAGGCTGAGAATAATTAAAAAAGGGGAGAGAAACACTAAATAAAAAAGGGGAGAGAAACACAAAATTAAAAAAAAGGGGAGAGAAACAGAATAAATAAAAAAGGGGAGAGAAGCACAGAATAAATAAAAAAGGGGAGAGAAACAGTATAAATAAAAAAGGGGAGAGAAACATAGAATAAATAAAAAAAGTGGAGAGAAGCACAGAATAAATAAAAAAGGGGAGAGAAACAGTATAAATAAAAAAGGGGAGAGAAACATAGAATAAATAAAAAAGGGGAGAGAAACACAGAGTTAAAAAAAAAGGGGAGAGAAACAGTATAAATAAAAAAGGGGAGAGAAGCACAGAGTTAAAATAAAAAGGGGAGAGAAACAGAATAAATAAAAAAGTGGAGAGAAGCACAGAATAAATAAAAAAGGGGAGAGAAACAGTATTAATAAAAAAGGGGAGAGAAACATAGAATAAATAAAAAAGTGGAGAGAAGCACAGAATAAATAAAAAAGGGGAGAGAAACAGTATTAATAAAAAAGGGGAGAGAAACATAGAATAAATAAAAAAGTGGAGAGAAGCACAGAATAAATAAAAAAAGGAGAGAAATAGTATAAATAAAAAAGGGGAGAGAAACAGTATAAATAAAAAAGGGGAGAGAAACAGAATAAATAAAAAGGGGAGAGAAGCAGAGTTAAAAAAAAAAAAAAAGGGCAGAGGCACATTTAATAGTGGGGACTATTAATTTAAGATGGGGTGGTTTGGGGGCTATTGAATATGGGGGTGAGTTTAGGGAGAATGAGGTCTATTTATTAAATGTGACTGAATTTATTAACGGCAGTGATGGTTGCGGGAAATAGGTATTGCTGGGGCTGTTTGCAGGAAGGGAAATAGGTTTATTTATTAAATGTGAATACTATTATTTTAATGTTGGGGCTGGAGGAAGGCCTAATTATTAATCGTGGGTGCTATTGATTTAACGCCGGGGCCGGCTGTAATTTTCTAAATGTAGCCATTTTTTTCCCCAAATAGGTCCTCCAACATTTCAGGATCCGGACAAGCCGCAACTAAAGAAAGCAGCAGTCACAGGTGGTGAAAGTGAGAAGAACAGGTAGGAGAGAGCAGCAGAGTGTGTGAAATGTTGTGATTCTAGTAGGGACAATGGGAATTTTTGGTGAGTGTCGTGCCCAATGTAAGGTGCAGGCCAAGACTGAACTCTTTGTGTACACACTGCATTGTTTGTATACTACACTGTGGTGCTAGATGTCTTAAAAGTCAGGAGTGCTGGGACATATGTGACGCTCTGGTGAATTCAGGATCTAGTGCTAGCCACGCCCCAATGGTGCATTGCCATGCCCCAAATGTATGACCACACCCCCAAAAAAATTGCAGCGGCGTTAGGCTTGCCACGCCCCCAACGGTGCATTGCCACGCCCCTGAATGTATGACCAAAGGCTAAAAAAAATGGCGGCGCTAAAAAATTTGAGCGCTTACTCGACTATGAGGGGGGCCCCATGAATTTGCTGTACCCGGGCCCTGAATTCCTCTTGGCAGCCCTGGTGGCACCCATTGGCTGCAAACTGTATAAACATTAACCCTCAATGGTAAGTCCCTGTCAGACACACACCATGAATTTAGACGCGTTCAGCCTATTACTTCTCTTAGCATTATGTATAAAGGACACTATAAATGCACTGCTTACTTTAGAAACCTGCTATATTTTTATCTTACTTGCTGCTTAAAATCTGCAAATCCCAGTAATCAAATCCCTACATTTCTGTCTTGCCCTGTTTGTTTCTACATCTCTCTCTGCGTATCCCCATGTGTACCTTTATGTAGAAATAAAAACAGGATAAGATAGACACACCTTTGTGTGTATGCATATGTCTCCCTTGCATGTGCTCCATGCTTTTGTCTGTCATTTTGTATGTGTGTAACGCCCCCTGCGGGGAAAGACAGGGACAGACGCAACACAAAAGAACTCACCTTGAAAACGATGGTCACCTCCAGTCCGCTTCCTATTTCCCAGCTGCGATCCAATCCCAGCAGATCCACAGCCGCAGTCACCTCCAATCACGTCCCTCTAAGATAGAGACAGAGATTACGGCCGTGCCTACCAGGTAAGGGCTGTTCGAGACTACGGCAAAGAACAAGGGCACAGTCAGTCCAAGCTCCTTGCCGCCTCCTCACTTTGTTCTTGCCAAGACGCGGAGGACTACAGGCACTGAAGGCCAAGACCAGTCCGAGGACTAATCCCGCCTCAAGTACCTCACACACCTGCCGGTGAGGGCCTAACCGAAAGGGGGAATCGAGCGTGATACTCACCGGGACACTCCCACTTCCGATCCGGTTCTCCTGCACCTTCCCGACTCCTGCGGATGACAAGAACACACAGCCTCCCTCTACGCTCTCCGTGAGACTAAGATGGCACCCACCAAAACTGGACTGACTGCAACAGCGACCCGACCCTAACAACGTTCTAATGGTCGGCAACGCAACTAAGTCAAAACACTAGGACTAACTAGGTGTGGTGCACTAACAGAACTGCTCACTTACACACTACGGGGAACACCAGCCGGTGTTCAAAGCCTAAACCGGAGGGCGGTTCCTAACCCCCTCACCCAGGTCGTACCAAGAAGCTGCCTTCTTGCTATGGGGTCACCCACGGACCCTAAGGACCGGTTCTTTAAGCCCGGCTGAGGCTCAGTAGAACAGCACACTAACCCGCGGGCCGACTGCCGCACGGAACAGCCGATCGAACTGAACCGCCCGACTGCCTGTACTCGGGTATCTCACACGTGTCCCTACGTCCGGAACCACAGGTCCACCTGCACGGAACCGGCCTTGAGGACCCTTGATCAGAACCACGGCCGCCCCTGGAACTGCCTCAAGGTGTGCTGCACTGCCACCGACTCACTCAGCCACCCCCTCTGGGTACCAGTGTGACCCCGGGGACCTAAGGGACAGGGAAACTACGTGTGTTCTCCCCTGACTATGTGTATGCTGGTAACTACACTTGTCCCCACAACACGGGTTAGCACAGGAAAACCACAGGAACAAAAGCCTACCTTTAATGGGGGCCTGACGTCTTGCCCCTGGACACAGTTATGTAGCACACCCCCAAAATACCGTAATGTAAACTACACTCGCCGCACAGACAGAATAAATACAGTATACGGTACTTTGCACGCTACTTACCTGAGCACACCGCTGTTAGCCAACCAGCAGGTTGCTACAGCACCACAGGAGCCTCCGCTCTACTGTACCTCCTAACCACGTGTGCTCACCTCACACAGGACCGCGCCTACACTCACGAGGCTCCCACGCCTCTACCACACACCACCAGGGCCTTATGCCCTACACACCATGGGTCTCTGCCCAGCTACACACAGAGCCTTCTGCTCTGTTTCATGGGCCTCAGCCCCCTCTCTAACTCAGGGCTCTGAGCCCACTAACTAGGGCCTTGTGCCCTGCTACCTAGGGGTCCTAGCCCCTGCCTGAGGCCTGTGGCCTCCCTAACTGACTGAGGGCCTTGTGCCCCTAATAGCCTACGGGCTACCAGCCCCTAACCAGGCCCTGTGGCCTTCCTATGGCCCCTAGGCCCCTAACTACCTAAGGGCCTTGTGCCCTTGTACCTGGGCTCTCACGCCCCCTGTCTAACTAAGAGGGGCTTGTCCCCTTTATCATATATACTAATGGCCTACTGGCCCACTAACTTCGTTGGGGCCTAGTGCCCAGGTCCCTGGGCCTTGTGCCCCTACTTTAGTGCCAACGGGCCTTGTGCCCGACTGTACCCACGGGCCTAGTGCCCGAATTAACGCTGAGTATACTTACCTGCTCTGCGCAGGAATCTCAGCTTGCCACGCCGTCTTCTTCCGCCTTCTCCGGGTCTTCCAGACCCTCCAACCGGCGGCGCCTCTTCTCCGGTTCGGCGCTGTTGAGAGCTGCTTGGCGGGGGCGCTCTCAGCCCTTACAAGGGCTCCCCGCCGGCGATCACTGCTCCGGCGGCTTGATTGTAGTCTTCTGGCGGCAGGGTAGCTCACGGCCCTTACAAGGGCCCCCTGCCGCCGCTGCCGCTGGTCCTGGTCCTGGACGCCGTGAAGAGACGTCCTTCCTCTTCTCCGCCGACGGACTTCTGGCAAAATGGCGCCACCCGGCGACTTATATAGTCGCCGGCATGACGTCATTAGCCGGCGCGAGCGCTGATTGGCTCGCGTCGGCGCCAATCTTTTGAATGGCCGGGCGCGAGCCGCGATTGGCTCGCGCATCCGGCCGCTGATTGGCCAGCGGGGAAAGATGAGCCCTGATTGGCTCATCCTTCCCCCACGCACAGGACCTGCAAGAAAGAAGCCACGATACTCACCGCTGGATCGCTGGACGGGTGAGTACTTCTTCTCTTCTTTCTTCCTGCTGGGCACCATCGGGGACCTCTTCAGCCCCTCCAGGGGCACAGCGCTGCCGGACATCTTCGCCCTCTTCATGGGCACCGGCTCCAGCATCTTCTGTCCCTCCAGGGACACATCGCTGGCGGGGGTCTTCACCAGAGACACCCCCACATGTGCACCAATGTCTTCCTATCTTTCCATCTGTTTTGACAAGTTTGGAGTTTAGCACTGTCTGTGCTGTTATGGTTGTTATGCAGCCTTTTTTTGAGGAAGGGGGTTCCAGGTCCTTTTTTTTAGTGGTAGTGCGTGGTAACGTGGTGCAAAGTTGAGGTTGCATGTTTTTTAGTCTGGATAGAAATGTGAAGTGTTTTGCCCAGAATGAGTTGGCTTACATTTATATTGTAGATCATCTTGTTGTATTGGTTGTATTAGGTGTACCTATGTACCTGCCTATTGTCATAAAAGATCTCGTAATATGTGTGTCTTTCTCACTTGTCCTGTGAAGATAGAAAAAGAAAAAAAAAGGAGGAGGAGAGAGAGGAGGGGGGGGGGTGATGAAGGGAGGGAGGCCTGAGTGGGGGCTCTGAAAGTTTAACAGCTCTTTAATGTATATAGTTGGGAAGAGGTGGTGGGTACATGGGTTTAGCTAGCTAGGTGTGGGGTAAAGATAGTTGAACAGTATAGACGGACTGATGGAGAAGGAGAAAATGTTTAAGCTATGGGCAAAGTATATCTTGAGGGTGGGAGAGTGTGTGTAAAAGGGTATCTATTTTGATGGTATGTTTCTGGGTCCTAATAGTCTGGCAAGTCTATGGAGAACATTTAAAAACAACACAGTCTATGCAAAACTTTACTATACACTTTCCTATTTATGTAACACAGAGCTATGTAAAATTTTACACAGTCACATATTAATCTTCAATCTCCATCAAAACTTCAAAATAGCATTGTCCTATAAAATCTACACATTATAACTATATTCCATTCAAATATGCTACTGTATTAATACAAACTAATCTCAGCCATATTCTAACATCAGCATACTTAAGACAATTGAGCAAAACTCAATCTAAGTTTTATAAACTTACACAAGCCATGCAGTTACACAGTTTCCATTCAACTTCCAATCAATCCATTCAAATACACTTCACATATACACAACCCTCCATTTAAACTTTAACAGCTCACAAACAGTGTAACCACAACAATTCCATTCAAACACAGATATTCTAGCATTTTTAACCAGTTTATATTCCCTCATAATCACATATTAAAAAATCCCAGGATGGGCCATATATACTTCTCTTTTCCTGTATCCAAAAAAGGAGCAACATCCTGTGTGTATGTTTGCTTCTCAGTTCAGCAAGCAAGAGACAAAGAAACAATTCACCTCCCAAGGTGGGTGGAGTCTCAGTACAGGTTGTCTTGGTACCTGTGGCCGGGGGAGCATCGAATGGGTTAAAGCTCAGCACTAAAAGGAATATTTATTAATTTAAATGTATATATTTAATGTATATATGCTGTGGTGCCAGTTAATAACCAGTGCACAGCACCAGAAACTCCCTGCGCTGGGCACTGGGAGTATAAGTGTATTTATTTTGATATTCATGTATTGATCTCTAATGCAATAGCCTTGTGTGTTAGTATAGAAAATGTATTTATTTCTGAGACCAGGGGAAGAAATTCATTTTTGTTTTAATCTTTCTAGAGGGAACCCTAATTAGGCTAATTAGATCTTTATCCTCTGTGAGTGACCAACACTTGAATACACAGCAGGGAATCGCTACCTGTATCCTGCCTGGACAAAGTGAAAGGAAACCTCTGGTCAATCTGATTTAGGATGTCACAGATTAGTGTAAAATTTGTTAAGTATAAATTGCATTTAAAATCCAAGTTTAAAGAACATCTCACATCCTAATGTTAATCTTTGAATGAAATATTTCAGTTTTTGCGGAGCCATCTCATATCAGGGGGGTGGCTTACCCCCTGCCAGGATTTGTGTCAGATTCTATAAAGAGGAGAGCTGTGTGACCATGTAATGTATTATTGTTCCATCTGACCTTCTAATCACTGGTACCTTAAACCAGGGTGAACTGTCCTTATTAGGACACTTGAGCTAATAAACATCATTTGCTTCAAGATCCTGCTTGACAACTTATTCCCTGCTGTAATTTCTGTGACCTGCAGATTAGACCCAAATCTAATTAGTTTTCTTGCTGTTCTGAGATTTAGACCCAGAGTCTAATACCACCGCTAAGCCTGCTACCCAGCAGCCCTGGTAAGTGGCATAGGCCAGGGGGGAGACCATCCATAGCAATCCTGATCTACAGATAGAAGTCAGGGGTACCAGCCCAGGTGCTCCAGTGATGGGGTACACTTGCAGCGACAGTTACCCAGAAGGAAGCAGTTCTGGATGCCGCTAAGCAGTCCAGTTACATTTGTTCTGTAATATAATTCAAGCATGGCAGAATCTGATATATTCTATTATAAAATAGAATATCCTTATCAGTGTGATAACCCAATAGGGAGTATAACTGCATAAATATTATATAGTATAGATTGTAAGCTTGCGAGCAGGGCCTTCTCACCTCTTTGTCTGTTTTAACCAGTTTTTTTTATTAGTTTACTAAGTTTGTCCCTAATTGTAAAGCGCCACAGAATATGTTGGCGCTATATAAATAAATGATGATGATGATGATATGTTGTAACTGCATACAGTATTGTAGCTTGCTTATTTTAGAGTGATAAGCTCCTTTAGATTTAAAGTCATAGGCTCTAACAGCGGCAGATTGTTTATGTTCATTTTGCGCTTATAAAAGCAGTTTGCTGTATTTGCACACTGACACGATTTGGCATCATACATATGTGTGCTAGATGGCTGTAAAATGGGGACAGCTTGTATATAGATAGGCTGCCACAGAAACATGCTGAAATGCAAAGAAGTTGCTTTGCAACTTGCTACCTGTGAGGTGGGACATCCAGTCACCAATTGGAGGAGCAAGTCTCCCACAACTCCTTCGGCTTGACCAACCAGCAAGTGGCTGGATGTTTGAAGAGCTTGACCTGCCCACAGCTGTGAGTTTAAAATCACTGACTCCACTCTTCAGGGCACCATTTACTATACATCAGTAATAACTAATATATTCTATTGCCACTTATCACAGTGATTGAAAATCTTGTTTTGCTGCAATTGACTTAGAAAATGTCACTGGGGCAGCTGAGAGATACCAACCTTACTGGCGAGCAATGATAAAAGGAGACTTATTTCTTTGTCAGCCAGTCTTCAATGTGTCTGAGCATTCGGAGCTTGGTTCACAAATATGCAGTGGAACTGAAAGCCCTGTCTTGGGCTTCCAGTTCCACTTTAAACAGCAACTAACAAATATAGGACAAATATGTATAAAAAAACATTTAAATAATTTCCAGTGATAGCTATCACTGGCCAGGAGGGCTTGGTAGATAGGGAGAAGCCCTACCTTTGTCGAAAACACCCATTTTCACCAAAGAAAGGACATTTCTCCTTACAATAAATAGGCCAATCCGAGAGAGCAGATGCCAAGGAGAGCAGAACTGTGGTTGGAGTCCAGTGCCTGAGATGAAAGACAAGGGCAGATAAGGAACTGAGAGCAGTGAAGTACAGGGGTAAAGTAGAGAATGAGAAAATATTAGAAAAGTGTAAAAAGATTAAAAGACGAAGACTAATAGGAGACTTTGGGAGCAAAAGAAACATGGTGATAGAGAATAATATGAAAGAACATGTGAATCTTTATCTGAAGCTGGTGTGAAGCAAAATAAAAGGGGAAAGTGAGACTTTGTGACAAGGACATGCATAAATAAGAATGTGGAAGAACAGATAAAAACAGAGATAGCAAAACTGTGACCAAAACAATGGGATAATAAAAAAGCAGATGAATAGGAGCAACAGACAGATAAAAGTAGAGAGATAAACATTGACACATGTACAGGGTTGATAGGGGAGTCAAAGAGGAGGAGCAGCAATCAGGCTTAGAAGAGCACAATACGAACAGGAGTTAAAGACAGAAATGAGAAAATAAAAGAGTGTTAGTGAGGTTACAAAGTGTAGTATAGACAGTAGGGAGAGAGTGCATTTAAAATAGCGCAGAGACCGTCAGACTTACCAGGGCTGTGTGGCTGATTTATCAATAGGCAAAAGGTTCTATTGCCAATTAAAATTAGAGATGGTCACTGACCCCCATGTTATGGTTTTGTTTTTGGTTTTGGATCTGGATTACCTTCGTGTTTTGGTTTTGGTTTTGCAAAACCGCCATTGCGTGTTTTGGTTTTGGTCTTGTTTGGTTTTGTTTTGCTGTTTTGTTGGAAAATCTATGTTTTTGGGCATAAAATAACCAAATTTAGTGCTCCACCTGTTTCTTGGATAAGTAATGTAATTGTAATGCTAATAAATTATCAAAAAAACAGTTTAATTCCTGGTAGATATGCCTTCATTAATTCTACACACAAACCAGATTGTTTTCCTCTCCATCTATGCATATTGGCAATAGAGCCATCGTCTTTAGGTGTATATTACACCCTACACTTATAGTTAAATATCTAAACAAATGGACAAAGGCAGTTTGGTTTCTGTCTCTATAGCACCCCTGCCCTCCACTTGTAGTTGAATAGAAAAAAAGCATTGATGAAGAGGAAGAAATAGAAAAAAAGCCTGGATAGACTGAACAATATAAAAAATAAATGGACGAAGGTAGTTTGGTGGCTGTCTGTGCCCCCCCCCCCCCCACCCTCCACTTGTAGTTGAATAGAAAAAAGCAGCCGGGATAGACTGAACAATATAAAAAATAAATGGACCAAGGTAGTTTGGTATCTGTCTGCATCAGATCCCCTCTCCACTAGGGGTAAAATAGAAAAAAAGCATCCTGGATAGACTGAACAATATAAAAAATAAATGGACCAAGGTAGTTTGGTGGCTGTCTATGATCCCCCCCGTCCTCCACTTGTAGTTGAATAGAAAAAAAGCAGCCTGCATAGACTGTAGAATTGGAATATTGAAAGAAATGGACAAAGGCAGTTTGGTATCTGTCTGCATCCTAATCATCCACATCATCATTAGCGCCCTAGTTGCCTACACAAATCTCCCCCTCATCCTCTTCTAATTCCAAAGTGGCATCCTCAATTTGTGTATCACCGGCTACACTCGGGCTATTCAGGCACACATCAGCAGAACTGCTGAAAGGGCCCTTCTTTATGGGTACATTATCAGAATGCTCACAATTAGACATACCACTGTTGGATGGACTCTCCACAGGGATTGGCCTTAGTGTTTTCTTGCAGCTCACTTTCACACGTAACAGTAGTTGTGCACCACTTTTGGAATTCAAATTACTTGGTCTTGCAAATTCTATAGACAAGCCTGCTTGTCTTCCTCTTCATCAATGACTCTTAGCAATTGAGCACTCGTCTTTGGGTATATAATACACCCAAACCTTATGAGTGCAAATTAGTAAAAATACAGTTTAATCCCTGATAGGCCCTCCACCATCCTTTGCATGTTAATAGTAGGATTGGTTGGAGTTATGGTCAAGGTCACATATTTTTTAAAAAAATCTTTCAAACCAGCCCAGATGTTAAAATGTTGTGCTCTGCCCCCTGTGTCATCCCTGCTTGTGTTTGGAAAGTGCATATTGGTACCAGAACCTCATGTGCCAGAACTGCTGCCACTGGTGCCACACTGCTGCAGCACTTAAACAATCAACCGCATCCTCATCGTCGGATACCCAAATCTCTCCCACATCCTTTTTTAAAGACAAAGTGTCATCCTCACTTGGTGTATCACCGGCTACACTCGGGCTGTTCAGGCACACATCAGCAGAACTGCTTTAAGGACCCTTCTTTATGGGTACACTAACAGAATGCTCACGATTAGACATCCCACTGTTGGATGGACTTTCCACATGGATTGGTGTCATTTCTGATTCAGAGCAAACATTATCCTCTAATGCCTTACTGTTATCTTGCAGCTCGGCTTTGATGCGTAACAATAGTTGTTCACCACTTGTAGGCTCGGTAACATTTTTGGAACTGCTACTAATAGAGAAAGGCGAAGGTCTCATTCTCTGTTTGCCACTGCGTGTGTAGAATGGCATGTTGTCAATTTTTTTTTTATTGGCAGTTAACTTTTCCTCCGTTACACTTCTTTTTCGCTTCAACACGGTATATATTTTTTTGGTGTGTGTTTTTTTTCCTGATTTAAAAAGACTGTGTACTTTGACATCGCCTTTCCCGGATGACGTACTGGGAACACTACCATCAGGTCTGTTGACAGAACCTGGTTGCTGATTCTGCTCATATGTGGACTGCTTTGAATCCATTCTGAGCCCAAAGCACTTGTAGTGCTAGAAATTGTTTTACATACTGCTGCCAAATAGGACTTTTTTGACAGGCAGATTAATTTCTGCAAAAGAATGGGGGATACCCCAAAAGCACTTGGGAGTGTTAAATATTATTTTTTGAGACTGCTGACAAATAGGACTTTTGACAGCCAGAAATATTAATGCAAAAGAATAGGGGACACCCCAAAAGCACTTGGGAGTGCTAAACATTATTTTTCAGACTGCTGACAAACAAGACTTTTGACAGCCAGAAATATTAATGCAAAAGAATGGGGGACACCCCAAAAGTGCTTGGGAGTGCTAAATATTATATTTTTAGTCTGCTGAAAAATAGTACTTGTGACAGCCAGAAAAATGAATGCAAAAGAATGGGTGACACCCCAAAGCACTTGTAGTGCCAAATATTGAAAAAAAAGACTCCTCTATCGTCCTCTCTTCTCTATCAATTGTTATCAGAATTGTAATCACAATTGTAATCAGAATTGTTATCACGATTGTATTCTCTGTCCCTGCTCTAATCAGCCTGTGACTACACCCTGCTCTCTCCCTCTGTCAAATGGCGATGGATTGCTGTGGAGGCAGGTATTTATCATTTTCAAATATCGCAAGAACCGAGCCCTGGGATCCGACGACGTCACAATGACGTTCTGACTCGATTTGGAATCCGAGCGGGCGGGAGAGTACCGAGCCTGCTCGGCTCGGTACTCAGATAGACAAAGTTCGGGTGGGTTCAGTTCTCGGGGAACCGAGCCCGCCCATCTCTAATTAAAATGCACCTTTTTGTGTCACCCAATACATGAAAGAGTTACCACCAACAATAAAACTGCTATTGCTGGCAATAACCCCCATGGGCAGTATGATCCCTATGCATTTGTCCATGACTTGGACAAAACTCTGAAGAAGTTACAGCTTTAGCAAAATGCATCAGTCTAGTTGGTGAACATACAGTTGATTGCCGAGGAAAAGTTCATAAACCATCAGCGCCCTAATATGCAGCAACACACAGGTGACCGTGATTGGTCCTGTCAAGTGCTGTATGTCATTTTATTTACAACTATTGGCTTGTTTTAAGGAGTTATAATTACAATGTGGACATTTCAACGTGCATATCATACAATCCATCACATAGCTAGGAATTTAGTTAGAGAGTGGGGCGAGCTGGCCACTCCAGGTACTGTTTGAATTACTAACAATGTTCACATAGGACATGATATTAGTATATATTATATATATATATATATATATATATATATATATATATATATATATAGATAGATAGATAGATAGATAGATAGATAGATAGATAGATATATGTGTGTGATTTTTACATCAGATTTGATAATCTGGTAATTATTGTTCTTACCATCTTGGATAACCCCATCGTCATATACATTTGTGTACATATTTTATATGCAATATGAATGTTAAATAAGTTTGTAGATAATAACAATATAGTTATATACATAATAAAGTTTATTGATTTTATGTCAAATAAATGTTTTTTAATGATTATCAGGAATCTGAGTGTATAGCCATATCTTTTTAATTTTTATTTGATATTACCAAAGTGACTGTTGCTCCTTATTGTGTTTTTTTTAAGTTGCATTTACACACAAGCCATTTTGTAATTCTCTGGTATTCACAAAGTCTGTGTTATTTTCTAACACTCGCATCGGCTGATCATGTAATATATGTGTAAGAAACAAACATAGCTTTGTTTGGATTTGACTATGTGTCATGGTCAGCATGGAAAAGAGAACCATTGTACACTGGTGGGTGTGAGTTCTCCAAAACTGCAGAATCCCTGGCTTGGAACTCCAACATTTGCACTGATTTGTAGGAGTAGGGTGATAGGTAGAAATTGAGGTGAAGATAGTCTTTAATCCAAGTTAAATATAGTTAAATAATACTTGGGATATCAAAAACAAAAAGAAAAAGAAGCACCACACATTGCGTAATTCATCTTAAAACAAATTGATAAGTGAAGGAGTGCCAATTAGGACCCGTACCAAGAATTAGTTATTAAACAGCTTATCTGATAAATGTTGGAACCTTCTTCTCCTCCGCAGGGAGCGAATCCAGGTTATATACTGAAACTCAAAAAGATAGCCACAATAGTGCAGTATGTCCTTATCACTGGTTGATACAAATCTCAATAATGCTCAAGATCATAAATACTAAACGCTTTTAATACAAGGACAAAGACAAAGACTTTCTCAAGGGGTTGACCCCTTGAGAAAGTCTTTGTGAAGACGAAACACGTTGGGAATTTTGCGATTGAACTACATCTGGTCGTGACTGCATACTTTTCCATACTTTTGCTCCATGAGGAGGACAGCATTTGTTTTTATGTTTAATGTACGGACATATTATTGCTCTTATTAATTTTTAATCCTTGTATTAAAAGCTTTTAGTATTTATGAGCTTGAGGATTATTAAGATTTGTATTAACCAGTGATAAGAACATACTGCACTGTTGTGGCTATCCTTCTGAGTTTCAGTATATACCCGGATTCGATCCCTACTGAGGAGAAGAAGGTTCCAACATTTATCAGAATAGCTGTTTAATAACTATTTCTTGGTGCGTGTCCTAATTGACACTCCCTCACTTTCCAATTTGTTTTAAGAAGAATTACGCGATGTGTGGTGCTTCTTTTTCTTTTTTTTTAAAGGTAAAGGTATTATTTTCAAAACAAACAGTGAATTTGACACATACCAAGAGATAGTATAAACATGATGTATACATATGAAACTCCAAAATGTTTACTCTCAATAAAAAGAAAGGCTCGGAGTCATTATTTATAATCAGGTATGTTATACATAAAAAGGAAAAATGTTGTTTGTATAAGTTTTTGAGAGGGAGGGGGGAGACAAACAATGAGGGAGGGGAAGGTTTTAGGGGAGGGAAAGTGTGAGGGAGAATGTTCTACTCATTGTTTTATGCATCAGATTACATGGAAAAAGAGCATTAACCCTGGTAATTTTATGAAGGGCAAATTAAGTTAGGCTTTTCCACATCTTATATGCGTAAAGAACCTTCTTAAACCCGGCGGGGATATATATCAAAACGACAAAGACTCGTCAAACGGTTGTATGGGGAGATTCAGCGTCATAGTAACTCGTCCAGGAAGACCATGTTTTTTTGGAAATTCACAGGTTTGTCTTTGAGAAAAGCTGAGATGCTTTCCATCCTATAGATTGACCATACTTTATTTATAGTGGCTGAGAGCGAGGGGGGAGAGATATTTTTCCATAGGATGGCAATTAAACATTTAGAGGCATTTAGTATATGATTGATAAGTTTTTGCGTGAAGCGACCATAGTCCGGGATCCATCTAGGAAGAGGTGAGTATAGGGGGGACTCAGGCATTTCAACCTATGTAATATCCTTAATGAGATTATGAATTTGTTGCCAATAGGGTCGCAATTTAGGACAACACCACCAAACGTGCAACAAGGTACCTCGCAGACCGCATCCTCTCCAACATCGGTCACTAGACGCTGGGAAGATTGTGTGGAGACGAGAGGGGACTAAATACCACCAGTAGAAAATCTTGTTCTTTTTGTTTTTTATATTAGGTTGGATACTTGCAGAAAGGTATCACATGATAAAGAAGCTGCCTATTCCCAGAGGGAACTAAGTATTATATATCCTTATTGTCACAAAGTACCTGTGCCTTATATATTTTTGTATTACAATACTTAGGATATATTTCCCTGTGCTTCACTTTTCTCAACACTATACCAGTTTCTGTCAATGAAAATCATTATTTCAAAATCCTATTTTCTCTTGTTATGCACGTTTTGTCGCTATCCAATAACGATTGTCGAATCTCGATTTGTATTTATTCTCAAAAAGTAGCAGAATAATTCAAGCGAAATAATAATAAGTACAGCCGTTACTTATCGCAGGCGCTTTGGATCCAGTGAACAGTCATTCAGGTCTGAAGTCTGTGGTCAAGATGACTGAACACTAGATGAAAAGCTCCTGCTTATATGCAAACAGAAATACAGTAAAACAATGCAGATGGTGTGGCTTGCTTCTATTGGTCCAGGCTTCAGGAAGGTTCAGGGGGTTGCAGATCATAGGCTAGTTCAAACTAAAGAATCCAAAGGTGGGGGTCATCTCTCCAGGGGATGTGCTCCGTTCTTCCCGCCAAGACTCCAGTTTCAACTAGTTCATTAGCATTTTATAGTCAGCATCATATTAAAGGTCTATTCCCTAACATCAATAACTAGAGTATGCCATGTGCATTCTCTTTACCGAATGAACTGGACAGCTGCTGATGAATAGGGGATTAATATGATATCAGACATGACACATTTCCTTTAACCTGTACCATATGTATTACTAATATGCATATAACTTATAGGTAGCATTTTGAAAGGGTCAGTGGCTGAGATTACTTGGATGATCTATTAGAGGAGTTTGTTGGGCAGATTTTTGATTAAGGTGAAATAGTTATAGTTATCAAATTAAATATTTTATGAGATCTGTGGAGATGTAGATAATTTCCTGGAATGATTAAACGATATCAAGTTCCGCTGGGGTTGAAGGGGTGGTAGTTGTACTGTCCTTTTGCCTTCAGTGGTACCAAATAAGGACTAGGTAATTTCATCAGTCGTAGATTTTTTTTTTCAGTTTTAGAAAGGGAGAGGGGAGCAGCTGGTAAATATAAGAGGCTGGTTATTATGCAGTTTCTTCTAAAGGGCTTGTTATGCCAGTTGGATAGCATTTTTCATTTCTTGTATTAGGCATCCTTATTCAGGGCTGCCTTTTTGCTGATATATGTTGGTCCTTTGAAAATAAAGTAGATTGTTATCTTGTCTAAAGAACTGACAGGGTGATTCTTTGGGGGACATGAGGTTATTGTGTGTTCACATTATTTTTTAAAATCTTTAGATCTAAAACAGACCAGAAATGCAAGGGGGGAAGGGTTTCAGTTACATGTTTGGAAGGTATTGAGCTTTGCACAATGGAGTCTAGCAAGTAGATTAGGTCAGTTAGGGGAGAGGTTGGTTCATACTTAACTAAGTGCCAGTTTTATGCTCACTATTAAATAAGGGTGTGGGTCGGTTGAGATAAGGTTGATACCTGCTATGGTCCACTGATGTACAGTAAAGTAGTTTGGCTGTTCCTGGGGAGGACATGAGTTATTGCACTACTTGTTTAACTGTGAGCAGTAATTATTCCATTTAATGCATAATAATTTATGCTATTTATGTTATTTTGCATGTTTAATTAAATTTGTTATATTTTTGGAAGTTTGTTGTAGTGTGTTTTCATTGAAAAGGGACACTCAAGTAGGAACGTTATGCAGATATTGCAGCAATAATTAAAGTGGAAAGGTATTGCAAATACAATCTATTCTAAATGCAAGACAATACTATAATATATTAACATTCTATTCATGTGCTTGTATTAATATTGTTTACATTCATTAAATTAGCCAGCACACATCCATGGTTTACACTGCAGGCCCTGGAGTTTGACAGGGTTAAAGCTGGTACCTGTTTTAGATTCTGATACATATATCTTGTTACCTCTGTCTGTAAGAGACAGTTAATTAGACCTAGTCATTACTGTATGTATCATCTCTCTATAGACCACTGTTCCTTAATGAAAAAGAGACGTTATTCACATCGAACGGCAATGTCTGGATAATTTTTTATTATTATTATTTGCTCTGCTGCAGTTTATCAACAGATTAATTAAAAATAAACTCATACAGTGACTGACTGTTTATTTTAATTACATTGAAAGAAAATTATCTGAATTCCTTGATCACATCTTTGTGAGTGCATGTTAGGAAGTTGTTGGAACACATTAGAAATGAAAAAAATGCCTGATTAAATTGGTTATATTTATTATTAGATAGATGGTTATTCAAGGTTTAAAGTTGCCTAGTATCTTTGGAGTCAGAATTTACAATTATTTCTAACTTTTCAATAGCTTTTCTATAACATTGCTATAGCTCTTTGTATACCAATTCCAGAAGGATGTTCACAGTCCTGAGAATGCATACTGAGCTACTAAATATTTAGAAATTGTTGGAACAGTAGCTATAAACGATGAGAAGTGCTGGTCTAATTACACAAGCTTCTATGCAAAACTGAGTAAGGAGAAGGTAAGTCTAAATTTGGAGAGGCGCACTGTATTTTGTACATTCTGTTGACCAGTATATCATGAAGAATTCCATTTTGGTGACCATTGTACCATGTACAGCCTCATTCTGGTGACCAGTATATGATACAGAGTCCCAATTTGGTGACCTGTAGACCATGCAGAACCTCATTTATGCATCTACTTTCTACTCACTTGCAGGCTCTCCTCTTTCTGATCTTTCTCTTAAAAATCTGACCACATAAGAAGCCACAGCTTTAAAGAGTGTGGACCTTGTCCTTACTGTACTCTGTGCTGCAGAGCCTTTTCTATAAACATGTGAGGACCTCAGATTGGAACCGTAGTTCTCCAGGTACCAAGCCTCTAGGTTCACATATCACACAGTTATAGAAGCAAGGAAGAGATAATAGCCTGTTTATTTAAACAAAGTGTACACACAAAGTAAATGCAACAGTGCTCCCCCACCAAATATAAGCGTCATTAAATTCCCCAGTCTCAGTAAAAACCCTGCAAAGTCCCCAGCAAGTAACCTCCCATCTCAGAAGCCAGTAGACAATCCAGGTGGGCCAGGGGTTCTGACTCTGTAGGTTAATCTGTGTCTTGTTGATCCCGGCCACTCGGCCAACAGTCCACCAGCTTCATGGGACTCTGGGTATCAGTCTCCCAAACAATGGATGCACACTAATTCACCAGAATCTGTGAGTGACCCAGATGAAGTGATGGCAAATCAGCTCTAGCTGTTCAGTACCTGATCTGGCTGAACAGGTTTCTGGTTTAAACATTCTCCTCTGGCTCTGATAGGATATGCCTACTCAACATCAGTCCAAGTACTCTCTCTCCAAAATCCCCCAAGAAAAACAATCTCTCCCCTTCTCCTTTCCCTTTTTGTTCATCCCCAAAATCCCCTGATCCTTGCCCCCTCCCTGGCAGTGGTAGTCATGTTATCGATGATGAAAATTCAGACACAGTACATTCCTACAAAATAATTCCGATTTGAATAATGCAGATAATAAGCAAATGCAGACTTAACATAAAAAAGACACAGTAAATCAGCGACATTCCTGCAATATATTGAAGTAAAAAACCGGCACTTGCAATTTACGTCATGCGGCCAGTGATATTTCCAGATTTAAAGAGGCAATGCCACCAATCACCATATTTACCATCTAATTTAAGGATTAGGGATAGGGTTAGGGATAAGTTTAAGGTTACAATTACAATTTGGATAAAGGCTTTTATAATATACACGCTGGTGACATTGTCACTTTAAATTCAGAAATATAACTGCTCGCAATATCAGGGATGTAAATTGCAAGTGCTGGCTTTTATGTCAATTGGAATACATTGCAGGCGTGACGCTGATTTTTTTTTCGTGTTAAGTCTGCATTTGCTAATTATCGCCAATAATCTAAACTTAATTATTTTGTAGCAATGTACTGTGTCGGAATTTTCATCATCCATAAAACGTACCCCACCCCTCCTTGGGTCACCCCCCCCATGCCAAATCTATTTTCATTGGTGGTAGATAGAAGATAGATGGTAACAGGGGTGGGGGTAGAATATGACCTCAGCAGTGACCCACATGCTGTTTCCCTGCCAAAATATCTAGGCCGATCCTGTGGACGACAATGGGTAATAATTGGTCTTCTCCAACTCCAGATCTTGGATAGCACTCAGTCCCACCTGAATGTAACCCCTTCCACTACTTTGTGATGTCACAGGGTCCCCAACTGTTCCATTCTTTCTATGGGCTGCCCCTCTCCCTCTTTGGTCACAAAGCAATTCTGGATCTGGCCACCGTGTGTCATTTAATAACTGAGTTGGCCGAAGTTGCCCAATTGGTCCACTGACTGGCAGACTGGGTCAGCCCAGTAATCCCCCTGTGATGCCTGGTCTGGTCACAAAACACATGAAAAATTTACTATTTTCAGAGCATATCTTATGGTTCCCTCCTTTGTCTTCTTGGGAAGTACAGATTAAACCAGTGTTTGGATGAAATGATGTGGATTGTAGTGTTGGCTCACAAACTTTATTTACAACACTGTCCATGTGTTTGAATAGTAAGCTGTGATTTATATCTAATAAAAGTTAGCTCTTAAAAGATACATTAATGTAACCTAAAAAGTGGTGTGTAATTGTGCCTAGCACGTGGGAATGCATATGCTAAGCATGGTGTATTTATTTTTCTGTACAGACTATGGGTCTGATTCATTAAGGAATATAAATAAACAAAAAAAGTAACTTTGAATCTTGACAAAACCATGTTGCATTGGAGGAGGATGTAAACTTTGATTGTGATGGCAGATTTATATTGGGACATGTCCTAGATCAACTTTAAAGTAAGTATTTGTGTGCTACATGAATAAACAGCCAATATTGAACTTATGTGCAAAACAATAGACTCATTTGCACCCCTGATTTGTAACATGCTTTGTCCAGGAGAAAACTTACTCCTTTTTTTGCATTACTTTCCCTAATGAATCGGTACCTGATCATGTTCCAAATGATTTCATGCCATACATCTGCTGATGACACAACTTGTGTCCACTGCAAAGAGTATCCCATGTGTCAGGAAACATTTAGAAGGCGATAATGGGATTGTGGGTCAGAGTCACCAATAATGGTTGTTAATTTCATGCTAAACAGTGCAGGCAAGTTTAGTAAAACATTTATATTGTATAGTCCTCCAACAGAAAGATTCTGCATCCATTGTCTAATATTTATATTAGACAAATACAAAGGGATAATAAGCATAGTCCTAGTGTGTCTTTAAAAATATTATAGAATATGTATATTTTGCAATAATACTCTGTTATAGAAAATAAATGCACAATTTCACATATTGGGAATGAAGAACCACATTGTGTTGTACTCTATGAAGGATTCAAGTTTTAACTTCCATGATTCTGTGATACCATGAAACTGTTCGGGTCATCAGTTATCTGCATAAAGGGTCACCCTGAAGCCTGAGAAAAGGTTTTTTACTCTTACAAATAACATCTGTGGAGGGGATTGGCAGGTCTGCAAAGCAATAACTGTTGTGTTAAAGGTTACATACAATGTAGAATTTTTATCTATTGATTTGTTGTCTAAGTCAGATTGAAGGAAGGGCTACTGGAGGTCATTTTGTTTGAAAGGAAGACAAAGAGAGAAAGACAGCTCCTGGATGCATACTTTGTACTACAATACAACAGTATCTACACATGTCAGAGAGCAATAGGGCAGGAACTAGAGGTCATATTTAAACGATTGAGTGTGACAGGATGAGGAGAAATGTAAGTGACACTTTATCAGGGTTATGCAAACTGTTTTTGAAACTACAGCTCTGAATCGCTTGTCAGATAAAGCGTCAAACCACATACTGCAAATTAAAAAGACAGAGAGTATGTATACAAGGGGGATTTAAATGTTTGGAACTGGGGCCGAAATAGGGTGTGTTGAGTGATATCAGTGTTCAGTGACGTAATAGTGTTTATAAAATCAGTCATCAACAACATCATTAATGATATAATTTTACATGGGATTTTGTGTATGATGTTAACCTTCAGTGTATGACCAGTTATTATTATTATTATTATTACCATTTATTTATAAAACCCACAAATTCCGCAGCACTGTACAGAGAACTCACTCCCATCAGTTCCTGCCCAATTAGGGCTTACAATCTAAATCTCTTAACACAGACAGACACAAACAGACAGACACAGACTAGGGTCACAGACAGACACAGACTAGGGTCACAAATAACCTACCAGTATGTTTTTGTAGTGTGGGAGGAAACCGGAGCACCCGGAGGAAACCCACACATACACGGAGAGGACATACAAACTCCTCACAGATAAGGACATAGTCGGGAATTGAAATCATGACCCCAGTACTGTAAGGCAGAAGTGCTAACCACTTAGCCACCGTGCTGCTCAGTTTAAGACTGTACACAAGCTTCACAACCAAATGTTCTGTGTTTTTCAAAGAGATACATGACATTGTTCAATGTTACATTTCACTTTACTAGTGTAGTCATGGCCAAAAGTTTTGAGAATGACACAAGTAGTGATTTTCACAAAGTTTGCTGCTTCAGTGTTTTAGACCTTTTTGTCAGATGTTGCTATGGTATACTGTAATAGAATTACAAGCATTTCTTAAGTGTCAAAGGCTTTTATTGACAATTACATTAAGTTTATGCAAAGAGTCAATATTTGCAGTGTTGACCCTTCTTTTTGAAGACCTCTGCAATTTGCCATGGCCACATACTGGGCCACATACTGACTGATAGCCACCTATTTTTGCCTAGTCAATGCTTGGAGTTTGTCAGAATTTGTGGATTTTTGTTTGTCCACTCGTCTCTTGAAAATTGACCAGAAATTCTCAATGAGATTAAGGTCTGGAGAGTTTCTTGGCCATGAACCCAAAATTTCAATGTTTTGATCACCGAGCCATTTAGTTATCACTTTTGCCTTATGGCAAAGTGTTCCATCATGCTGGAAAAGGCATTGTTCGTCACCAAACTGTTCTTGGATGATTGGGAAAAGTTGTTCTTGGAGGATGTTTTGGTACCATTCTTTAAACATGTCTGTCTTCTTCGGAAAAATTGTAAGTGAGCCCACTCCCTTGGCTGAGAAGCAACCCTACACATGAGTGGTCTCAGGATGCTTTACTGTTGGCATGACACAGGACTGATGGTAGCACTCATCTTTCCTTCTCCGGACAAGCATTTTTCCAGATGCCCCAAACAATCTGAAAGGCAATTCATCAGAGAAAATGACTTTACCCCTCACTTCAGCAGGCCAATCCCTGTACCTTTTGCAAATATCAGTCTGTCTGTCCCTGATGTTTTTCCTAGAGAGAAGTGACTTCTTTGCTGGCCTTCTTGACACAAGGCTATCCTCCAAAAGTCTTTGTATCACTATGCGTGTAGATGCACTCACACCTGCCTGCTGCCATTCCTGAGCAAGCTCTGCACTGGTGGTGCCCCGATCCTGGTGCTGATTGAACTTTAGGAGACGGTCCTGGCGTTTGCAGGACGTTCTTGGGCACCCTGAAGCCTTCTTCACAACTATTGAACCTCTATTCTTGAAGTTCTTGATGATCCAATAAATGTTTGATCTACCTGCAATGTTACTAGCAGCAATATCCTTGCGAGATTGTTCAAACTGCATGCTGTTTGAGCTATTTTGCCATTCATAACATAAGAGAAATCACCATTGACATTTAAATTATTTGTGGGGATTATTATGTGTGAAATGTGAATATATAATAAGATTAACTGATTGATAGTTGCTACAATTTATGTTGCACAATTTGGCATTACATAGTCAGTGCCTGAATAATATAATATTGAAATAATTTTGTCCACTTAATATAATAAAGAAAACATTTCCCCCATCGGTTAATATTAAATTCATTTTGCCCCTTAATCAATAAATAATGATTGCCCAAATAATTTAACTGCCAATGCTCTGAATTGTAAAATATCTCAATCAACATGTTTGAGCTATCAAACAATTCAGATATTAAAACTGTCTTGTTCTGTCTTTTGGATGGCGGTTTTGATGGAGGTTTTAACCAAACCGCCAGCTGTTTGGTCGAAATCATTGTAGTTTAGCTTTTTCAATCCGCCACACATCGCCATCCATTTTAAATTGCAGCCTCAAACTGCTCTATAGTAAATGTGACGATTTGGGCCATTAAACCACCAGCGATGTATGGCGGTTTAAACTCGATTCTTAGTAAATCTAGGCAATAGTGTCTCCTAATCAAATTAAGGATGAGCGCACTCGGATTCCTGGTATCCGAGCCCCCCTGAACATTGCGGATCCGAGTCAGATCCGAGCACTGTCCGGGTATTCCCGCCAATTCCGAAACTTAAAACGAGGCTCTGAGTCATAATCCCGCTGTCGGATCTCGCGATACTCGGAACCTTTAAATTCCCTGCTTGCCGCCGCCATCTTCACTCGAGCATTGGTCAGGGAAGAGGGAGGGTGTGTTAGGTGGTCCTCTGTCCTGCTATTTCTCGTGCTGTGCTGTGCTCTGTCCTGCTGAGTCCAGTGGTGCTTTTGCCAGTGCTTTGTCCTGCTGAGTCCAGTGGTGCTTTTGTCCTGTGCTCTGTCCTGCTGAGTCCAGTGGTGCTTTGGCCAGTGCTCTGTCCTGCTGAGTCCAGTGGTGCATCAGTCCAGTGCTCTGTCCTTGCTGAGTCCAGTGGTGCATCAGTCCAGTGCTCTTTCCTTGCTGAGTCCAGTGGTGCATCAGTCCAGTGCTCTGTCCTTGCTGAGTTCAGTGGTGCATCAGTCCAGTGCTTTGTCCTTGCTGAGTCCAGTGGTGCATCAGTCCAGTGCTCTGTCCTTGCTAAGTCCAGCGGTGCGTTTTGTCCTGTGCTTTGTTCTGCTAAGTGTATATTTATTTGAAAAGTATTAAAAATTCTTCCATAAAAAGAAAAAAAAAGAAAAATTCTACAAAAATCCTTTTAAAATAATATAAAAAGAAAAAAAAAATAATTCCTTGCTGAGTCCAGTGGTGCATGAGTCCAGTGCTCTGTCCTTGCTGAGTCCAGTGGTGCATCAGTCCAGTGCTCTGTTCTTGCTGAGTCCAGTGGTGCATCAGACCAGTGCTCTGTCCTTGCTGAGTCCAGTGGTGCATCAGTCCAGTGCTCTGTCCTTGCTGAGTCCAGTGGTGCATCAGTCCAGTGCTCTGTCCTTGCTGAGTCCAGTGGTGCATCAGTCCAGAAACTGATGGAAATAATCTCTCAGTGGCTTAACTCACTTAGACTCTCCTGGGGATTTGTGGTGTCAGACAACGCCAGTAACATTGTGCGGACATTACATATGTGCAATTTCCTTTGTGGCTCCATTATCCCAATTAAAAGGATTTTTACCTGTTGGTGTAATGATGTTATAAACGCTACACTTGAAAGCTTGAGCCTTTAAATGAAAAAGTCACTCTTCATTGCACGAATATTTGCAACAGGGACAGTTTTTTTGTTTTTTTGTTCACAAAGTCAACAAATAACACTTTGACACTGTCTGTCTTTGACATACTTGATGGGATCTCAATGATGAATGCTCTGTACCATGGTCGTCAAAAACAAGAGGTAGTGACGCGCTCGAACTACACCCTCTATATGCTGCAGAGGATGTAGGAGCAGCCATATGTGCAGTGGAATTCAGACCAGTTGAGGGTGATATATTGTGGGCCCGGTACCAAATTGGGTACCCGGGCCACTCCACTACGCAGTCCACATAGATGTGTATCAGATATTAAACTACATTCACTGTTGCTGCTGTACCCAAAAATAGGTACTGCAATTCCAAACTACGTTCACTGTTGCTGCTGTACCAAAAAATAGGTACTGCAATTCCAAACTACGTTCACTGTTGCTGCTGTACCAAAAAATAGGTACTGCTATTTCAAAATACGTTCACTGTTGCTGCTGTACCAAAAAATCAAATATTAAACCTAAAATCAATATTGTGAGGTGTGAGGTGTTCCGAATAGACTGGAAATTAGTGGAAATGATTGTTATTGAATGTTATTGAGGTTAATAATAGCGTAGGAGTGAAAAATAAACAAAAAACTTGATTTTAACCCTTTTTATGCTTTTTTAAAAATAAATCAGAACCCAAAACCCTAAATCAGAACCAAAACCTTTCGTCAGGTGTTTTGGCAAAACAAATCAGAACCCAAAACCTCAAGCTAATCAGAACCCAAAACCCAAAACACTAAAAGTGGCCGGTGCACACCCTTAAATCAAATGAGTAGACCCTAAGTTAATCAGAGTTCAGCTCATTGTTTGTAATAGACAGGGCCAAGAAAAATAGATTGTAGTCTTCTCTATATATTGCAACCAACACCTAGTACTGAAAAGTGCAGGCCTGGCGCTACTTCTAGCTACCCAGAAACCGGTGGTTGCTAAAAGAGACCTGCTCCAGAAGGCAGCAAGAGCTTCAACTTTCAATGATCCCTGTTTCATGGACAAGAGATCTACATGGCAATTGTTCAATTACCTTCATGAAAGTAAATCACAGCTATTTACCATGATTTTGGGGTCATACATAACATTATCTCATCCAATCACAGTGCTGATCCCTGAGCTACTCAATGCTGGGCAGGTTTATTGTAGTTGATGGGGACCAATCAAATAGGGTAGCTCAAGATCCATTATTTACAAGCAGCTCCAGTACTAAAAAGCAGAGGGGCTCTTCCTAGACTACCTGGTGCAGTGATACATAGGAATATAAGAAAGAACCCTAAGAGGCTGAACCAAATGCCCATTACACAGATGTCATACAGCCATCTTAGGATGCTGATAGCAGGAGGCATTCAATTAAAACATGCATAATTATTTAAAATTATTTGATCATTTTTTTTTCAATTATGTCTAAAATTAAAATAATAATTTATTATCACTTTTTATATCTATTTTGAAACTTCCAGTTAAGTCTACTCTCAGTCACCAGGCAGCTGAGTATCATTCAGCTGCCCTGCAAATTTTTTTCTTAGTAATGATGCTGATAGAATGTTTTCTAACGCTACCACAAGCTTCAATAGAAAACCAGCTCTATTGCAACTTTTTAATAAATAGGCCTGCATATCTGATTTCTGTACCTTATTCACTTATCTCTTATCTCAAATCTGGTTTTAATTTGCTTTAATAGTAAATATCTTCTTTTATCTGGATAGTTTATGCTCTACTACTATTATTTTCTCCAGTGTCTATCTTCTTCTGTTATCTCTGTTTATCTTTATAGCTTTGTCTTCTGCTATATATATACATATATATAATTTTCCATTTTGTTTATATCTCTGCTTTTGATTGTGCACTATACCTCTTAATCTATTCTTTTAGTCATTGCCTTTTAGAAACCCTTTTCAACTGCTTCTATTTATATTTCCCCATTGATCTTTCCTCTGTACTTCTTCTCAGTGGTGCTCACTATTACGACTGTGACGATTATGTAGTATATCTAATGACTGATTGTTATTTTCTGTTGAATTCATGCATGACAATGTGAATAATTTATGTAACCTCTCAAAGTATGCTTTGCTGACTTATCTAAGTGACCTGTGCAATTGACCAAGAGTCTTTTGAAACTAGCCAGGCTCAGGATAGATAAGCATCTCAGAGGAGTTTGAAGCCCCAAAGTTGCAAACCATCTAGCCACTCAAGCAGAGCAGAGGTGAGAGATTCTCTGAGGTGCCAACATATATCTTAGTGATAGATAATTTACTTCAAAAGATTGGTGTCATTTTGGGAATCAATCTTACTTAATTGAAATTGTAATTCCTAAGGTGGGGATGAAGAGCCTGTAAGAAAGGTTTAAAATCTTCTGCTTTAGACACTACAGTGTGCATTTTCATGAGGGGGTCTATCAAGACTGAAATGTCCCATAATTCTCAATTGTGTTCCCTCACACGTGCCAAGTCTTAACTAGTAGATAGTGACTCTGGTTTTATTTCCTATTTTATTTTTAAAACTTATATGTGAAACTTATTGTATGTCTTGTTAGTAACTTTTTTGTAACTAAGCCTTGGAAACATTTTTCGAATTAAAATAAATTTAATCTAGTCTATTCTCCGTGATTCTTTGTGATCTTATGAAGCCCAGGGAGGCTCATGCTACATGTGTATGTGATTTAAGTGTGAAACATTAATAAGTGGTTTTGGTGAACGTAAGGACACCATAATTAATCCTTTGTGGAGGCAGAAAAGGTGTATTCATTGCTAAGTGACTAAGGTGATGCCATTCACGACCAGCTGTTCAGATTGCTGTATCTGAGATAGGGTGGGCGTTCGTGACAGCAACTGTTTAAATCCCAACACTACTTACCCCAGCATGATGAAACCGAAGACCTCATCGCCAACTTAGTAAAAAGACCGACAACTTGAAAGGAAGACTTTACTAAATTGCGGCAGCTGAAGATCCCGGCAGCGTCCGATGATGTCAGATTCAAGGGACACTTTGTCATCCGACCTCTTCAGGTAGTAATGTAAAGTGGAGCCGCCTTTACAATGAACATGGCTTATTAAACAACCTTGTAGAGACAGTTCCTCTTTAAATTACTACCTGAAGAGGTTGAATGACAAAGCGATACTCAACATCCTCAGCAATACTGGCCCAGAATGGTATTAGCTAACTTACCGCAATGCCAGACCTGTATGAGGGGATGTGCGCATATGTGACTCTGCTTTTCACCCTTTAATAAATAGACAAGTGGTTGAAGTGGAAATTTAGAAGAGCTGATATGGAGTTTTCACTTGTAAATGAATGACTGGGGGCCTAGGCCCCCTGAAGGTTTAGGTATTTTGATAGAGTAAGATTAATTTTAGAGGCATTTTAACACTGTATAGTTTGTCTTGCTCCTACCTTACTCCATGATCCTCTTTATCTATCCCTATTCCTGCACTTATTTTTCCCCTTTCACTAGTTAAATTATACTTTGTCCCATCAGTCATCACACTGCATACTCCTTCTTCACACTGCACTCTTCTTCATCACATGGTGACCCCTCCATCACACTGTGCTCCATCTCACACGGTGCCTCCATATCACACTGTGCCCTCATTTATGACACTGTGCCCTCCTTCATGACACTGTACCCCCTCAATATCACACTGTGTCCGATCCATATCACACTCTGCCCCCTCATTCCTTACACTGTGCCCTCCTTCATCACCCTTTGCACCCTCCATCCTTATCCTGTGTCCCCTTCATCATTACCCTGTGTCCCTGCCACCATTACCATATGTCCCTTCCACCATTATCCTGTGTCCCCTCCATATCTCACACTGCACCCTTGTTCTTCATACTGTGCCCTGCATCATTACCCTGTGTTCCCCTCCATTCTATACTTACCTTTCTATTACCTTCTTCCTTCTATCTTCTACTGTTTCTCTTCTTCTTTTCTTCTGTGTTTTGGCTCCTTTCTGCTCCCTGCTCCATTCTCACTGACTGTCATCTCAATGGAGGTATGAGGCATCAGTGTGATAGGCGATTAACCATTCACACTGCTGCACCACTAGTGCTCAGCCCTGCTCCTACATTATGTACCTCACACATCTTAAGACGAGGACCCACCGCGACCTGCGCCCGATGTCAGCAACCGCCCCACCCCCAAAAAATTTGGAAAACTGTATTCTAAATAGTTTGCAAACAATTTTAGATAATTCCTAATCTTAGCATATTGACACAAAAATTCTGATTACTTTAAGCCTAACACGAAAGCAATACAGACTTACTTTAAAACAGGCAGAGAACATTTCCGACTCCTCTCATATAAATTCTGACTACAGAAAATGCCGGCTGTTGGGATTGACGTCACTTAAAATGACGACATGGCGATAGTCAGATTGCCGGGTTGAAGGGGGCAATGCCAGGACCCGCCGCCTATATAATCTAATCTAAGGGTTAGGTTCAGGGTTAGAATTAGGGTAAGCCGGTGGGTCCTGGCATTGCCCCCTTAAAACCGCCAGTCTCAAAGTCACCATTTTAAGTCACGTCAATTCCCACTGCCGGCATTTGCTGTAGTCTGAATTTATATGAGGCATATCGGAAATGTTCGCTGTGTGTTTTACAGTAAGTCTGTATTTCTTTCATTTCATCTTTATAGTAATCAGAATTCTTCCTTCACTATACTAAGTATCGCAATTCTCGCATTAGGAAAAACGTACAGCACCCGAGGGGATCAGAGATTAAGCAAAGTTTCATCAACTTGTGTTAAGAGCAAGTGTGACATTTTTCAGTGTTCTTGCAAGATAAGTGTTGGGTAGGGCATGGGCAACATAGCTTGTCAGAATATATAATTATAACAAAAGTACTTTTAAGGCTATTCATTTTGAAGTTTCTAGCTAACCATGTACATATTGATCAACTACATATTTTGAGTGGCTGTGCTCTCTCTCTTGAGTTAATTATTTTTGCTGATCTAATTGTACACCTTAATACATACATTCTAATCTAATCTGAGGTAGTGTTTTCTATGCTTTGTTTATCCTGGTATTGTTCAGATTTGTTTTTGTCGGAATGGTGACAAGTCATCTGCAACAATAAAGGAATATTAATGTAACACTTGCACACAGCTTTGTGACTACATTTTCATTACCATGCTTGGATATGTACCTGCTGTTATTAAAAATATTAGAGGATGAGGGACTATATTCTATATTTTATTTTCAATAAGGTTGCTATTTATATTTGTTAACTATAACAATAAAATTGATTTTTGTTTTTTATGGAATGAGCTTACAGATACATTTATGTTCTGTCCTCTTGCTTGCTATATAGTGGCACTTACACTATAGGCAATTATTCATTTATATAGCCTTAGCGCCTTCCAGAGCATTTTATTTATTTATGGTTCATATTAGGTTGGCTGATTCTTTCACACAGTTACTTCTTTATAAAATAATGCTACCTTAGAATATGTTAGCAAGGTGATTTGTTATTACCTGAGCTTGCTGATCTTTAAAGATATGAATGTGCCTTCTTACTAAGCTGTAAACACCACTGTCTTGTAAGAAAAACCTCTCTTTGGGGTACTTCCTGGTCTCTGTAACAGTGGGGCAGGTAAAAAAGTGTCTTCAGGGGTTGGAAGAGGTAATTTACATTTTTCACAAAGAGTGGTGTAGAGCTGGAAAAATTACTGTCCTCCCAAGCAGGGAAGAAGACTTAGAAACCATTAGCACCGGGGAACAATTATTTTGTTAATTATTTTATTTCTAGTTTTAAACATAGATGTCAAACTACAGTAGCTGAATAGTGTACAGTGCATCACAGTGCTTTACTTCACACAATTTCCATGCCAGCTGTCCATTCCTTTCTGTATCATTTATTCATTGCTGAACAGCTAGGATTAAAGTCAATGATTGCTACCTTTTGCCACTTATCATCTGCCTGTGGAGCTTGTGATTTCACTGCTTTTTTGATTTCAAGTGCTGTTTTTGTTTAAAGTGTGGAGTTGGTTCTAGTAAGGATTGCTGTGCTGTGCTGAGAGAGTGATATAGTTTGGGGAATTATTCTGTGTGTTTATTGAACGGGATTCGTTTTTCTGTGTGTTTATTAAGTGTCTTTTTTTTTTTTCCTTCTCTCTGTTAGAGCTAGTGGGTGTGGTTTAATTGCATAGTTGATACAGCTGGTTAGTGCAAGCTCTATTTAACAGGAGGTAGCAAGCGATTTCATTGAGCTTGTGATTTCACTGTTTTTTTGATTTCAAGTGCTGTTTTTGTTTAAAGTGTGGAGTTGGTTCCAGTAAGGATTGCTGTGCTGTGCTGAGAGAGTGATATAGTTTGGGGAATTATTCTGTGTGTTTATTGAACGGGATTTGTTTTTCTGTGTGTTTATTAAGTGTCTTTTTTTTTTTTTTTTTTTCTTCTCTCTGTTAGAGCTAGTGGGTGTGGTTTAATTGCATAGTTGATACAGCTGGTTAGTGCAAGCTCTATTTAACAGGAGGTAGCAAGCGATTTCAGTGAGCTTGTGATTTCACTGCTTATTTGATTTCAAGTGCTGTTTTTGTTTAAAGTGTGGAGTTGGTTCCAGTAAGGAGTTGAATCCAGGAAGGGGTTTAATCTGGTAAGTGGCTAGGAAAGGCTAGTACTAAAGTTCACTGTAGGCTATAAGAAGTTAGGTTAGCCATAATAAGATGAGTAGTAGCAGGCTTGATGATCTCACTCAATGCATATCTTGTCATATGTATGCACACTTGGAGCAAGTGTTCCAAGGTTTATACCTCTGTGAGAAATGTGAGCAATTGGTCTCTTTGGAAGCCCAGGTAACTGATCTAAAGCAGACCATTGCAACATTGAGAGACATTGCCAACCTGGAGCAGAGTTTACAGCTCACCGTTGATGCGTTAGCTGAGCAGGGTGGAGCAGAGACAGAGGAGGATGCACAGGTAGGCAGCTGGGTAACAGTTACTAGGGGTAGCAGAGGGAGGAAGAGGCAGGCCAGTTCTGAGCTAGGCAATCCCAGCAGATTTGCCAGATTGGATGAAGATACTGTGGAAGGCAGTTCAGAATTGGTAGAGTTGGATGACACTGCTTCCTCTAGCAACCAGGGGAATGGTCTCTCCAACACAGAAGGGACCAAAGTTACTTAGGGACCCAGGCAGATTGTGGTGGTAGGGGATTCAATTATTAGGAAGGTAGATAGGGCAATCTGTTACCGGGACCGTGCATGCCGAACAGTGTGTTGTCTCCCGGGTGCTCGGGCTCGGCATATTGCGGATTGGGTGGACAGATTGTTGGGAGGGGCTGGGAATGACCCAGCGGTTTTGGTGCATGTTGGCACCAATGACCGAGTTAGAGGAAGAAGGGGTGTCCTAAAGAATGATTTCAGGGACATAGGTCGCAAACTTAAGGCATCCAAGGTAGTATTTTCGGAAATACTACCTGTGCCACACGCTAGTCCAGGGAGGCAGCGGGAGATTAGGGAGGTTAATGCGTGGCTAAAAGATTGGTGTAGGAAGGAGAGTTTTGGATTCTTAGAGCACTGGGCTGATTTCTCGGTCAGTTGCCATCTTTATTGTCGTGATGGATTGCACCTGAATGAGGAGGGGGCTGCAGTGCTAGGGGAGAGGATGGTTAGAAGGTTGGAGGAGATTTTAAACTAGGCTCCGGGGGGAGGGGCAAGCAAGTATTTATGGGATAGACATTGAGAGTAGTAAGGAGGAATTTAACAAGAGTAAAGAGGGTGGAGAGGGGGGAAAGGGAAGCATAGCCGATAAGGAGCGGCCATTTTTAAAGCAAAAAGAAATACCTAAGGGAGGCAATAGACTTAAGTGTATGCTTGCAAATGCAAGAAGCCTGACAGGTAAAATGGGGGAGTTAGAACTAGTAGCAATGAATGAGCAGTATGATATTATAGGTATTACTGAGACCTGGTGGGATGATACACATGACTGGGCAGTCAACTTGGAAGGCTATTCTCTCTTCAGGAGGGATAGGGTAAATAAAAGGGGAGGAGGAGTATGTCTTTATATTAAGCCAGAATTAAAACCAAGTATTCAGGAAGTTATATACGAGAATATTGGTGATAATATAGAGGCATTGTGGGTGGAAATATCCAGCGGAGCAAAAAGTTCAGAGAAGTTTCTGATAGGGATATGCTATAAACCGCCAGATATTAGTACGATTGAGGAAGCCCAACTTCTACAGCAAATTGAAAAGGCTACACAACTAGGTCAAATTTTAATTATGGGGGATTTTAATTATCTGGACATTGATTGGAGTACTGAGACCTGCGGTACAGCTAGGGGAAATAGGTTTCTGAGCACGCTAAAAGACCATTACATGTCCCAATTAGTTGAGGAACCAACTAGGAACCGGACTATACTGGACCTAGTAATAACAAACAATGTAGACGTAATATCAAATATTCAAGTAAAGGAGCACTTGGGAAACATTGATCTTAATATGGTCTCATTTGAAATTAGTTTCCAGAAACAACAGTATAAGGGATCAACTAGGACTTTAAACTTTAAAAAGGCAAATTTTAATATGCTAAAGGAGTCTATAAAGAGCATAGACTGGGACAAACCTTTTGAAGGAAAAAATACGGAAGAAATGTGGGCTGTCTTTAAAATGTTGTTGGAAACATACACGTATAAGTTCATTCCTATGGGAAATAAATGTAAAAGAATTAAGTCTAAACCAATGTGGCTAAATAAAAAGGTAAGGGAAGAAATGCAAAGGAAGAAGCGTGCATTTAAATTGTTTAAGTCTGAAGGGTCAGAGGAGTCATTCCATAGGTATAAGGAATGTAATAAAACATGCAAAAAGGAAATTAGATTGGCTAAATTAGAAAATGAAAGGCACGTTGCAAAAGAAAGTAAGACAAACCCCAAAAAGTTTTTTAAGTATATAAATGGCAAAAGGATTAAAAAAGATAATATAGGACCCCTAAGAAGTGAGATGGGTGAATTGATAAATGATACTAAGGAAAAAGCAGAGATATTAAACACGTTCTTTTCTTCAGTATTTACCAGAGAGGAACAAATGGCAGGAGTAATACATAAAAATGGAAATGAAACCATGCCATTAATTAATACTTGGTTGTCAGAGGAAGAAGTCCAAAGGCGACTGAAGAATATTAAGATAAATAAAGCTCCAGGTCCAGATGGCATACACCCAAGGGTCCTTATGGAGTTAAACTCGGAAATAGCTAGACCGCTATTCTTAATTTTCAGAGATTCAATCTCATCAGGCTCAGTACCAAGGGATTGGCGAATAGCAGATGTGGTGCCGTTGTTTAAAAAGGGGACGAGATCACAACCAGAGAATTATAGACCTGTAAGCCTGACATCAATAGTGGGGAAACTACTGGAAGGTATTTTAAGGGACAGTATTCAGGATTACTTGGTACGCAATAAAATTATTAGTGGGAATCAACATGGATTTGTGAGGGATAGGTCATGTCAAACTAATCTAATTAGTTTCTACGAGGAAGTTAGTGGGAACTTAGACCAGGGCAGGACAGTAGATGTGGTCTACTTAGATTTTGCAAAGGCCTTTGATACAGTGCCACACAAGAGGTTGGTTTACAAAATAAGGGAACTGGGTCTAGAAATCAAAATTTGTACTTGGATCGAAAACTGGTTAGAGAATAGGGAACAGAGAGTTGTGATAAATGGAACATTTTCTAATTGGTCAAAGGTCTTAAGTGGAGTACCTCAAGGTTCCATGCTGGGACCACTCCTTTTTAATATATTTATTAATGACCTTGGTGATGGTTTAGAGAGTAAAGTTTCTATTTTTGCAGATGACACTAAACTCTGTAAGGTAATAAAATCAGAGCAAGATGTAGCTTCTCTACAGAGGGACTTAAATAAACTGGAGGATTGGGCGGCTAAATGGAATATGAGGTTTAACACAGATAAATGTAAGGTTATGCATTCAGGGATCAAAAATAAGAACGCAATCTACAAATTAAATGGAATTAATTTGGGAGAATCTATAATGGAAAAGGATTTGGGAGTGCTCGTAGACAGTAGACTTAGCAATAGTGCTCAATGTCAAGCAGCAGCTGCAAGGGCAAACAAAGTATTGGCATGCATAAAAGGGGCATAGATGCAAGGGAAGACAGTGTAATTTTGCCACTGTATAAATCATTGGTAAGACCTCATCTTGAATATGCAGTACAGGTCTGGGCACCACTCTATAAAAAAGATAATTTGGAACTAGAAAGGGTTCAGAGAAGGGTGACAAAATTGATAAAGGGTATGGAGTCATTAGGTTATGAGGAAAGGTTAGCCAGTTTAGGCATGTTTACTTTAGAAAAGAGGCGTCTAAGGGGAGATATGATTACTATGTACAAATACATTAGGGGTCAATACAGAGAGCTTTCATGGGAACTTTTTACCCCAAGGACCATACACAGGACACGTGGTCATCCCCTAAGGTTAGAGGAGAGGAAATTTCACAACCAGCAAAGGAAGGGGTTCTTTACAGTAAGGGCAGTCAAGATATGGAATTCATTGCCAGGGAAGGTTGTGATGGCAGATTCAATAGATATGTTTAAGAAAGGGTTAGACAAATTTTTAGCGGAAAGGTGTATCCAGGGATACCGTTAATTTAAAATAAAGGATAGTAGTGGATATAGGGTAAAATTGGATTGCAATATTGAGTCTGGGGGGACTTTCAAAATTGAAACAGATGGGCGGTTGCCTACTCTGGATTAATTTCAAATATAAGTGCAGGATCGCAGGAGATCCAAAATAGGTTGAACTTGATGGACTAGTGTCTTTTTTCAACCTCATCAACTATGTAACTATGTTACTATGTTATGTCACTTGTATCCTAAATTACCACTGTAATAAAGCATCAAAAAGGAGCATCGGTGAGATGCAATAGTATGTAAAGCCTCCAGTCAATAAACTAGTAAAGGAACTACTTAATCAATATCACATAATAAAAAGTGCACATATTGTGGCTGATTCAGAGTGAGCCCTGAGCCAGTTTAAGTAGAAAATCTTGTATGAAATCACACATATGCACCAAAGCAGATTTGTTTGATTCTGCCTCTTATGCCTGCATGCAGAATGAGGGTGTTCTTACTTAAGCAGAGTACAACAATGGCATGTTCACACAATTAATAACATATGCAGCCTGGCGCAAACATGCATCTGCACTTGAGGAAGCCACGTTATTTGTGGGCAATGCAGGTGCAATGATGATGTGCACAAGACAACCAGTTGTTTCTGCTATATTAGAGAGGATTTAGCTGTTTTATTGATGTGTAATTGCGAACGCATTTGTTGCAAACAAAATTAATAAGAAAATAGGCACAAATGGGACCTAAATGTATGTGACGTATGCTTGGTGTAAACCACAAGTATATGTTACTGTTACTGACTAGTATGTATCATAAGACAATTGCAACTTTGCATATGGTTGCAATTGTGGTTGTAATTTTGGGAGCAATTGCAACCAATTGTTTATCAGCACCATTCTCTTTTAATTAGAGATGGGCGGGTCCGGTTCGCCGAGAACCGTACCCACCCGAACTTGGGTATCCGAGTACCGAGCTGAGTAGCTCGGTACTCTCTCGCCCGCTCCGAATCCAAATCGAGGCCGAACGTCATTGTGACGTCGTCGGATCTTGCGATACTTCAAGATTATAAATACACGCCTCCACAGCAATCCATCGCCATTTGACAGAGGGAGAGAGCAGGGTGTAGTCACAGGCTGATTAGAGCAGGGACAAAGAATACAATATTCTTATTCCAATTGCTGTAACAAAAATCGCTAGAGAAGAGAGGAGGATATAGGTTTATTTTATTTTTATAATATTTGGCACTCCCCAGTGCTTTTGGGGTGTCCCCCATAATTGTGCATAAATATTTCTGGCTGTCAAAAGTCATATCTGTCAGCAGTATCTACCAAATAATTTTTAGCACTCCTCAGTGCTTTTGGGGTGTCTCCCATAATTGTGCATAAATATTTCTGGCTGTCAAAAGTCATATCTGTCAGCAGTATCTACCAAATAATTTTTAGTACTCCATAGTGCTTTTGGGGTGTCCACCATAATTGTGCATAAATATTTCTGGCTGTCAAAGGTCATATTTGTCAGCAGTATCTTACCAAATAATTTTTAGCACTACAAGTGCTTGGCGCTCAGAATGGATTCAAAGCAGTCCACATATGATCAGAATGAGCAACCAGGTTCTGTCACCAGTACTGATGTTAGTGTTCCCAGTACGTCATCTGGGCAAGGCGACGTCAAACTACAGAGTGTTTCTAAATCAGTCCAAAAAACAAAAGAATTTATTTTTTTTACTGTGTTGAAGCGAAAAAGAAGTGTTACTGAGCAAAAGTTAAGTGCCGATAAAAAAAAAATTGCCAACATGCCATTCTACACACGCAGTGGCAAAAAGAGAATGAGGCCTTCACCTTTGGCTATTAGTGGCAGATCCCAAAAAGTTACCGAGCCTACAATTGGTGCACAACTACTGTTACGCGTCCAAGCCGAGCTGCAAGATAACAGTAAGGCATTAGAGGATAATGTTTGCTCTGATTCACAAATGACACCAATCCCTGTGGTGAGTCCATCCAACAGTGGTATGTCTAATCGTGAGAATTCTGTTAGTGTACCCATAAAGAAGGGCCATTTCAGCAGTTCTGCTGATGTGTACCTGAACAGCCCGAGTGTAGTCGGTGATACACAAATTGAGGATGCCACTTTGGAAATAGAAGAGGATGAGGGGGAGATTTATGGAGGTGACGAGGGCGCTAATGAGGATGTTGATAATTATGATGCAGACAGATACCAAATTGCCATTCTCAATTTCTATTTATATTCTAGATTATATAACGGCTGAATAGTTTTCTATTTTACTCCTAGTGGAGAGGGGACCTGATGCAGACAGATACCAAACTGCCTTTGTCCATTTCTTTGTATATTCGAATTTCTAGTTCTACAGTCTATGCAGGCTGCTTTTTTTTTATATTTAACTACAAGTGGAGGGCGGGGGGGGGGCATAGATAGCCACCAAAGTACCGTGGTCCATTTAATTTTACTTTCTAGCTCCACAGTCTGTGCAGGCTGCTTTTTTAATATTCAACTACAAGTGTAGGGTGTAATATACATCCAAAGACGATGGCTACATTGCCAATAATCAAAGATGGAGGAGGTAGACAACCAGTTTTGACTGTATAATTTGCAGACAAGTGTTCGCATTAAGGACGGCCTACCAGGGATTAAACAGTTTTTTTCATAATTTATTAGCTTTAGAATTACCTCACTTATCTAAGAAACTGGTGGAGCACTAAATTAGGTTATTTTAGACCCAATTTTTTTTATTTTTTTCAAAAATAGCAAAACAAAACCAAACAAAACCAAAACCCGCAAAGCCGGTTTTTCAAAACCAAAATCAAAACCAAAACACGAAGGTAATCCAGATCCAAAACCAAAACCAAAACCAAAACACGGGGATCAGTGACCATCTCTACTTTTAATATCAACTGTTGTCTGCAGAATACTCCAACTTATTTCTTTAGTCTACTTTCTTATATCTCCATCACAACTTGTAAGGCAGCCAGCAGATTCTGTAACTACTGATTCATTACTACTGCTATTACTATTAATACTACTACTATTACTACTACTTCTATTATTATTATTATTATTATTATTATTATTATTATTCTTTGTACTTAGAGTGGTGGTGGTTACTGAGTTCCTTCTTCTAGACAGGATGTTTTGCCAACCCCAACCCAGAGACATTTGAGATACCCAGCCAAGGCAAGACTCAAAAATATTTTTAAAATTAATAGACAAGTATGGCGCTTATACTCTAACAGATGAACAAAAGCATATAAATTCCAAAAGCAGATAGTCACTATAAAATTGCCGAAATCGATCTAACTCAAGTCCAGAAAAGTATTGTCCAGTACAATATCCTCAATGTTCCTGAATTCAAAGTTTTTGGTTCATAGGATAATAATATTTATCCCAGTATTATGTTCTCCAACGATGTTCATCCATACAAAAAATAAAAAGATCCCATTACCGTGGGTCAGTGCAATTCTCTATAATCAATGCATATATAGCACCAGTGTGGTATTAAATTTAAATTAGTCACCACCGTATGTAATAAATCACTTTTCATTAGGTAATACACTTACATAAGAAGAGACTTCTTGTCCAAAGTCAACACAAAAGCACGTATGGAACTCTTCAATAATTTTCACATTGATCTCTGGATTTTATCTCAAAGAGAGCAAAAGAAGAGAAAAATGCTCCACATAGTGCATTATCCAAAATAATTCTATTTAATGTGTGCACACCATAAAAACAAATAAAATAAGTACATGAGAGGATTGTCACGGACGGTCCCGATAAAGCTGGACCCTTACCCTGTGTAAGATGGTATCAGGCGTGTAGGGAAACCTCTATGTCCCTCTCCATAGATCAGGAAGCCGGCTGGTTACCGTTCCACGCTCCACAACACTCGGGTTTTGGATTCCAAACAGTCTCAGGTAATCCGCGGTTTTGTGACTAATTTAAATTTAATACCACACTGGTGCTATATATGCATTGATTATACTGGGATAAATATTATTATACTATGAACCAAAAACTTTGAATTCAGGAACATTGAGGATATTGTACTGGACAATACTTTTCTGGACTTGAGTTGGATCGATTTCGGCAATTTATAGTGACTATCTGCTTTTGGAATTTATATGCTTTTGTTCATCTGTTAGAGTATAAGCGCCATACTTGTCTATTAATTTTAAAAGTTTTATCTATATACATACATAGATGGGTTGTATGCCAATAGACAGGGGCAGCTAAATACTATTCAGCGCAGACATATCCAAAACTTTATATAATCTTTGATTTTAAGACTCAAAAATAGCTCCTAAATCACATACAATTCTTCTCACTCTTTACCTAGCTACTTTTAAATATATGCTGTGATTGTTGTGCATTGCCTGCAAAGTTGTCTGATCACAATGCTGGTGAGTGGTAGACGTGGTCCATGTAATTGTGAAGCATTTTGTAGTCTCTGCAGCTGTGGTCACTGTAGTTTTGTAGTCTTGTCTCTGCAGCATTATCATTGACCAGCTATCCCTACTCTAATTTACTATACCTATTTTTCTATTTCCACAATCACCTACTAACGCCTTCTTCGTTTCTTATGCTACTCTTTTTCTGACTAGAATGTACTATTTTGCCTAGCAGATACTCTCCTGTCATAAATAACTTCAGTATATACCCACAGTCATCTTAATCTATCCCTCTTTACTCTATAGCTCTTTATGCACTATTTAATTTAGACAATTCCAAACATTTACTCTTATTATCCCCTTAGAATCAAGTAACACAATCACTGATAATTCTTATCCATATTTATTGTTCTTCCTGTCAGTTTTATCCCTTTCTTGCCTCTTGCCCTACATCCCCCCGATTACGAATTTCCGTTTCCTTATTGGTGCTTCAAAGAGTATTGTTTGTTTAATTGTTTATCAACTTCAGCTTTGTCCTTCATGCATTCAACTTTCCCCAACCCATGTGTCAGGATCTGCCTGCAAGCCATTTGCATGGCATGCTGCTTTGCCTTGCAACTCCTGCCTGGCGGATTTTATTATTTGTTTTATATATATATATATATATATATATATATATTGTGGCAGTACCTCTCTTCACCAGATATGCTGCTATTGAGCCTCCCTTGTTTGTACTAGGGGTTAACCTCCTCATTAATTATCCCTTGCACCTAGGTGTGCCCCTACTTATACCTGTCATATACCTGTCACTCCCAGCATATATTGCTGGTTATTGTTGTTCCATGCTGTTGTTGCTTTTCCATGTGCTGTGCTTCTGGCTTACCTGTTTCCTGGGATCTCTTCACATCACCTGCTTACCTGCATCAGCCGTGTACCCGGTATTTACTTCCTGCATTTCCCTGCAATGGTCATTACTACACCATCTGGTCTGTACTTCCCAGCAATAAACATCATGTGTTTCACCAAAATTCCTGACTCTTTAGCTGTATTTCTGCATTGAAGTGTGACACCATTAATTTCACCTTTACACCACACAATTCTACCTTCACTGTCCCATTGAATTCAGCTTTGTTCCACATGCCCATCCTCTCAGGAAGTTTAGCTGGATCTTGTGTGGCTCCCCCCATGGTTCTCTCCTGGGAACAACTAGCACCATTTTTATGAATAGCGTCTCAAAACATGAACTCCTAGATCAGGGAGTATAGTTTTTTGCCTATAGTAGCCGTCTTTTCTATAGAGTTAATATTGCTCAAAGGTACTCGGATGCCCCCAGGTCTTAACTCTAAGTAGGAAATTATGTTTAGAACCAGTAACATGGCAGGTGGGAGAAGAACCAAAAGACAGGGACCAGTTCAGGAATGGCCCAGTAGGTTATGGAACCAAGGCAAAGTCCAGTATACAGGTAGGGGTTCAGGGCCACGCGAAAAAAGGCAATGTCCGGTATACAGACAGTGGTCAGGACAACAAGCAAGGGGGCAAGATCAAATATTCAGGCAGAGGTCAGGGCAACAAGCAAATATACAAGGTCCAATATTCAGGCAGAGATCACAACAGAAGTCAGTCCAAAAAGGCAGATTATAAAGAGGTAAACCTAGAGCTGGTCAGTAATGTGAAACACAGAACCTGTTTGGCCAATCAGACTGGGGCTAGAGAACACCTAACTTTCAACACAGGAGGTAACTAATAAATGAATATTGTCCCCACGCCGCGCCCCCGCATTATTATTATCATACATTTTTAAGGCGCCACAGTGCTCTACAGTACCATACAGTAAGGAGAACAGAACATACATAAAACAGTGACATACAAGATAGACAAAATAAATGCAGACATGAAAACAAAGGATATGAAGGGACTTGTTCATTAGAGAGCTTACATTCTAAGTGGAAGAGGGCACAGCTGAAACAAGAGGAGCAAATGTGGTTCAGAGTGGAGATTGGGACAGTTGTGAGGCTGCATTAATGTGAATAGTGTTATTGGGGATAAGGTCACCTCTAAAAAAGCAATGGGTTTTCAAAGAGCGTCTAAAGATTTGAAGGCTTTGGGAAAGTCTGATTGAGCATGATAGGGAATTCCATAAGTGCTGAGCAGCGCTGGAGAAGTCTTGTAGGCAGGAGTAAGAGGTGGTTACCAGAGATGAGACAAAGTGAAGGTCAGTGGTAGAGCTAAGAGGGTGGAAGTGAGAGTATTTTTATATGAGATTTAAGATGTATGCAGGGGTAGTATTGTTGAGGGCTTTGTAGGTAAGGATGAATAATTTGAATTTTATTCTGGAGCCAGTGTAGAGATTTGCAAAGTGGTGCAGCAGATGTGAAACAGTGAGAGAGGAAGATCAGCAGCATTTATGATGGATTGAAGTGTGGCTATATGGGTCTCAGGAATGCCAGATAGCAGGAGATTACAATAGTCAAGATGGGAGATGATGAGAGAATGGATAAGAGTTTTGGTAGCATGTTGAGTAACAAAAGGGCATATTCTGGCAATGTTTTTAAAGTGGAGCCAACAGGACTGGGAGAAAGTCTGGATGTGAGCAATAAAGCAGAGGGAGGAGTCAAGTGTGACACCAAGGCACCAGGCCTGAGAGACTGAGAAAATTGTGGTGTTATTGACGGGGAGGGCGATTTGAGGGCAGGTGGCATTTCTGGTAGGAGGGAAGATAATAAACTGTGTTTTGGACATGTTAAGCTTTAGGTAGCATTGGGACATCCATGTTGAGATAGCAGAAAGACAGCTGGTTACACGAGAATGTACAGAAGGAGAGAAGTCAGAGGAAGAGATATAGGTTGGGTGTCATTAGTGTAGAAGTGGTATTGGAGGCCAAATGATTGAATTAGTGCCCCAAGAGAAGAGGTGTATATTGAAAAAGTAAAGGGCAAGGAACAGAGTGTTGTGGGACCCCAACAGATAGTGGGATTGGAGGGGAGGTCGTGCCAGAGGTAAAAATACTAAAGGAGAAGTTTGATAAGTAGGAAGTGAACCAGGAAAGAACTGTGTCACAAAGGTCAATGGAGTGAAGAGTGTGTAGGAGAAGAGGGTGATTTCCAGTGTCAAAAACAGCCGAGAGGTCTAGCAGAATGAGTATGGAGAGATGACCCTTAGACTTTTGCATTCTGCTAGTACGCGACAGGAGCGTCCCAGCTGTTGCCCGGGCAACAGGAAAGCCCTGGCTGGAAGTGACATCCCAGCTGTCTGACAGGCAGCCGGGATGTCAGCAGAGGCAGCGGCGACTCGTGACAGCCATGACAAATTTCTCTTTAGAACCTCTTCTCTATCTGGGCATTCTGCTTTTATACCTCTCTTTCTCCCTTAAATACCTTTCTCCATTAAATCCTGTTATGATCACTATTTCCGATACACTTTGTATCCCGTTCCTAATGTCCTCTCTCCCTCTGCTATTCCCTTTCTCTCCCTCTGCTGTTCCCTCTTTAATTCACCCAAGTAATCTTCCTTACTGTCTGTTCTGGCTTCTACCTTTAATCGCTTTCCTATTTCTAACAGTAGTTTAATGGAGACAGCAGCAGTGTCAGCAGCCACCTGAGCAGTACATCGCAGGCTTTTGCCTTCCAGTTCTGCTGAGACTTGAGATCCCTGAGTTACAAGCCTCCTGCTGATTGGTCAGCATGGTAGAAGTGGTGGGATATTCTCTTCTACCAGGTGGGAGGAGTCCTTGTGTCGGCACTAACTTTTTTTTAATGTAATTTATCTTTATTGAATATTTGAGGCAGTTTCAGAAATATAATATTGAAACAGAGATATGTACATGAGAACCACCAAAGTGTAAGCATTATGTAGTGGTAAAACAATAAAAAACATTGTATTGTAGGAAGCAAAAAGATAGGGAGAAGAAGAAAGAGAAAGATATGGAGTCACCTGGATACCGTGGTGGGGGGGATTTAAACAGAGGGATGAAAGGGAATCGGAAGGGGGGGAGTTTGTTACCTGGTTTATACAAAGATCATCCGATGTCCCAGTTAGATGGGAGGGTGAGAATGCTGAATTGCTCCAGGATGCTAGCTTTCCCTAGTCCTGGAATGCAAGTCAGAGACATCAAGTGAAATAATACTCAGTAAACTTGTCGGCCATTGAGAGTAACAGCTCGTCCATTGGTCTGTAGAATTCTAGTCTCTGGAATCAGTCCCTGATGGATTGGGGGTACGTGATTTTCCATGGGTCGGCAACACAGCTTTTGCTGTCGAAATGAGATGTTTCAAAATTGATTTTTTTAAAGCTAGAAATCAGGGATTTCACTTTGTTAAGGAGCCAAAAAGCAGGGTCATCAGGGACCTAATGTCCTAGTATTTCGGAGGATATCTCTATGACCTGATTCCAGAAGGGTCAAAGAGCGGCACAGTCCCACCAAATGTGTAATGGAGTACCTGAGGTATTCTGGCATCTTCAACAAGAGTCCGGGACTCCCCAATAGAACTTTGCTAATTGTGCCGGACATCTCTACAATCTTGAGAGGATTTTATAGTGGGTTTTTATCACAGAGAGACTGGCGGAGCATGCGTGGGTGGTCTCAAAGATAACTGGCCAATCTGCCACATGGATCCCATCTCCCAGGTCTTGTTTCCAAGCCATGGTAAATTTGGGCATAGAACTAAAGTGGCTTTCTATAAGTAGTTTATAAATATGATAGAGTAGATGAGGAGGACAGCTGGTAGGTCTCTAGCTGTACCCTTTCTTGGAAGCCCCAAAGTCAGGAAGTGTTTAATTTGTAGGTATCTCCATATTTCTGAGTTTGGCAGCTTCAATTTAGCCAGGATCTCACCAAAGGAAAGCACACCTGTGGGGCTGGTCAGCTGGCCGACACGTGTGATTCCCACCTGAACCCATATATGGACCAACCTGTATGCCCTATGGAAACAGTGGATTCTCAAATATGGGGGACATTGGTGAGATAGGAGAGCAAAGATGGGTAAGAGTCCGAAGTCTAAACCATCTTAAGATTGTGGGGCATATATGGACCAACCTGTATGCCCTATGGAAACAGTGGATTTTCAAATATGGGGGACATTGGTGAGATAGGAGAGCAAATATGGGTAAGAGTCCAAAGTCTGAACCATCTTAAGATTGTGGGGCGTCTCATTTGAGATAATTTGCTTAGCCACGGGGTGTGCCGGGGAGAAGAGGGCAGGTGTGATCCCTCAATCTCAATTCCAATCCACTGTTTCTCATTGTTAAGTTTCAACCACTCCAGGATCCTCCTTAACATAACAGCATCATGGTATGAAGGGAAGTGTGGGAGTTGGAGTCCCACCTAGGTGTCTACGTCTATACAGAACATCGCATTTGAAGTGAGGTCTTCCACCCCACACACACACACAAAGTCTCTATAAATCAAGGAACCATTTGTCGGGCCTATGTATTGGGAGCGTCTGAAGGAGATAAAGAATATGTAGGAGAATATTAATTTTGATTATGTTAATTTGTCCTTACCCCTTAACGGAGCCTAGTAATAAGGGGACTAAAGTTAAGGTTAAACAGTTCGGATAGGTCTATATGAATAAGCACACTCAAATATGTGATGGGTGGCATTGAAAAGCAAAGGTCTGTTGGAGCCCCTCAGCTGCTTGGGAGGGTAATGATAAATTCAGGGCCACTGATTTCAAATAATTGGTTTTGAAATTAGAAAGGTAACCGCAACACTGGAATTTTTTAACCAGGAGGGAGATGGAAATAATTGGATTAGTGACCACGGCAAAGAGATCGTCCGCAAAAAGTGCTAGTTTATAGTCCACCTTTCCCATTTGCATCCCTGATATGTCATGGTTGGCTCTGATAGTCCTGGCCAGGACTTCCATACAGAGCACGAAGATTAGTGGGGAGAGTGGACAAGCTTGTATGGTGCCATTGCTAATCAAAACTGGCTTTGAGAGTGTCCCATTAATTTTTACATGGGCTGTGGGAATGTAATAGAGAGCCAGAATTTTATGGAGACCTAACAGACCTAGGCCCATGTGGGATTACATACATTGCAAGAATGACCAGTCAATATGATCAAAGGCCTTTTCTGCATCCGTGGACAACAACATGGAAGGGATATTAGAACACAGTGCAGAATGAACCAGGTCGATAACCTTAGTGGTATTATCCCTTGCCTCACTGCCTGGGATAAATCATACTTGGTCGGAGTGTATAATTCCTGGTAGCATACATTTCAATCGGTTTGCTAAGAGCTTTGTGTGCAATTTAATGTCTAAATTGAGTAATGATATTGGTCTATTACTCGGGCACTGAGATGGATCTTTGCCTTCTTTAGCAATCACTGTGATATGTGCTTCTAGGGATTGTGTAGAAAAGAGGGTGGTCTCTGAGACACCATTGAAGGCTAGCACCATCAAGGGTACATGTTATGTTAAAACGTCTTATAATAAGAAATGGAGAAACTGTTGGGGGCTGGGACTCTTATCTGATGGAGCAGATTTGATTGCGTCTACTAATTCTCCATGGGTGAAGGGCTGCTCCAACAGGGTTATGTCAGCATCTCAGAGTGGGTGAGGAGACCTCCTGTAGATAGGAGAATATTAATCCACCCACGGGCTTTTACCTGAGATGTTGTAGAGTCGTGAGCAATATGAGTGGAATTCTGCTGCTATTTCAGAGGTAAGGTGGCAATCTACTCCTTTAATATTATTGACCATCGTTTTAGCTCTTTCTACCTGTAAGGCCCTCGCTAGAATTGAACCCGGTTTGTTACCCCTCTAGAAGTGTTGATTGCGGCATTTTTGGAAATCTAAATTTGGAAATCTAATTTTATTCTATTGTATAGGAGATTATTCAAGGTTGTCTTAGCATCGGTCAGCTCTGCAAGTACCTCGAGGGACAAAGTAGTCTTATGTCTGAACTCTAGTTAACTAATTTTTTTGAGGAGCTGATCCTTAAGGGTTTCTTTCTGTTTTTTCTTAAAAAAGTTGAAACAGTTTGCCACGGAGGACGCACTTGTGCGCCTCCCAGACATATATGTCTGTGACCTTGTTAAATTCAATGTAGTCATCAAGGGTCTGTTCAATTTGTGTCTTACAATAAGAGTCTTGCAAAAGGAGCTCATTAAGTCTCCACGAGCAGCCCTTAACCCTGTATTGATCTAGGTGTAAGGACATAGAGATAGGGGCGTGGTCTGACCAAGTTGCTACACCTATAGCTGTTGATTGTACCAATGAAAGATGTCTGTGGGAAAGAACAGATAGTTAATACGGGAGTAGACTCCTTGTGTGTGTGAGAGAAAAAGGTATAATCTCTAACAGTTGCGTGTTGTAACCTTCACGTGTCAACCAGCTGAGAACCATGTAATGTGAGTCTTACCTTCCCATGGAGAGAGCCACAATACCTAGGTGCTCTATTGGCTGTATCTAGGTCTGGATGTAGGGACCAGTTGAAATCGCCTCATACCACCAACACACCCTCCGCCAGTGTTGCCACCTTCACCAGAACCAATTCCAGGAATGTGTCTTGACCCTGGTGTGGGGCATATAAATTTAAAAAGGTGTAAATGGTGTTTAGAAGTTTGCATTTAACCATGAGGGCTCTTCCCTCTACAAGTCTGATCCTCTGTAGGACAGTAAAAATATGTCTTTTAGAGAAGAGAATGACCACTCTAAGGGTCTTTCCTGCACTGCTCTTGCTAAAGTATGGGTTAGGGTAATAGCAATGTCGGAACATCAGAGAGACCCCTTGTTTAAAATGTGTCTCCTGCACTAAAACAACATCAGTGCCTTCTTTATGAAACTCATGCAAGGCGCGTGAATGTTTCTATGGTAAATTCAGGCCCTTGGCGTTGACCGAGACTCTTAAGAGTATCCATCATGAGAACAAGCTAGTCTTAGAGCAGGCTATGTTGGTGGCTATGGGATTAAACCAGTTAGGAAGCAATTCCAGGTTACAATAAAGGAGGACTGGGGAGAGGACAGGGGGAAGGAAAGAAAGGTAGAAAGGAAAGAGAAAGACATAGAGAGTAAGATTTTCAAATAACATCAAAAGAACATAACAAATACTGCTCCAGAGAGAAAGGAGAGGGAAAACCATTCCCATCTTCTAGAAAAAATGTACTGCGGTGGTGGTCAATGGGGTTTAGTGACTAAGGTAACTGCTAATACTGGAGGGAAGTGAAATGAACAGGGAGGGCTAGCCTCCACTCTTTACAAGGCTTTATATGGTATGAAAGAGTCTAAAAAGAGAGAAAGAAATGGACTTCAGTACTGAGACCATTCGGTGGAAACCTGGGTAGCCTAGACAGGTTGGGGTAGTGAATAACTATGATTAGAATACAGGAGAGGAAGGGTTTTAGACAGCTACCTTTTAAGTATAAGAGAGGGCCTAGTTTGGAACAGCATACAAAAAAGGGAGTCAAATTGTAATAAACATATATAAGCATATTGAACACAACCAGAAGAGTCCAACTGTTTCCAGGCACTGGCAAAGTGTCAGAGGTGGCAAAAGGTTTGCGTCATTGAACCTGCAGTGTGGGGAGAGAAAAATAAAACAACAAAATAGCAAAACTATCTATAAACAAGTCTCCGGAAAGCAAGAGTCATCAAAAAGCTGGTCTCCTCTGAGTAGCAGATACTCAATACAGGTTTCCGGATCACCCTGGTGGGCCTGTCATCGGTTTGTGGATTTCCTCGAATTTCAAGTCTCGCAAAGTAGTCCAATCACTCCAGAAGCTGGACATTTTGAATATAAAGAGCAGAACAAAATGAGGTTAGGTCCGCCGTACAGATTCCGTTCGACCATTGAGTGTAACTTGAAGACCGAACAGGAAGCTTCACCTGTATTTGAGGTTCTGTTTGCGGAGTGCTTGATGTAATTGGAGTGTGTGCCGGAGGAGATCTTGAAAAAAAATAATTCTGACCATTGTAATCAATCCTGTCTAGACTCCTGACTTTTGGATGATCGCCTCCTTTTGCATGTAGTAGTGGAGACGGCAAAGAACATCTCTCGGGCGATAAGACTGGACTGGGCACCCCGTGGTTTTAGGGCCTTATGAGCTCTGTCGAAGTGGATGTGGTCACATAGGTCCTGGGCTAATTTCTCATTACAGTTTTTTGCCATGAAAGGTGCCAATTCCTGGAGCGAGATATCCTCAGGAATACCACGGATCTGCTACTACTCCTGGGCCCTTTGTTGTCTAGGTCGTCAACTCTGGTGTGAAGCAGTTGAAATTCTAGTGCCTGTTGTTCTAGGGCTTCCTAGAATCTATGCTGATGGTCCTCCGATTCCTCTCTGTGGCCTTCCAGGATGAACAATCTGGATGCCAATTGAGCAAAATTGGATTGGAGATGGGCCACCTCTTTACAAATTGTTTTTTGGAGTCTATTTTCAAGTACTTGAAAGTCTTTTTTCATCGAGAGTTCCTCCTTTGTGGGAAGCGATTTTAAAAGTTGAAGAATAGCGGAGGGGTCCTGACCATTCTGGGAGGCCATATCCACTGTCACCATATCAGCGTATGAGGAAGTGTAGGATGCTGGAGAGTGAGGGGAGGAGGCCGCAGGCAATACCTCGAGTCCCGTTTAGCAGGGCCTCTCCTTGCCAATGGAAAGCAGACATTGTATCATATTCAATCTAGAAAAGTCAGCCTTGATTAAATAAAAGATGCGGAATGTAAAGTTGCCTTTAGTCACCTTCCCCGCATAGCGGTCTAGGGAGCCATGAGGTCGAAGTGAAATCTGGTTTCACCATCACATGGTAGGCGTCCTGTATAGAGATATTGAGCGAAGCAATACAGGGGTGGGTTCACTGCTCCTGTGTTGGTTGAGGCTGGTGGTTTTACCCTTTGCTATACGGGGTGTAACTTGTTTAGAGACCGAGTAAGCATACTCAAGGGTGAGGTAGGTAAACTTCACCTTAAGTTAGCTTGTAGTTCCAACTGTCTCCACTAGGTGAAGCTGCAGGATTACGAGTTCAGGTCTTTATAAGATTGCATTAGTAAAAGTAGCATTGGTGGCGGAGAAGAATAGAAATATCAGAGTCACAAGCCAGCCTCTGCAGGAAGCCGGTGGGACAAGTTAAATAGAGTCTTTGGACAGACAAGGAATGTTCTGAGTATTTTTAAGCAGCAATAGGTATCACAGGCCATGTATGTTGGTGCCACTGCAGCCGGAAGAGAAGGGATTATGGCGACCCGGTACTTCCATTTTTTGTATGTTGGTTGGTGTGCAGTGTCTGCGGCTGCTGCTATAATGCTTGTTAACCCCTTGTAAAAGTGGGTGGGATGCCCAGTTTGTCTGGGTACGCAAAACTTGTGAAGGGGAGCATTGGGAGGCGTCAGCTGTCTGCGGGCAATGGGGTTCACGCCAGTATTCCCAACACATGTGCCCGATCAGTGGTGTAGGAGAGGTGGCTCAGGGCATGTAGATAAGGGGTGAGTATATAGCGGCCACAGTACAGCTACTCACCGTGAAATGTCCGGTTCACTGCTGCAGAAGAAGGGCTTACTCCAGACCCTGGTCCGTGAGGAAGGCAGACCTCACGCCAATGGTCGACGGAATTTGGCTTCAGAAAGTTTGTGCGCTGCAGCCAACGGAGTCTATGATGTCGGTGCTGTGAGGGGAAAAGGTAAGTCTGTAGTAGTGGTGCAGAGCCAAGTAACATCTTCTATGCCTCAGAGATTTAACAATTTCCTGACTACCAATTTTACAACATCAAATCCTATTACTGCTCTAAAAGTTTTTAACAGCTCTTTATTTAGTGTATTTTTCAAATGCAGTACTGTAAACAAAACATACAGTAAGACTTTGTTAATGTCAAGTTCACATTTCTTACAATAGCGGGTGTAACAAGGGAGAAAGAAGAAGGAAAAAGAGTACATGCATGCTCTTATAAGCACATATAAATACATAGACTAAAAACAAACCTTTGTTTTACATGATTAAACTGAGTGACATAATGAAATTGTAGAGCACGTGCTTTGTGGCTTGGCTAACTGGAACTACATAATTGGGGCTGGTGAGGGGTCAGAGTTTGAGGAGGGGATGGAAGAGGGGGTCCATATTAATCACTTGGACTCAAGAGGATCCTGGAAGTGAAATATTATATGCCATGGGTCAAAAATGTTGTGAAAGTTGTGGACTTTATTATTCTAGAGACTGGTCATATACTCAATTTTGGAGAAAAAACAAATATGAATTATAATTTCTTGGTGGGGGGGCTTTGGTCTTTTCAATAGTGGGTGATTTTGTGTTCACAGAAGGGAGCGATACTTGGAAGAGCTTGGGTAAACAAGAGCTCTTGTTCAGAAGAGCTTGGGTAGATTTTATGCAGGTGAGCAGGGACCAAACACCCCATAGTGAGGATATTGTAGGAGTTTTCCTTTATGCCTACCCTGAAAGAATGCTTAGAAATTCTAGTGTGAACTTTGTTCCCAGTAAGGGTAGTTCATAAGTCAGCTTCCCATTCCAAAACATGATTGTCTGGTGTCAATCGTTGTGGCACAAGGACTATGTGGTAGAGGAAAGAGATAGCTCCTTTGTAGTATGTACAGGTACGTTCAAACTGAGAGAGCGATTTGGGGGGGGGGGGGTGGCTTTAAGTGGGCATTAAACGTGTCATTTGTAGGAATTGATAGAGTTTTTTGTTGGATATCTGCCATTTTTCTTGTGTTTCTGCGAATGATTTTAGGGCAAATTCACCCACAATGTGGTGGAAGCGCGTGATCCCCGCCAGCCCTCTGCTCCAAAGCCATACAAACATTTTGTCTTAAGGGAAAGAGAGGATGATTCCCATATCAGGATGAGTGACAAAGGGTGGTCGGACAGATGGAGACTTTTGTTCATGAAGTCCCAGATGTTGAGTGTAAGTTTCACTGTTAGGACAGATAAAGCAGAGATTGCTCTGTGTTGTTTTTTAAGCCAGGGAATAAATTGTAGTAAACTTTTGCAAATTAATTAATTTTCTAAATCAACCCAACATTTGATATGTGGCTTGACGTGCCAGGCTAAGAGTTGGCTCAACTGTTTGGTCTCCGGTCATCGTAGCCCTAGCCAACACTTTAGTCTGACATTTTTTTTAATTCCTGATAGATTTGTTACATGTAGTTTGAAGTGTAGCAATTGTCCGAAGAAGCACTGCTACAGACAAGTTCTGAAATATGTAGAGAACTTAAGGTACAACATTCATCTTAATAGTGCTTATTCTATTTATCCACAAGATGTAATGTGTCTTCCAGTGGAGAATATCCTTTTCAATTTTATGAAAGTGGAGTGGGTCACTTGTTCCATAGAAGTCTGTGGTGGCAATGGTGACTCCAGTGGCGAGGACACCTTGACTTGCCTACTGAAATGGAGAATAATCTATGAACAAGCACATTTTTTGGATTTAGCTGTTGAATGTTGCATCAGCGAACCTTTGTCAAAGGTCGGAATAAGTATGGAAAATAAAAGTCAATAAGCTCTTTCACGTGGGAGTAGAGACAGGCTAGTAAATTGCCTGGATGCGGGGGTGGGTTAGCCCCTTCAGAGATAATAGTTAGTACATATGCTGACTAAGTTAGTCTTATCAAATCACTTCTAAGGCAGCTACAACAGCACTGCTCTTATTAATTAGAACTTAATATAACTTACTGGTGTCTGTTGCTGCTAGTACTAACCAATGAAATAATGTAATCAGACCACTAAAGCTGAGGAAATATGGCAGGAAAGCTAGAGCCCATTTGTAATTATTGTGTGCTGTAGGGATGATCCTGACAATATACACAGCACTCTGTAGTCAGGGCTTAGATGCTTCAAGGCCAAAAACCATGTGACACAAGGTCAAGACCAACCAGCAGGAGCAGAAAGCTGCCAGAATTAGATTGAGCTGTGGAGGTTGTGTGCAGCAGCTTACCCAAACTGTGGAGCAAGACAGTGTAAATCTCTGGTGCGATGAAAAAACAGAGGATGGCACCAGACAAGGAGAGCAACAGGCTGCAATGAAAGACCCATCACGTCATCTGACTATGACTTGGAGCTGAATCTGTCCAGAAGCTGCAATGAAAGTCCCATCATGAAACCTAAGAATCACTTGAAGAATAACAGGTTAACTGTTAAGGGAATGTCCCAACATTACCGCTTTAAATAAAAATTCATTAAGGGCTTACTGACAGCAGGCACTACTGCAGGACACCTGTGCATTCGGAAGAAGCTCCTGTCAGTGTTGTGGTACGATTGGATATCTAGACAGTTGCTGATCAGGTACGTCTGCGTATATTCTTGGTATTGTCTTCTGAAATCGTTTTTCTTTTGTAGCTGTCCTCAGCGTCGAATTTACCAGCATCGGTGGAGAGAAATCCACCACTCCACTCCCCCTCCAAACCCCTGATCCAGCAGTGTTTAAGAGGGAGAGAGCCAGGGGTTTGCCCAGAGAGGGAAAAGCACTGTGGAAATTTAACCCTGGATATAAGGAGCATCTCCTGGGGATGAATGTGGTGTTCATGTTGGGGATTGATGGCTGGAAACTGCAGAGTGGCTGGTTTGACTTGCCGTTCTCTACCAGTGATCTACATCTGCAGATCCATGGGTTTTCAAGTCAAGCCTGTCTGGCATTGATTTACTGTTTGTCTATAATATTCTAGAGTTTTTTTTATTACAATAAATGTACTGTAACTGCATTTGCCTGAGTGACAATGCGAACCCTAGAAGGTACTGGGTAGGCTTCCCTGGCATAGTAAAGCACCCATGGGTGGACAGCCAGTGTGATTTGGGCAGAATTGGGCCATTAAACCTGGTATCCTCACATAGGTAACCTCACAGAAGGGTATAGGTGCAGTTTGCGTCCAGCAAATACAGCACTAAATGTGTATACATAGAGTGACTCATAAAGAGTTGGATGCATTTGCGCCCCAAAAATATGCACGAAAAGACGTGCGCATGAAAAATGAATTCATGTGCATATGTTCATTCTGACACATAGAAAAAGCCTAGAGATAGCATAGAGATATTGCTTTACATTGTATTGATAAGTGTGAAAATTTCATAACCCTGGGCCTGATTCATTAAGGATCTTAAACGAAGAGGTATCTTATTTCAGTCTCCTGGACAAAACCATGTTACATTGCAAGGGGTGCAAATGAGTGTTCTGTTTTGCACATAAGTTAAATACTGACTGTTTTTTCATGTAGCATACAAATACTTGATAGCTTATTTGTACACTGAGATTTAAAGTTGATATTTGTGAGCTACATGAAAAAACAGTCAGTATTTAACTTATGTGCAAAACAGAACACTCATTTGCACCCCTTGCAATGTAACATGGTTTTGTCCAGGAGACTGAAATAAGAATCCTCTTCATTTAAGATCCTTAATGAATCAGGCCCCCTGTTTGTACACAAAATTCTAATGAAATGTAAGGTCCCTATCGGAGATGTGCCTCACAGGGCGACTAACTCCTAATACCTCCGAATTTACCACGATCCGCGTGGATGACTGGATCCTACCTCGGTCCCTGATTGGGTTTTCTCCGGACGCCCGCAAGTAACACCTAAGAGGGAAAACACAGTTAAACCGAGTCTACCAAGTAAGGGCTGTCCGAGACTACGGCAAAGAACAAGGGCACAGTCAGTCCAAGCTCCTTGCCGCCTCCTCACTTTGTTCTTGCCAAGACGCGGGGGACTACAGGCACTGAAGGCCAAGACTAGTCCGAGGACTAATCCCGCCTCAAGTACCTCACACACCTGCCGGTGAGGGCCTAACCGAAAGGAGGAATCGAGCGTGATACTCACCGGGACACTCCCACTTCCGATCCGGTTCTCCTGCACCTTCCCGACTCCTGCGGATGACAAGAACACACAGCCTCCCTCTACGCTCTCCGTGAGACTAAGATGGCACCCACCAAACTGGACTGACTACAACAGCGACCCGACCCTAACAACGTTCTAATGGTCGGCAACGCAACTAAGTCAAACCACTATGACTAACTAGGTGTGGTGCTCACTTACACACTACGGGGAACACCAGCCGGTGTTCACAGCCTAAACCGGAGGGCGGTTCCTAACCCCCTCACCCAGGTCGTACCAAGAAGCTGCCTTCTTGCTATGGGGTCACCCACGGACCCTAAGGACTGGTTCTTTAAGCCCGGCTGAGGCTCAGTAGAACAGCACACTAACCCGCGGGCCGACTGCCGCACGGAACAGCCGATCGAACTGAACCGCCCGACTGCCTGTACTCGGGTATCTCACACGTGTCCCTACGTCCGGAACCACAGGTCCACCTGCACGGAACCGGCCTTGAGGACCCTTGATCAGAACCACGGCCGCCCCTGGAACTGCCTCAAGGTGTGCTGCACTGCCACCGACTCACTCAGCCACCCCCTCTGGGTACCAGTGTGACCCCGGGGACCTAAGGGACAGGAAAACTACGTGTGTTCTCCCCTGACTATGTGTATGCTGGTAACTACACTTGTCCCCACAACACGGGTTAGCACAGGAAACACAGGGAACAAGAGCCTACCTTTAATGGGGGCCTGACGTCTTGCCCCTGGACACAGTTATGTAGCACACCCCAAAATACCGTAATGTAAACTATACTCGCCGCACAGACAGAATAAATACAGTATACAGTACTTTGCACGCTACTTACCAGAGCACACCGCTGTTAGCCAACCAGCAGGTTGCTACAGCACCACAGGAGCCTCCGCTCTACTGTACCTCCTAACCACGTGTGCTCACCTCACACAGGACCGCGCCTACACTCACGAGGCTCCCACGCCTCTACCACACACCACCAGGGCCTTATGCCCTACACACCATGGGTCTCTGCCCAGCTACACACAGAGCCTTCTGCTCTGTTTCATGGGCCTCAGCCCCCTCTCTAACTCAGGGCTCTGAGCCCACTAACTAGGGCCTTGTGCCCTGCTACCCAGGGGTCCTAGCCCCTGCCTGAGGCCTGTAGCCTCCCTGACTGACTGAGGGCCTTGTGCCCTTAATAGCCTACGGGCTACCAGCCCCTAACCAGGCCCTGTGGCCTTCCTATGGCCTCTAGGCCACTCACTACCTAAGGGCCTTGTGCCCTTGTACACCTGGGCTCTCACGCCCCCTGTCTAACTAATAGGGGCTTGTCCCCTTTATCATCAATACTATGGCCTACTGGCCCACTAACTTCGTTGGGGCCTAGTGCCCAGGTCCCTGGGCCTTGTGCCCCTAAGTTAGTGCCAACGGGCCTTGTGCCCGACGGTGCCCACGGGCCTAGTGCCCGACTTTACTGAATGTGCTGCGGGCGTGGGCCCGGGAGAGGAGTTGCCTGGCAAGGCCTTACCTGGGGCTGTCTTCGGGGAGCTTCTCCTGGACTCCTTCACCGTCTGCCGCTGCTTCCACGCTCTGCCGCCGGCTTCTTGTCTTGATCACGCCGGTCTTCAGGCAGCAGAGGCGCTCTTAGCCCTAACAAGGGCTCTCTGCCGCCACTGCTGGTCTCCGCTGTCTTCTCTTCTTGTCTTGATCCCGCAGTTCTCCGCGACACGTCCTCTTCCTGCTCTCTCCGCCGACGAACTGAACATGGCGGCGCGCGCGCTGACTTAAATAGTCGGCGCCGCGCTAACGTCATCACGTAGCGTCGACGCGACGCCACGTGATGACATGGCGGGCCCGGATTGGTCCGTCGCCATTTTCCTTTTTGAAATGGCCGGGAGGTGAGCCCTGATTGGCTCACCGTCCCGGCTGAACTGAGGGAACCGCCGCCCGAGGGATGACGACGGCCCCGGCCAGGTAAGTCCTCCACAGAAATATAGTAGCATATATAAAAGATAAAATAGTGGCTTCCTGGCAGGTGTATCTGTGTCTGTGTCCAGATCTGGTTGAATGGCAATTGTGTGAACACACTGAAACACTGTCCTTGGGATTGTATAGTACCTAAATGAATAATCCGCATTTGAAGGGCAATACATTGTGGAAGTCAAATAATTGGATGAAGTTAACCAAATAAATTAATATTGTTTTACCGTGCAATTGCTATTGGTACGTCACATGTTATGACGCAATCGTAAGAATTCATGACACACACAATTACATTTGCACTTACACTTGTAAATAATGCACATTTTTTAAGGTTCCAATCCACATTTATTTATTAGTAAAATGCATTAGATTGTTTATACATAAATGATAATATATTAAAAGTATCTAAGGCTCAGGATATAGGAAATGTATCATGTTTAGTATAATTTTGATCTGCACATTATCATCTCTAATCAGCTACTTTCGGCTTTGTGATCGCTTCCTGCGATCAATAGTTATGCAAGGTAAAAGATTAAATGTTCAAAATGACATTGTACGAAAAACTGGTTTTGGTCACTCTTCTTGAGAAGCACGTTTTCAGCTGTTGGGGACAGGTGACCACACCTTTCCAGAGAAATCCTTTGAATTAGCCTATGATCAGCAGACAACTGGACCATCATTAATCCTGAACCAGTGAAGACCCCGAGACATGATGTTTGTTTACATAGTAATATCACCGGTAGTTTTTCTATACTGAAGCTGCATATAAGCACGTTGGCCCATTGTACTCCCTCTCTGATCCTGACTACAGCCAACATGAATTTATCTTTTCCTGAATGAAGCGTTAGAGGAGATGTAATGTATTCAGTGTTTATATACTTTCCTGCTTTATTGTAATATATTTTATGCGTAATAAAAACTTGCTGTAAATCCTGCTATATTTTGCAATTAAATATCTTTGTGCTTTGGAACCACAATAATCGCATTGGACAGTGTTTTACTGATAAGCGATAAAATGACTTTAATAATTTGGTGGCTCGAACAGACACTACATTGCTCAAGGATTCGCAAAACCTACAGATTTCAGTTTACCAGCAAAGGTTGGGACATCATATATGGGTGAGAACGCAAATATTTCTATGCCTTTATATAATCCAGTGTTGCTAAACGGAATATCTGCTTTGTGTAATCTATTGAGTACTAGTGAGAACTTAGGGACAAGAAAGAAAAAAAAACTGTTTCTTTTTCATGCCATTTTGCGATTTAAATGTGGTTTGTTTGCTTAGCATACACATATGTGTTCCTGTGTTGCCGCATGTTTAAACAGTTATATTGATAGATAGTCCTGTTGTATTTTATAGTGAAATGAATTGTTAAAACCTCTGAGAAGTTATTACAGCCATTTGGGAAAGTATTTTTCTGCGCAGAAAACAAATGTGTATGTGAATTGTGTGATTGTGAAAGTACTGGTTAAGAATAAAGGTAGTATACGGTGAATTAAGGTAGTATACGGTGAATAGGTAGTATACAAGGTATACAGTGAAAATAGGGAGTCCCAATTGCAATTGTAGAAGCTATAGATAGCTTAGTATCTGTAGGTTGTGCGATCGGACTCACGATTGTGCCAATTATAGACAGTGGAAGAGGTACGCTGGCAAGGCTGGTATTAGTAAATACTTAGTGTTACCAGTGGTAGAGTACTCAACAGGGACCTCTCTGGATAGGCGGGCTATTGTTTTATGCAGTGAAGTTTTGATATTTCCATCAGTCCAGTAGAAAGTGTCTGCGTTAGGGACCTCGCAGCGTATGCTGGCAGTCGCGTGTATTGCTTAGTGGTATGCAGTGGAGAAGAAGTGAGTGGACGCAGCCTGTGTAATTCATCAACGGCCACCACAAATCTCACACAGGAAAAAATTCCCTTTCTATATGGGTGCTGAACAAATGTGTGAGATGACCGATATGACTGACGTACAGGTCAAAGTAGGCCTGATAGGGTCTGTGTTTATGAATAGAGATTGTAAGGTATGTATGCAGTGGCATACAGTGAAATGAAGTATACAATGGTATACAGTGATCAGTGGGTCAAGATGACCGATGAATGTGTGAAACCCTTTCCTATAATAGTTGACAATATTTATCAAGAGGTACTGAATAAGGTTAGTGATTAAAATATTTGTGAAAACTGAGAATTATGCTAACTGTTTAAATCTGTGGAAACTATAAGAGAGCAGGATAGCGTATAGCGAAAAGTAGCAAAGCGAAGAGAAGCGTGCGCAAGCAGGAAAGTATAAAATTGAATACAATTTTAAAAAAACCTTATAAAAATAGCAATTGTAACTGATAATCTGTATTAAGTGTGTAACTATTCAAGTTTAAAGATATGTAACTTAATTGTATATTTTGTGTTTGTGTATGGTGTGTGATTGAATTTAGGAAAAAACCCTTCAAAAGAAAAAAAAAAACAGGTTTTCAAACAGTCTGAAGAAATTTTTGGTTTTATTCCATTCATAAAGTGCAGCCTGGGAAAAGAAGTGTGTAAAAGAAATTTGTTGTGCCCATGTAATGGCTTAGATTCAGAAATCCTAGAAGGAAAAATAAGGTCACATGTAGGTGCTATTCAGTAGGTGAGAGATATCCATTGTGTCCAGACAAATAGTCTTAGTTAATTGACTGCAATGAGGCAATGAGCCTTAGAACAATACAAAAGATTGTAGATAACCATTGCTATGGAATTTTCCTGCATAAGAAAGAAATGTCACCAAGGAATGAATGCAGTCTGAGTTTTTTTGTGTGTGTTTTGTTGTTTTGTGTTTCTGTAGTGGGCTGATGATAAGGATTTAAAATAAAGAAATTAAAATGTTTTGTTTGTTTCTGGTACTAATTTTTATTTTTTGTCTTTTGTAGACAAGAACAGTCAGAGATGTATTTAGTAATTATGGTACTTGCAGGAGAAATACAAAATTTTACCATGAAAGACAAGTTAACAATGGGTCATTGTAACAGTCTTTCTTCTAACTGCGGTGGCTTATGATAACTTATTTGGTTGAAATTTATTATTTAAAATGAAGTGTGCATATACTCTGCTTCTAATGTTGTTTTTATGTATTCCAGGAAGACACACATGGAAGATACAGAGTATGCATCACACAGGGTTAATTTTGCACTTCTCTAATATAATCACGAGTCCATCACAAGTTTGTATAGATATTTTAATATTTACTGGGCTCCTTATGAGCTGATGGACGACACTGAAATGGATGAGTGATGTAACTCCTTGTTAAATTTAATAAGAATGGGGGAGGGGTCATAGATTAGTTAAGTGTTAAGGGGATTTGTGGAATAGTTGAGAGCCAATTCCCCGTAGTGTCCAATCCAGCTATCATCTTGCTGTAAATCTACTTTTCTTATTTTAAAGAAGCTGCTGATTTTAAGCAGGAGTTTTGTTGTGGAAATGTAATTCATGTTTTATAGATTGCATGTGGTATCTGCTTTTTGTCTCCTGAGCAAAGTTTAATAAGTGTGCCTCTAGATGCACAAAGGGTTAAAGGAGACTAATTGAAGGGTACTTAAGTAGATATACAGATATGCATCTCTTTGTGGAACATTTGATTAAGATTTTTGCCACAAGACCTGACATAAGTGAAACCCTTTAGAAAATGTAAGATTTTCATGTTTTTTATATTTTTTTACAGTTAGACATGTACTGGATATTGTTATAACTGACGAAGCTGCTATAAAAATTGACCCCTTTTCCCTCCTCACTTAGCCGGGTAGCTGAACTTGTGGGAATGAAAATGGGATGTGAGTTGGCAGAGGGTAAATCAGTTGATATACATTGCTTTTGAGTACTTTTCTAAGATAGGTGGCAACGTTGAGGCGACTGAGTATCTTTTATGACAATAGCAGTACATGAGTAGCACACTCACATTACATGAAGGACTTGTGACAGTGACACAGTTACCAACTGAAGTCAGGGCCATCTTTTGCATTGGGCACGATGGGCAGCTGCCCGGGGGCCCCACGGGCAAGGGGGCCCCGTAGGCATGGCTCTTAATGAGAAAAAATAATCCTGCAAAAGAAAAAACCTGCAAAAAAAACCTACAAGGGTCACTGAGCAAGTACATCTATCTATCTCTATCTCTATATATCTATATCTGTATCTGTATACATCTATATATCTATATCTAGGGGCCCCGGTGCACTGCTTTGACCGGGGGCCCATAATGTTGTTAAGATGGCCCTGACTGAAGTAGCTGTTATTTAACTTAAAGCCAACACACATGACTTTAACAACAAGCCGGACGGAGCTGTCAAGTGGGCAGCAGGTTTAAATATGACAACCGACAAATCAATGTTTTTTTGTTTTTTAAATTGTAAACACACATGAATTAGTTAACATATAAGATTTGTGTTAACTGTAGGAAAAAGCGGTCTGGAAGTTGAAGGGATGTGGTCAGGAGTCCTCTGGACCCCGGAGAGATGGACAAGGTAGGCCTGTGACTCCCAGAGTGTATCTTCCAGGCCTAGCTGAAGCAGCACATGGTCTGACTCAGCTGGGTAAAGAAGGTATATGCAAGCTGGTAAGAGCATACTGGTATGCATCAGACATTTCTTCTCAAGCTAGTAGGAAGGCAATGTCCTACCTTATTTGATTGAGAGAAAATGTCAGGAAGACAATACCAATAGAGCCATCCCATACCCCTCCTACAGATGGACTTTCTCCAGGTAAAACAAACTCCACTTCATCCAATTACCACCTTGCAGGATTCTCAAGCATATGGTGTACTGATGAAATATATATATCTGGGTAAAGGTTTATTCAAATGTTTCTAATAATGCTGTGTCATATTCAATTTTTTTGTTAGTAGATATGGTATCCCTAGAGTTATATAGAAGGTGATATGGGTATTCATTCTTCTTACTGGTAATAGCTTTTAGATAATGAGTACAACGTATGGGCAGTGATAGTAAATTACATACTCTTTATCAGCCACAAGCCAGTGGGAAAATAGAGTAAATGGTAGCTAGAACAAGTTGAATATAATGATGGTTAAAACTAGATTGGAGTGGCTGGTAGTTTTGGCCACTAGTCCTCCCCACTATCAGAACAACTCCTAAGCCGCCTCTTAAACCTGTTACCCTTTTGAAAATACTTTTGACTTTCCCTAAGATGAGTTTATAATGGAGAGACTGTTCAAGATCTTGTAAAGAAAAACAAATAGTGAGACAGCAACTAAAAGACGTTTGAAACAATGTCTCCTGATGTGTTATGCTAACTGTTATAAAGTTGGACTGGTAGAGTATGTTATAGACTGTAATTTCCTACGCTCAAGTTGTTTGACAGACAGGTACCAAGTGTTGACGACCAGCATCACATCCCTAAGGGTAGCAGAGAGACACTTGTACCCACTCCACCCACTGCAGAGGAGTCGACACCCGGAGAAGGTTAAAAATACAGCCGAGGACGACACTCGTTAATCTGTGCTGGGAGACCCAAAGTCGCAGTTAATAACACTTGAGCCAAGGACTTTGCAAAGACTGTTATCCAGCATGGAGTAGTGGTTTTCCTGTTTTTCCCTGTCCAGTGTTTCTCTCATCTCATTATTGTTTCAGGACAGTCACTTCTTTCAATTGTGAACAGGTGACAAAGGCTGGTTCAAGTAGTGATATTGAGGAGGTGGGGATGAAGGAGAAGTTGTTAGCACAATCGGTCCAGCCAATTACTCTATTCAATTTAGGGGTAAAAGGGAAAATTTGTTAACCTTGGAGCTTGGTACTTTGACTCCATAGTTGAAGAGAGGTGCATCCAGCGTTGCCAGTCCAGTAAGAATTTAGACTTGAGCGGGCATCCTTGAGAATGATTATCATTCTTGGGTGGGTACGTTTTTAGACCAAACTGAGTGCTGGGTGTGCTCTCACGTGCCTCAGAGATTATATTAAGTAGGACTAGTTCTCTTTCCACTAAATATTTCTGAGGTACTCGAATTATGGGATGGGAGGCCAGTAGGGGAAAGGTAATACAGGTAGGTCACTTAGTTTGAAGTTTTCCAATATACGGCAGACCAATCACTGTTTCACCTACAAAGAAACTTTAATATTGGGAGTCTGGACAGAATGAACAGACAATAGACCGCCCCACAAGTTTTGATGAAATACCCATTGATATTATTAGAGATCTGCAGGATATCATAAATGAGATTATGTTAAGAGACGTAAGATAGTGTTATTTGTGAAAATGTACTGTTTAAATGTCCTATAAGCTAAGTCATGACTCAGACAGATGGACATGCTAGGCATGAGGAACTTTACTAGAATATTATGTATTGAAGTAACATATTTTATTGTACCTGGTATCCTTCCAAATAACGTATTACATATGTAGGTGAAGGGCATACAAAAAAGTTCCGTAGATATTCACAGACAGTGTGGTTGTACTAAAGGGGACATACATTACAGAGAATGAAGGGAACTACTGAGATCCTGCAACAAAAATCTTCATAAGGTGAGAGTGTTAGGTGTACTCTCAAAGGGTGGCCTGTTGCAGACAAATAATTGGATAAAGTCAGCAAATCATTTAATATTGTTTTACCATGCGATTATGATTAGTACGCTATGTGTAATGACGCAATAGCACAGATTAATAACACACACATTTATATTCGCACTTACACTTGTAAATAGTATATATTTATTAAGGTTTCAATCCACATTTATTTATTTATTAGTAAAATGTATTAGAGATTATTTATATATAGATGATATTATAGCAAAGGTATTTATGGTTCAGGTACTCTAAAAGGTAAAGAGTTTGGTCTTATATTAAAGCTTATTTCAGCAGCATTAACCCGGTTTCAACAGAGTAGCAATCGCATCTAGCTGTCGCAATTTATGAGCATTATGATATTAATACTCAAAAGTACTTTGTTTATGGGTCAGTTTAAACTGGTTATTCGGTGGAAAGACACGTAGGCAACCGTTGGAGTAAGTTGCCCCCTCCGTTGAGAAGAGATCAAATGAACTGTCTTATGACCAGCAGTCTACTGGAACATTGTCAACCCTGGACCAATGAAGACCTTTCTTAGTGTTACCTGTGTATATTTGTGACATCATCACTGTTTATGTTAACTAAAACTGCATATAAGCAAGCCCTGGGCCAGTGTTAAATCTCTCTTCCTGATTGCAGGATGATTATGGACCTAGGCCCAGAACGCACTTGAGTAATGTAATGTATCAGTTTATCAGTTTATACTGTCCTGTTTATTGTTATACCTTTTATGCTTTATCATGGCTTGCTGTAAATCTTGCTATATTTTTCTATTATAATTGCATTGGACAATGTTTATTAGTAGCGAAAAAATTAACATTACAAAATGTATAACCTGTGTGTTAGGTTAGTAAAAGACTGAGTGCTGAAATCATCTGTAACCCCATACAGTAAACAGCTCAAAATCAGTGATGCTGGGTGCAGAATCATGACAATGTGCAATAATGCTCAAGTTGCCTCTTTATTGCAATTTTGCAAACACAGCCATTAACCCTTCCCACACTGTGCACAACCACATTAAATGACTAATTGTTTCAAAATTACATAAACCGGTCCATGCTGTACTATGCTTGCATGCCGCAGTCCATCCTCGTTCTGCCTCTCCAGATGCAAGTCAATCATAAGCAAAATTCTACATATGGACATATGTGCAACATTTTTGGTGCACATGAGCAGTATAAATGTGTAGTTTACAGAAAAATACAGACATACGTTCAACTCTAAATGAGCCTCACATATACAGCATCTTCCACAAATACAGCATGTTCCTGCAGCTAATGTAATCACCTGCTCCTCCCAGATTGGTAGTGTGGTACTTCGCTGTGACATTGGAGCTCATCACTATGCTCCCAGCCTATTACCAAAATGGAGGAGGAGCAGCCAGTAGTGTGCTTGGACTCTAGTCTGATTCCAGTATAAACAATAAATATAAAAAGAGTGAGAGAAGACACTTGAGAGGATTCAATTTAGTTTATATTTTTTTCATTTTATAGGAGATTCATCAAGTCACTGTTATACAAAAGTGAACCAAATGCCAATAAATAAATCTTACAATATCACAATTGAGGAATGTGAGTCAAAAGTCCACAGGGCAGAAGGGATATCATGTAAATTCCAATAAACTAATGTAAACTGCACCAAAAGTCTATTCCATCCTCTTAGCAATGATAATCTTACATAGATCAAGGCTAACAGGTGATGCTTCTAATGCAAAAATTTTATAAAAAAATGTATCTAATGTTAACAAAAATATGTAATTAAAATTCTTATTTCTCAAAGAGGCTAAATGCAGTGTATCAAACATAAGAAAAGCTTTCAACCACATCAGGTTACAATGGTGAATATCAGATGAAGTATTCACACAAGATAAGCGATGCATTCAAGAGAATATTGCCTAGGAGAGAGTATAAAATAAAGGTCAAAGGTCATATAATACAAATTGCAATTCACAGAATTACAAAAAGCATTTAAGATTCAATGATTTTATTATCCTCACTATATCACTCTGCAAAAGTCATTTATTTTACTCCCATGCCACTCATGTCTCATGTAGCACTTGACATCTCAGTTATGCTATTTTGTATTACAGTTCACACAGTTTTTGTGGTGTAAACATATACATATTTCAATAATGCGCATGCCAAAATGCGTGTTTCTAGATTTCGTATTGCTCCTTATGTGTGTATTCTTGAATCAGGGGTGGTAAATCTTAAATTGAGTACAGTAGGGAAGGGTTCACCTAAGTGTAGCATGTCCCCACTATAGGAAATTTGGACACATCCCCAGCCACGCTTCTTTAAAGTAGAGTTCCTAAGACTTGCTTTTCTGAAAACCAAGCCCCCCAGAACATCCCCAAACCAAGTACCAAGCCGGGTTGGTTCGGTACTTTCCTGTGCCTGTGAAATTAAATCATGGCAAAATGTCTTTGGTGCATAGTTGGATGTCAAAGGTTTTGGATTCCATAAATACCTCCCTCCCTGGAGATTTTGTGTTTTTGGCAGTCTCCAGTGCTCTGTGCCATTGGCAATACAGGAACAGGAAGGGTGACAGTGTTCTTGTCAGTCTCCAGTGACATTGCTCTGTGCCATTGCTCACACAGAAACAGGAGGGATGTCAGTGTTCTTGTCACTCTCCAGTCTCCAGTGACATTGCTAAGTGCCATTGCTCACACAGAAACAGGGGTACAAGAGAGTGTTCTTGTCACTTTCCAGTGACATTACTGAGTGTCATTGTTCACACAGAAGCAGGGGTAGCAGACAGTGTCCTTGTCACTCTCCAGTAGAGATTCCCGTGTTTTGGTTTTGGTTTTGGTTTTGCCAAACCGCCCTTGCGTGTTTTGGTTTTGATTGGTTTTGTTTTGCAATTTTGTTTTAAAATCAATGTTTTTGGGCATAAAATAACCTAATTTAGTGTTCCACCTGTTTCTTGGATAAGTAAGGTAATTCTAAAGCTAATAAATTAGGAAGAAAACAGTTTAATACCTGGTAGGCCGTCCATAATTCTGCACACAAACCTGGTTGTCTTCCTCTTCATCTTAGCCTATTGGCAATGCAGCCATCGTCTTTGGGTGTATATTACACCCTCCACTTGTAGTTGAATAGGAAAAAAGCAGCCTGCATAGACTGTAGAATTAGAAAGTAAAAATAAATGGACCAAGGTAGTTTGGTGGCTATCTATGCCCCCCCTCCCGCCCTCCACTTGTAGTTGAATAGAAAAAAAGCAGCCTGCATAGACTGTAGAATTAGAAAGTAAAAATAAATGGACCAAGGTAGTTTGGTAGCTATCTATGCCCCCCACGCCCTCCACTTGTAGTAAAATAGAACAAAAGCAGCCTGCATAGACTCTAGAACTAGAATATAAAAATAAATGGACAAAGGCTGTTTGGTATCTGTCTGCATCATATCCCCTCTCCACTAGGAGTAAAATAGAAAACTATTCAGCCGTTATCTAGTCTAGAATATAAATAGAAATTGAGAAAGGCAGTTTGGTATCTGTTTGCATCATAATCATCAACATCATCATTAGTGCCCTCGTCGCCTACACAAATCTCCCCCTCTTCTAATTCCAAAGTGGCATCCTCAATCTGTTCAGGTACACATCAGCAGAACTGCTGAAAGGGTCCCTCTTTATGGGTACACTAACAGAATGCTCACGATTAGATATCCCACTGTTGGATGGACTCTCCACAGGGATTGGTGTCATTTGTGATTCAGAGCAAACATTATCCTCTACTGCCTTACTGTTATCTTTTAGCTGGGCTTTGACGCGTAACAGTAGTTGTGCACCACTGGTAGGCTCGGTAACATTTTTTGATCTGCCACTAATAGACAAAGATGAAGACCTCATTCTCTCTTTGCCACTGCGGGTGTAGAATGGCATGTTGGCAATTTTTTTTTTATCTGCACATAACTTTTCCTCAGTTACATTTCTTTTTCGCTTCAACACAGTAATTTTTTTTTTGGTGTGTGTTTTTTTGACTGATTTCAAAAGACTGTGTACTTTGACATCACCTTTCCCAGATGACGTACTGGGAACACTACCATCAGGACTGGTGACAGAACCTGGTTGCTGATTCTGCTCATATGTGGACTGCTTTGAATCCATTATGGGGCCAAAGCACTTGTAGTGCTAAATATTATTTTTGGAGACTGCTGACAAATAGGACTTTTGACAGTGAGAAATATTAATGCAAAAGAATGGGGAACACCCCAAAGCACTTGTAGTGCCAAATATTGAAAAAAAAGACTCCTCTATCCTCCTCTCTTCTCTTCTCTATCAATTGTAATCAGATTTGTAATCAGAATTGTAATCAGAATTGTTATCAGAATTGGATGAAGAATAAGGTATATTCTATGTCCCTGCTCTAATCAGCCTGTGACTACACCCTGATCTGTCCCTCTGTCAAATGGCGATGGATTGCTGTGGAGGCAGGTATTTATAATTTTCACTTATCGAGAGAACCGAGCCCCGAGATCCGACGACGTCACAATGACGTTTTGCCTCGATTTGGAATCCGAGTGGGCGGGAGAGTACCGAGCCTGCTTGGCTCGGTACTCGGATAGGCAAAGTTCGGACGGGTTCGGTTCTCGGGGATATTTGTGTAGCTGATGAGGGCGCTAATGAGAATGTTTATGAGAATGATATTGTTTGTGTAAGTCCAGCACCAGTGGAAGCAGTTCTGGCACGTGATAAGAAGAAGGCCACTGTCATGCCTAGACATAAGACCAAAAAATGCACCTCTTATGTGTGGATTTATTTTTTACAACAAAATCCTGACAACAGTTGTCTAACCATTTGTAGTGTTTGCAAAGCCACAGTCAGACCTTAAACATCTAGGAACCTTATACATGTTACGCCATTTGAAGTGAGTTCATGGCAAGCTGTTGTGAAAATCATAAACATATGCTAAAAAAATAACAACAAGCAGTTCAGCATCAGCTATATCCCGACACCTGCATTCTACACCCACAACACCGTCCTCAGCAATATCCTCAGTAGCGATCGGAGTTAGTCGTGCATCCAAGTTGCTAAGTTGCTAAGGCTATATGACTCCTTCACTATCCTGAATTCCTCTGAAGAATTCTTGAGCATTAATCCGACTGCTGCTGCTGGTGGGGGGAAATCTTCATCACAGAAGAAGACCAAGAAGAAGACTACAAGTCGTTTACAACCATTGACTGTTAAATAATTCTTTACAAGAGGAAATAAGTATGAAAGCTGCCACTCAGTCGCAAAGCGGATCACAGACGCCATATGCTACTATTAGATCTACGTCCAATATCCACTATTAATGGTGCTGGTTTTAGACAGTTACTTGAGGTCTTGTGTCCCTGTTACCGAATTCCACCACAACACCATTTTACTAGAAAAGCTATTCCTAATCTGTACCAGAAGGTTCGTAAAAATATAATTATTTGGGCTACAAAATGCCATTCTACCCATTCTACACTTAACCACAGATATGTGGACAAGCGGAACTAGGCAATCTAAAGATTATATGACTGTGACAGCCCACTGGGTTGGTGATTCGCCTTCACCAGCAGGAACAGCAGCATATACCCAAGTATGTCACATTATTCAGAGGCAGGCTACTCTGTGTATCACGGGCTTCACTAAGATTCATACAGCTGACAATCTGCTACAAAAACTAAGGGATGTCATTGCAAAATGGCTTATCCCGTTTGTACTCTCCTCTGGATATGTCATTTCTGATAACGCCACCAATATTGTGAAAGCATTACATTTTGGTGACTGTGCTTAAATCTAGGTTTAAGAGCTATGTCTTCTCTTTGTTTCCAACTACCCATATCTCAAGAGATGCAAGGAGCTCCTGGTGAGCAAGATGACAGTTCAAGTGTTACGTGACAGGAAGGTGTCTCCTCCTTCAGTTTCTCAGTCAACTGCTGCTGGGAAAAAATATAGCTTTTCCAAGAGACCCAGGTATGATGCAGATTACTAAACACAACATTTTGACATCTGGTCTGATCTAAAAGAAGCGAGCAAAAAACTGTGACACCTCTGCCGTAACTCTACCTGATCCTACTATCAACATCCAAAGGATGGTGGAGGATTATTTTAACAACAGCATAGATATAGACACATCAGAGAGTTCCTTTACATACTGGGAGGAAAACAAAGAGAATTTAGAGACCCATGTACCAACTCGCTTTGCGATGCCTAAGTTCCCCACCCTCCGAAGTGTACTCGGAAAGAGTTTTCAGCACAGCCGGGAACCTTGTCAGCGATCGGCGTAGGTGGATACTTCTGCAAAATGTGGAAAAGATGATAGTCATAAAAATGAACTTCATATTCCACGAGAAAGGCCTTTCCCGCCAATTACATCAAAATATTGAGACTTCTGTAACAGTGGATTTCGGCGGAGATGAACTAATAACGTATGAGGATGATGTACACACTGATGAGGGTGAGGATGAGGCTGAGGATGATGACAACAACATCTTGCCACAGTAGAGTTCATTAACAGCACTGTTAACTTAGGTGCCTTAAGGCCATTGTTATCTAGTTTTGACAGAACTGTTAGGCTTAAGGCAGCAAAGCTATTTGTAGCTTGTTTTTTGGGGGCCCAAAAAAACCAAGCACATCAGCCTCAAAAGTGGCACTCCTTGTCGCTGAAGTGCTTGATTTGTTAAAGTGTGCATGTTCTTTTTAAGATCCAACATAAGGGTGGGTAGAAATGCCCAAGGACAATTCCATCTTGCACCACTTTTTCTTTCAGCTACCGCTGTGTGACAATGTTACCTACATGTGCTATATACTGTTGTTTGCTTTGCTAAAATCTTAGACACCCATTGATGATGCAGATGACTCATAACAACATTTTAACATCTGGTCTTGTCTACTGTAAAATAATTGACCTCTGCTGTAACTCCACCTGATCCTCAACTATCAACATCCAAAGAATGGTGGAGGATTATTTTTAATTGTTTTGAACGGTATAAAGACAACAGTTTTATTAACAAAGAACAAAGTTGTTTGTAGTAATGTAAGCATGGATGTCTAAATAGACGTGCATATGTATATCTAAAACCTTCTACTTTGCTGCTGTTACATCAGTATTGCGCAAACTGTTTGTAATCTGTACTTTACACCAAAGGTACCTAACTATATTATATATTTTTGGGAATTGGGGTTGATTCCAAGCTCAGTGATGAACTTGCTTTTTGCTGTGAATTACAATGGCTCTATTTAGTGCATTGTCTGACACCCTGGATTGGTCCTGGTCTGATAAAAGCATGCATCCCGGGGGATGGTCAGGGCTCATTGCCATGTATTAGCCGTAGAATTAGCACAGTTATCCAAGGAACAGGTGGAGCGATCAAATGAACCATAACTGATTTCATGATTCCTTCTCAGTTTCTCTGTAACGGCCATGTGCTCAGGGTTATAGCAATCTCCTCGCCATCATCTTCCAAAGCTTAGTTTGCAGGGGCCAGTGACACACCCATTTGTTTTCTCAGATCTATTAACTGTTCTTTAAACTTGACATATTTATTTTCCTGCCTCAGGGCCTTCTCTGTATTATTCTTCTGAAGCGCAATGTATCTCTCGTGTACAAGTTCTTTTAAATCCGGGATCTCATCCGGTGGGGTCACGTTTTAACTTAAGTACGGCCTCTTCAAGTGCGCCTATATATTGTTTTAAATCTCTGTTCAATGCAGCGTATTTTAACATGACAGATTCCATGTTGTCCACATGTTCCGTGTCACAGTCTGTCAGAAGCAGATCTAATGTCACTCCAGTTGTAATATCCATTCCTGTTTCCTCAAAAGTTTGGCAGTTCTTCAGGGATGAGAGGGAGGTATCCACAGAGGAGAAGGAGATTAAAGATGCAGCACGAGCAGACATGGTTAAATAATGTAGAGTTCATTGACAGAACTGTTAGGCTTAAGGCAGCTAAGCTATTTGTAGCTTGTTTTGTGGGGGCCCAAACAAACCAGGCACTACAGCTACAAAAATGGCACTGCATGTCGCTGGAGTGCTTGCTTTGTTAAACTGTGCATGTACTTTTATTATTATTATTATTATTATTATTATTATTTATTTGTTGGGCGCCACAAGGTTTCCACAGTGCTGTACATAGTACAAACAGTAGACCATACAGGGTTAAACAGTACAGAACAATAAACACACAGTACCAATGCTTCAGACACTCCGGGACAGACATATGGAGTAAGGACGGAGCAGAAGAACAGGTATGGAGACACGAGGGAAGAAGAGCCCTACACATACGAGCCTACATCCTAAGGGAGGGTGGACAAATCAGACACGAGATGGAGTGGTGATGCCAGGTGGGAGAGAAAAGGGACCAGGGGAGAGAGGGGAGAGAGAGCAGAGTAGATGAGGGGTTAAGTGGATGGTAGGTAGGCTTTGAGGAACAGGTGAGTTTTCAGTGCTCGTTTGAAGGAGCACAGATTGGGAGTGAGACGGATGGAGCGAGGGAGGCCATTCCAGTGCAGGGGGGCAGCTCGGGAGAAGTCTTGGATTCTGGAGTGTGAAGTGGTAATTAGAGTGGAGGAGAGGCAACGGTCATTAGCAGAGCGCAGGGATTGGGCAGGAGTGTGAATGGTGAAGAGGTTAGAGATATAGGGAGCAGTAGATTGGGAGAGAGCTTTGTAAGTGGTGGTGAGGAGTTTGAAGAGTATTCTGTAGGGGATGGGGAGCCAGTCTAAAGCATGGCAGAGAGGGGAGGCAGAGGAGGAGCGGCGTGAGAGAAAGATGAGTCTAGCAGCCGCATTGAGTACAGAGCGGAGGGGGCGAGATGAGAGAGGGGGAGACCAGTGAGGAGAAGGTTGCAGTAGTCGAGGCGGGAGATGATGAGTGCGTGGATGATGGTTTTGGTGGCGTCCTGTGAGAGGAAGGGTCAGATGCAGGCGATGTTACGCAGTTGGAAGCGACAGACTTGGGCAAGGGATTGGACATGGGGGCAAAAGAGAGAGAGGAGTTGAGGGTGACACCCAGGCACCGGAGTTGGGTAACAGAGGAGATGGTAGTGTTATTGACAACGATAGAGAGGTTGTGGTGGGAGGGGAGTCTGAAGGGAGGAAAGCAATGAATTCAATTTTAGAGATGTTAATTTTGAGAAAGCAGGAGGACATCCAGGAGGAGATGGCAGAGAGGCAGTCAGATACACGAAAGAGGAGGGAGGAAGAGATGGAGAGTTGAGTGTCGTCAGCATAAAGGTGATACTGAAGACCAAAGGAGGAGATAAGCACACCGAGAGAGGAAGTGTAGAACAAAAAGAGTAGGAGGCCGAGGACGGAGCCCTGGGGGTCTCCTACCGGGAGATGGGAGGGGGTGGAGAAAGAGCCAGACGTGGAGACAGAGAAGGTGCGGTTAGCGAGGTGGGAGCAGAACCAGGCGTGGACAGAACGGGAGAGGCCGAGAGAGAGAAGAGTTTGCAGAAGGAGGGGGAAGTCCACTGTGTCAAAATCCGGGGAGAGGTCTAGGAGGATGAGTAAGGAGAAGTGACCCCTAGATTTGGCTGATAGGAGGTTGTTGGTAACATTGGCCAGGGCAGTTTCAGTAGAGTGGAGGGGGCGGTATCCAGATTGGAGAGGGTCGAGGAGGGAATTGTCCGAGAAATATCTGGTGAGGCGACAGCAGACTCTCCGCTCAAGAAGTTTGGAGGTGTAGGGAAGAAGTGAGATGAGGCGATAGTTGGCGACAGAGGTGGGGTCAAGATTGGGTTTTTTGAGGATAGGAGAGATAAGAGCATGTTTAAATGAGCAGAGTACTACACCGGAGGAGAGTGATAGGTTAAAAAGGTGTGCCAGGTAGGAGCAGGCAGTGGGAGAGAGCGAGCGAAGGATGTTAGAGGGGATGGGTTCAAGAGGACAGATGGAGGGTGGAGAGGAAAGAATAAGGGAGCGAACTTCTTCGCCTGATGTGTGGCAGAAGGAGCACCAGAGTTGTTTATTGGAGGGTGTGGAGCGATGAGGACAGCAGGTGAGGGGTTGGAGGCGGAGATGTTAAGTCTGATGGCTTCAATTTTGGAAGAGAAAAAAGTGGCGAAGTCAGCAGCAGAGAGGGAAAGTGGGACAGGAGGGGGAGGGCAAGAAAGGAGGCAGTTGAAGGTGGCAAAAAGGCGGCGGGGATTAGAGGACTGAGAGGAAATGAGGGACTTAAAGAAGGTTTGTTTAGCAAGGGAGAGGGCAGAGCAGAATGAGGAGAGGATAAATTTAAAGTGGAGGAAGTCGGCCTTTTTTTAAATATCTTACATAAGGGTGGGTGGGATTCCATGTTGCACCACTTTTCTTTTCTGCCACTGCTGTGTGGCAATGTTTCTTAAATGTGCTATGAACTGCTGTGTGTGTGCATCATTGCTCTGTCGCTTAGCATCCAGCCAGGTCGCTGCAGTCTTTGTTTGAAAGTATATGAAAATAATATTGTGACCTGTGAGGTTGTGAAAATTGACTACAAATGAATTGAAATTATTGCTATTGAGGTTAATAATAAGGTAGGGAAAAACAGAGCAAAATTATGTGATTTTAGCAAAAAAAAAAAAAATTATTTTCGTAAAAAATCGGGATCCAAAACCAAAATTAAAACATGCAAGGGCAGTTTTGCTAAAATCAAAACCAAAACACGAGGTTAATTCAGATAAAAAACCAAAACCAGAACACGAGGGTCAGTGAACATCTATAATTTTAACCTTTTTGAACCTCTGCTGCTTCCGTACTCAGCAGCAGAGAAAAGTGAAAGTATGGGTTCCACTTGTCACTGACTAACCAGAAACATCAGCAGAAGAAGGGAGAGTGATGAAGCAGATGTAGGAAAAGAAATGAGAGATAGAAGAAAGCTTCAGGAGTGCAGGTAAGGGGAACAGGGGAAAAAAAGGTGCAGGGAGGCGGGGAGAAGAAAGTTCAGTTAGACAGGGGAGAGAGACAAGGGAGAAGAAGGTGCATGAGGACAGGGGAGAAGAAGGTTCAGGGAGACAGGGGAGAGAAACATGGGAGAAAAAGGTGCAGGGAGACAGAGGTTAGAGACAGGCGAGAGGGAAAGGTGCAGGGAGACAAGGGAAAGGGACAGGGGATAAGAAAGTGCAGGGAGACATGTTTGAGGGACAGGGGAGAAGATGTGCATGGGTATATGTGACATGGACAGGGGAGAAGATGGTGCATGAAGACAGGGGAGAAGAACAGGGGAGAAGAAGGTGCAGGAAGACATGAGAGAGATACAAAGGAAAAGAAGGTGCAGGCAGAAATGTGAGAGGGACAGGGGAGAATATGGTGCAGGGGGGTGGGAAAGAGACAGGGGAGAAGATGGTACAGGGGGATAGGTAAAAGGAACAAGGCAAAAGATGCTGCAGGGGCATAGGTAAAAGGTGTAAAGGCAGAAACTGCTTAAGAATGGGAACGTCAGGGATGCAGTCACCATAAAACACAAGTAGTAATGATGGTAATGCACATACACAGATTTTTTGGGGGAGGTTGAGGAATTTTTCGAGTACAGAGCACACTTCATTCACTTAAATTTTCCATACCCCCACTTCTGATTATTGGATTAGTATTGATGCTGATAACATGGTCGCCCTTGCAGACAGCAAGGTGCTCAAAATCTCAATTACACTAGCTGGTGCAAATAAAAAACATCTAAAGAATCAAAAATATGTTTCAGCACAAAGTAACTTCATCAGAGGGAAAGTGAGAATAACGCAGTACTCTCTAGGGTCTCATTTATACAGGTGTACTAATCAATCAATTAGCTTAATGCAACGATTCAAAAGAAGTGAACCCTGCTTGCACTAAGAGACATACCTCATATTATAAGAAAAAATAATACACAAAACGTACACATATGAGTATAAATAATAAAAATAATTGCACAATATTGCTTATATAAAAAAAGTGCCATTGCTCACACAGAAACAGAAGGGGTAGCAGTGTTCTTGTCACTCTCCAGTCTCCAGTGCCATTGCTCAGTTCCATTGCTCACACAGAATAATGTGTAAAAGTCGAGCTGAAAAAAACCGGAAAGGCAGTAGAAGAAACTGAATGTTCGGAAATGACACAAATCCTTGAGGAGAGTCTATCCATGAGTGCTATTTCCAAGCTTGACCTTTCTGATACTGTGCTCATAAAGAAATATATGGTTGAGCAGACAATATGTAGCCGGTGATATAGAAACTGAGGATGCCACTTTGGATTAGCAACAGCATGAGGGTGATATTTGTGCAGCTGACGATGGCGCTAATGAGAATGTTGCTGATGATGATGAAGTTATTTGTGTAAGTCCTGCACAAATGGAGGCAGTTCTTGCACGTAATAAGAAGAAGGCTATTGTCATGCCTGGGCATAGGACCAAAAAATCCCCCTCTTATGTGTGGAATTATTTTTACCCAAACCCTGACAATCAGGGCCTGATCAACCACTAGGCTGATCAGGCTGCAGCCTGGGGCGCTGAGTCCTGGGGGGCACAGCGTGGCACACTTACAAGCTGTTTTTTTTTGTTTGGTTTTTTTCTTCAAGTGCCGGCGATCGGCTTTTTTCTCCTCTAATGGGGCCGCCCCAAGAACATTTCCATCTTGCACTATTTCATATTTAGGTCTTTGTCTATCAGCTTGTGTAACTGTAGACAATTCAGGTGTCAACAGTATTATTAAGGATAGGGACAAGTCTAGGGACAGGGATAGGGACAGGATTAGGGATCGGGTTAGAGTTAGGGATAATACGATCTTCATTTGAATTGTCAACCTAATAATTCTGTCAATGTTATTATTTTGTAAACTTTATAACCTTGCCTAGTCTGCTGCCCATCAATCATATTATGTCAATCTGACATAACGATGGGAGAGTGGGCAAAAGGAAAATTCCATCTTGCACCTCTTTTCTTTTCTGCCATTGCTGTGTGGCAATGTTTCCTATATGGGCTATGAAATGCTGTGTGTTTGTGCTGTTGCTCTGTCTGTAGTAATCAGCCAGCTCGCTGCAGACTTAGAGTTCATTGACAGCACTGTTAACATAGCTGCTTTAAGTCCATTGGCAGCTTGTTTTGTGTAGCACAAACAAACCACACACTTCAGCCACAGAAGTGGCACTTATTGTCACTGAGGTGCTTGATTTGTTAAACTGTACATGTCCTTTGTAATATCTAACATAAGATTGGCTTGAAGGGCCCACGGACAATTCCATCTTACACCACTTTTCTTTTCTGCCACTGCTGTGTGGCACTCTTTGTTGCTGAAGTGTTTGGTTTGATAAACTGTACCTGCTACCCTTCCTGTTTCTGTGGGAGATTGTTAAACCTTTTTAACATATGGGTGGTTAGGAGGGCCCAAGGACAATTCCTTATTGCACCACTTTTCTTTTCTGTCACTGCTGTGTGGCAATGTTTCCTAGATATGCTCTGAACTGCCGTGTGTTTGTGCTGTTGGTCTGTCGGTTAGTATCCAGGATAAATTGATTAATATTGATTTACCGTGCAATTGTGATTAGTATGCAATGTCATATCGGGGTTAATAATGCAATCGCACAGGTAAACAGCACATACACTTATATTCACACCTACATTTGTAAATAGGACACATTTATTAAATTTCAAACCCACATTCATTTATTAATAAATGAATTAGAGATTATTTATACATAATTTATATTAAATATAAAACTACAGTAAAGGTATTTATGGTTCAGCTCCTAAGAAATCTATGGAGTTTAGTCTCCTATTAATCCATAATTTACCAGCATAAATAAGGTATCAACAGAGGAGTGATTGCATAAACCAATCGCTAGTAATATGAGATTAATACTCAAAAGCACTCTGTCTATGGGTCAGTTTAAACTGTTTTTTCAGCAGGAAGACACGTATGCAATAGTTGGAGTGAGTTGCCCCCACCTTTGCAAAGTGGATCAATTGAAATGACCTATGACCAGCAGTCTACTGGAACATCATAAACCCTGGACCAATGAAGCACTTTGTTAGTATTATCTGTGTATACTTGTGACATGGTCATTGTTTCTTTGTAACCAAACTATATATAAACTGGCCTCTGTTACAGGAACAGTCTCTTTGTCAACAGACATCAGCTTTCATGACTGTTCCTAGATCCAGGGTGCACTGCGTATATATCAGTTATACTTTGTAACATTCATATTGTATTTTGCTGTGTAATGCTATTAAATCTCTTTTGTGCTTTGGAACCACACTGATCGCATTGGACAATATTTACTGGTGAGATAGTAACGGACATAACAGGTTAATAATAATGTAGGAACAAAAAAGAGCCCTATTATGTTATTTTAGCTTATATTTAGCAATTTTATAATTAGCAAAAAATACAGATCCAAACCCAAAACCAAAATCAAAACACATGAGGGCGGTTTTGACAAAACCAAAACACGAAGTTAATACAGATCCAAAACCAAAACACGGAGGTCAGTGAACATCTTTACTTTAGAAAATCTTTGGCTGGTACTGGAAAGCTGGTTTCAAATAATATGTTTTGATGATGATGATGAAATTAGAAACACTTTCTAGCCTCTTCTTATTTGTTGGCTGTGTATTGAGCTCTCAAGCTGATAATACTTCATTCATTAGTGTCACAGTTATATTATAGATAGATAGAATTATAAATAGTATTTGCAGCCATCTATTCAGATAACTTATTTGTTATTCTCATTTGGTCTAACGGAGGAAAGAAGTTTCCCATTGGATTTAAAAAGCAGTACACACATGAATGTAGTGGTGTTTGTAGTTCATTACATTTTATATGGAAGATTCAACTCGCAATTATTAATAACAATGATGACACTACTAGTGAAGACCTTAAGGCAGTGGTTCCTAAAATGTGCAGCTTCCTGGGGTGCCACCCTTGCAAAAGTAAACAAAAAAAAAAAAAAGGAACTTATCAATCATCCTCCTCACTGTTCTCACTGACTGCCGGGCGTGACATCATCACGTCATCATGTGCGTTCCACTGACAGGAAGTTCGGCATTTGGAACGCAAATGCCGAACTTCCTGTCAGTGGAACGCATGCGTTCCACTGCGGTACTTAAGGGCAGAAGCACCAAGATGTTGTAAGTTAATGTTAATGATCTCTTTGTGTTTGTTTGTTTTACAGATTACATCATTGTAGAGCAGGCTGTCTGCTATCACTGCACCCGAATGACATGGAGGCTGCAGAAGAGGAAAAAGTTAATTATAGCAGAAAAACCACAAGTAACACAGTGGATGAGCCATGGAGGGAGGGGGGTGTATTGGAGGCGGATGAGGAATGCTCAGAGCTGGAGCCCCCGGTGAAGGGGGTAGAAGAACAGGCAGGAAACAGGCAGGAAACAGAAAGAAAGCTTGGCTTACACATGGAAAAAGGCACCATATCGTTACACAGGACTGGGGGTGCGTGTGGCCACTAACGTGGCTGTCTGATGTAGACCCCCTACATAAGAGCTATGTGCTCTGAATAGATAGATTTAATATATATGCATGTATTTACTCTATATTATTTATACATAGAATATTATTCTCGAGATATAAATTCAATTATCCCAATTTTTATGTACGTTGCTTTACCCGGCACACTATTGTTTTGCCTACTATAATTGTTTAACCGATGACTGTATTGAGATGTGATGGACATACGATCTTGTGCATTGAATTTACATCATTCATGTGGTTCAACGTAACTAGAACAATAAAATAGCAACATAATAATGATACATAGTGATGTATAAGTGTCAGTTGTCTGCATTGACATATATTTCTATACCCAGTGAAAAAGATTTATTTACTCTGCTGAAGGGAAGTAGTAATAATGAGACTCTATAAACAGGCAGGTAGGTGTAGGTGCTTTCATTATTTAGATCCCCAATGACTCAGAAAAGCAGTGATCAGCCCCAGGGAGGAAACATACTGTAATCCAACAATCAATGACTGAACACATCCCTGACCATGCTCCACACTACGTGACTCATTGGATCTGCTGGCTGGGCTGTGTCTGCAGAGCAAGTGTCTCTTCCAAATTGCTTTACATGACATATTCTGTCAGGAAGAAACATAAGAGCACAACCCTTCAACACACAACACAAAGCACACCTTACACCCTGCTGTCAGTGTTTATATAGCTGGATGCATTTCAGTTTCATAGCTATGCAAGTTATTGGCAAGTTCTATAAACGTTCATGTCTACATTTACGTAGCCATTATTGAGAAGATACAGAGACATCTCTCTCTCTCTCTCTCTCTCTCTCTCTCTCTCTCCCTCTCTCCCTGAATGAATAAAGACATTAGTTTTGTGACTGCAAACAATTGGATCAGTATACCCTGAACTATTAGTATGAAGGCTTCTTTAGAGGAAATGGACCTAATAAATGTAATTTTCAACACACTAAGATTACCTAGAGAAAGAGATCCGGTTCCTTTTGGTTGGACATAATTGTCAATTACTGTGTCATTTTCCACGTATAAAGTCCAGATAACAACATATCCTGGTAGTTAAAGTCATTACTGCCCTGTAGATTCCTGGTTAAGATATGACTGTGGATTAATATCTATAATACAGTATATCAAAACATGTAGCATTTATTTTGTCAAGTAATTATATTTCCTCATGTTTTCCTGTTGGCCTCTCAAGGACTTTACAATGATCTTATACCTTAGACATTATTCTCTCTCTTTTACTTTCAGGAAAGTGCTAGCTACACCCACACATTGGGTTGGCCACACCCACTTGTCAAATGCCACTCCCACTTAGATGGGGGGGCGCCGGTGCCCTGTCTCACCCAGGGCACTAAAATGTCTAGTTACGGCACTGATCTCCACCATCCCAGTGGTTGCGTACTGGTGGACAATTTTTTCTGTTTACCAGCTTTCAGCTAGCTGTTCCAATCTGGCCACCAACAACTTTTTTATCCTTCTGAAGTTCTCTCCAATTCAGCTATTCCTCACTTCCTCCAGCTTTTGGCATTCTCCTTTTATCAGAGCTCGATTAAGGACCACATGAGCCTGGGGCTGAAAGTTATAAAGGGCCTGTTGTGAGAAGTACCCTCCCAGCGGAGGTGATGTCAGTGATGTGTGGTTGTGACCAGATGTGTGTTGGCATTGCTAGCACCATGGATGGCATAACTTGCACTTCCCTCCAGCAACCTACAGCTCCCTCCCATCATCCCTTATATAAAGAGTGCAGCACTAACTGGTTCACACAGCATGTATGTAAAGTGAAGAGTGGAAATACATCCCAGCTGTTCCTCATGCTGGGACAAGCTCTTGGCTAATCAAGTCCCCTAACATCAGGACTATCCTGATGGAATCAGGACAGTTGAGAGGTAAAGGTATGTTATTTTATTGACCATTGAAGAAAAAAATACAATGGTTGATTATTGTTATTTATCAAGAACTTTTTTAGCTATAATTTTTATTGAAGTTTTTGCAAAATATTTGGGGTACAGAAAAAAAAGAAGGGTATATCCTGGAAATCCCTCAGAGGGCTGCGATCTGCGGACCAGAGGCTGCAAACTCCTTGCTGGGGTCCCTGGTAAAAACCATCAGCTCCATTAGAGTTCACGGCTCTGGGAGGAGTAGCACCAAACATGGCAGACCGAGAGGATACATCTATTCAAGGATTTGGACACGCTTACACTAAAATCCCTCTCCCCCTCCACTTACATTAAAAGCCTTTCCAAGCCAGGATCCATTTTTAATACATGGTGGTATATTTACTAAGCTGTGAGTTAAAAAAAGTGAAGATAATGCCTTTAGCAACCAATCAAACAATGGTTTTCATTTATTTAGTACATGCTATGAAATGACAACTAGAACCTGATTGGTTGCTATAGGCAACATCTCCGCTTTTTCAAACCTGCAGTTTAGTAAATATACCTCAGGATCTTAGTTGAATGGAATATTGCTTTTGATTCACAACCTACAGTACAATAACTCTTATTAAAGTAATTTTATCATTCTCAAATAAGCATTGCCCAAGCGATTGTATTGTGTTTCCAATGCACAAAGTAATTTATTTTAGCAGATGTAAAAAGTTAACCGTTCAATACATTATTATTATATAAAGCAGTACAGTACAGCCAATACCAAAAGATACATACATACTGGTGTGTTCGCATGCACTTCGCAGCGCTCCCACGGGTACCAGTGAACAGTAGTTCACCCTTGAATACTGTGGTCAGAGAATGACTGAAGCTAGTGGGAGCACAGTTATGATTATATACATTTAGTGTTACAGAGAGAACAAAGTAGATGATGTGGCTTGCTTCTATAGGTCCAGACTTCAGGAAGGTCCAGGGGGTTGCAGATCATAGGCTAGTTCAAACTAAAGAATCCAAAGGTGGGGGTCATCTCTCCAGGGGATGTGCTCCTTTCTTCCCACCAAGACTCCAGTTACAACTAGTCCATTAGCATTTTATGGTCAGCATCATTTTAAAGGTTTATTCCCTAACATCAATAAATAGCGTATGCAATGTGCGATCTCTTCGCCGAATGCACTGGACAGCTGCTGATGATTAGGGGATTAAAATGATATCAGACATGACACTTTTCCTATAACCTGAACCTAAAATAACACTGAAGTGTACATATAATGATAATATATAAACTAATAATAAACTAAATACTATCTGCTCATAAATCACTGTATAACGTAACCAATATGAATATGAATTATATGAATTATATAAATAACTAAGTGTTTGAGTGCATGTCATGCATGCGCATTTTACCGTGCGATCGCACCATGCGACGTGTTACGTGGCGAACTGATTGCAATCGCACAGCAAAACAATATTAACCAATATACTTTCGTTCATACAATTATACGACTTTGACACTCTATAGCCATTACTTTAACTGAAATGTACATACATAAGTATAATTATTAGCTGTTTTGTTGTTTAATGGAGATCACAAAAAGCCCAAATTCTACAACCTATATTTACACTGGAATTATTGAACTTCTACATTAATGTCCCAACCCCTCCCCTTATATTAAAAGCTCCTTCCCCTCATAATTGGTAACAAGGGGGGAGTTGGCTGTGAACACACAACAGGGAAGGCGATCCGCAGCCACAAGCTGTAAATTGACTGGTTCTAGGGGAGGGACCAGCCACTGCAAGCATACCAAAACCCAGGTAGGAGAGGGGTTTCCAAGCACCAGGAAACATCCCCTGGGTGCGTGCCTAATAACAGACTGTAGCCAATCATCTGATCATCAATCATCAATGCAGTTTTATTCTCAGGTAACTCATCTCAGGACACCAGTCGTTTACCTTCGCTTTTTCATACCCACAAATCTGCAAACATTCCTTAAACTTTAGTGAAATGTGGTTGAATGCTAAAGCTTCATCCAGTGCTGATTGCTTGTGAAAGAGTTAAGGTTAGCATGTCAGATGAATGTTTATAAAAAAAAATACTTAGCTGGTATAACCTAAAGCTGTATTCTGTTACTTACTGAGCCCAAAGTCTTAACCTGCTTTAGTAGCAATATGTTTCTAGAAATACGTTGAAATATTATACCCACATCTAATGTAATTTTCTCTAGTCTGCTTAGCCTTGAGATATATACTTTTCTTTTGGTTGGCATAATCCCTTATATTTTACATACTTGATACGCTTGCTTGATTGTGATATTTCTACGCAATTTGAACTTCAAAAACGGATGTCTTTGTCTTATTAAATCAGAGTTTTTGAAATACCAGACCTGTGTGTATTTAGCTGACTCTCTGGCCGGCCCTATTAATTTGATATACCTTAGCTGATCACTGACCACTCAAGAAATATCACTGACACTTGAAAATGCAGTGGGCATTAGGGATATAACATATTAAAGTGCATGTTTGGTGTCCATGAGAAACGTAGAAGGGTTGTGAAGGTTACGTATGCCATTCTTGTCATTATTACTTTTCCTAGTAAAGGATTAGTACTTTCTGGAAATACAATATACACATTTTATTTATTCTTTGTACGAATTCTGAAAAACTGTGTACTATATTAATAATAATAATAATAATAATAATAATAAAACCTTTAACTAGTGGTAAAGTAAAATTACTTTCCCAAAATTCATTCAAACGTCATATATAGGGAAAATCCAAGTCAGCCAACACGCACATGAAGAAAAAGCAGAAGTATTGGAGCGAGGAGGAATATGAGAAGGGCATTTATTGAGTTCTATGCAAAGGGAATCAAATAAAACAAATTGTTAAACAGGTAAAGAGCTGCAAGCAGGAATCAATGGCAGGCAGAACTGCAGAGTAAGGAAAGAACATTAAGGTTGAGATGAGTCACCTTGAAAAAAAAATATTTAAACGACAGAGCTGAAGGTTCTTAGTGCAAAACAATTATTGAAAGAAAAAATAAACTTATATTAAAGTTTAATTAAGTGTAAAAAAATATTTTAGATATGTTGTCCTGTAGGCTAAAGTATTAATAAATGTACTGCCTTATCTTTTTCTTAGTTGTCAAATGGGAGCTTTTTCCGCTTTTATGCAGTAAATGTTATCTTCTTGCTAACTGCATGTGGTCATATTGCTACTTCCAATTCATAGTTACATTTGCATTTTTTATCTGTTTAAAACGCCCTACATTTTTTTATTGCCATGTTTACTTTCTGGACACTTAGAATAACACTATATGCATTCGGCTAGGACCTTCCTACCGCATGAAAATGTGAAATGCTTTATTTATATTGCTGGTGCAATACACCTTTTACATGTAAATGTAGAATGTATCAATATTTTTGGTATGATGCCCACAGTATGTTTTAAGTGTACTGTTACGACACAATACAAGGGTAACTATTGAAAGACCTAGGTCATAGTTATTTCTATTAGACTGTGCAATTATGATAGACGTTGGAAAGATCTTTTTATTGAATGGTTCTGAATGTTCTGATAGATACGACTTGCTACAGTTTTGCTGATTCCATCTGGGAGGTAGCAATTGGGACCTACATTCACCATATACAGATCTCTGTATATCAGCTTTACTTGGGATAATTTGCAAAAAAATTTGGAAAGTTTTTCCCAACAATCAACAACTTCTTGTTTTCCATATTGAAGTGCAATATTGCTCATAAAATTGTATATATCCAAATTGACTGTATGTTAGTGGTGTGTAACTGGTCTTGTAACAGCAATTAAATCTTAAACTGTCATATAAACAGATAATCACAGACACACACATACACAAACAAACACAGGATCAAACACACAGACATGTAAACTGCCATATACACAGATAAGCACAGACAGGATCAAACACAGACATGTATATATATACACACACACTTACCTTCTTCTGCTGCCTCCTGCATTACACCCACAAAGCAGGGGACTGACTGGGAGACGATCCTCCCAAGCTACAAGCAGTAGTGGCTGGTCCCGGGAGAGGGGCCAGCCACTGTAATCATACAGCATCCCAGGTAGGACAGGGGTTTCTGAGGACTAGGAAACCCCCCCTGGGTGCGCCCCTGCTTACGAATTCACCTGTTAAGACTTTGCTTAGACCACTACACAGCTTTAACAGAAGAGAACACTTGGGTGATAAAAGCTCTGGGTCAGGGGCGATCACTTGGTTTATGATAGCTCTGGCTAAAGTAACTTGTGAGAGGTTAGTTTATTTACAGCAGGGAGAAACAAAGGCTTCCTAAGTGTGTCAGATCTTGAACCAAAACCTTGGTTTTGGTTCAAGAGCTGACACACTTAGAACATTTAACCAAATTTCCCAAGAGCTGACACACTTAGGACGTTTGGTGGAATGTTCTACAACATTGTACAGCACATGCCTTCTTAAATTAGCAGCTTAAAATCACGAATGATAATTGGGACCTTGAAACTGATACCATTGTAGGCTGCTGGGATGTTCATCAATCGGAACTATTTGAAGTCTCCTTTTCAAACTGTCACTATTACCATGCTGTTGTGCATGAGACCTTCAGTCTCATCATATCAGGCTATTCCATGTTGGCATTTTCAGATTCATAATAAGGTACCCAACCAGCAGAAATACCCTGTATACACTCATAGCAGACCTTTATTGGGAATGCAACACAGGCCCACATTATGCAAGACAGAAGTGCAGAACTTTTGAAGATTGGAATAGAAATAATATATGATTTAGCCTTCAGTGAAAGAGGGAAGTAGAGGTCAGTTTCAAATACCCCCCAATTCATAGAGTTAGGGACACTGAAGCTTGTCTATGCTAAAATATTTTTTTATCAAAAAATAATGCTAAAATAGCATTTTAATAAATAAGAACACAACTTTTAACAGGAACAGCCAAACATTTAACATGATCAGCGAACATGACTTGTGAACAGCAGCTGCAATTGGGGACTGTGAGCCATACATTTTGAACCACAAATTCAAATTGGGTTTAATGATGACTGTACTGGAAAAATGTAGCTTACAATGTAGCTTACAAACTGATGAAATTTAATCAAATTTCAATTAATTTGAAAACATTGGATCATCTCTAGTCCTTATCATAATGAAGCACTTAATTGGCTTTGAGCTCATCACTAGATACTTACTAAACTAGTTAATCGTTTACAACTTATTAACCAAGGTAGTAACCTAAGGAGATATAAGCAAGAAGTATAACTAATATTAAAGCTAGAAGCAAAATGCTTGGAAACTGGTTCAGTGAAACCTGAAGTATTGGCCCAAAGTCACAAACTGTACAGTGAATCGAACAACAGAAGAATATCTCTGCTAGAAACCAGACATTAAACTACCAGAGAAGATGCAGTTTAGCATCAGCAAATCATTTTTCATACATTCCAAACCTCTTCTATAGCTGGCCATGAAGGCACCTGCAATGTCATTACATTAGACTCTAACATATTAACGACATGCTTACATTAATTAAGAATTTTGTGTTGTTTCCATACATCACAAACAAGTCTGGGAGACTTTTTTCTGTGATTATATCTCAATATACAAATGGCTTCATCTCCTTGCTTTTACAGTAACTAATTAGAGCCTGTTCAGTTTAATAGAGATTGAGCTGAGAATTGGAGGATTATCCATTATTAAGTAAAGCAGAATGGAACGGTTACCCTGGGCCTTTGCAGGACATTTTCAGTCAATAGTTAATTACTCTTACTGTTCTCAGTAGACTAAGTTTTATAAATGTCCCCTGTGCTATGAAAAAAATATAATTGTTGCTCATCTTACCTACAGTAATAAGACTGTAATAGGTTATTGAACAGTTTTATATTCAGCATTTGTAAGCTCTGCCTATAATTGTTTGTACAAACTGACTTTCCTTTCACATCTTTTATCTTCATCTTAACCTTGATTCTTTCATACAGTTTATAGAATGATCAACAAAAGGTTACAGTACCAGTTGAGCAAGTCAGTTTTAGTTTCATAACCAACCTTTGTTTATGATTGGAAATATATAAAGCAAATCATAATTTGATCTTTGACTACCTGATCTTACCAGAAAAATCTTAGTTCTCTGTGTTGGTGTCACAATAAATCTAGCACATCAATCTGCCAATCTTCATCTGTTATTTGATGACAGTTCCCATGGTCGTGTACGAGTCAATAGATGGTCCCTGGCCATCAGCCACTCACCAACTATGAAGGTCAACTGTGCACTAAGGTGAAGACCCAATTATGGGAGGGTATCGTTGTCACCACCTTGCTCCTTCAAAGGCAACTGAAACTGCTTACACTTCTTGGTCGTGTGTATATATGTTATCATTTTACTGGTTACTCTGGCTCATTAATCCAACATGTTAATTTCAATCAGTACTGCTGGATAGGACTATACAGTGTTGAGTCAGGATGCTGGTCTTAACACAGACAGCCAAGGGCTGGATTAGAGTGTTCGCGCTAAGCTTTTGGTCACAAGAATAAAGCAAGATTTCAGCAGTAAAGAAGATTTAATTGCTGTTACAAGACCAGTTACACACCACTTACATACAGTCAATTTGGATATATACAATTTTATGAGCAATATTGCACTTCAATATGGAAAACAAGAAGTTGTTGATTGTTGGGAAAAAATTTTCAAAAGTTTGCAAATTGTCCCAAGTAAATCTGATATACAGAGATCTGTATATGGTGAATGTAGGTCCCAATTGCTACCTCCCAGATGGAATCAGCAAAACTGTAGCAAGTCGTATCTATCAGAACATTCAGAACCATTCAATAAAAAGATCTTTCCAACGTCTATCATAATTGCACAGTCTAATAGAAATAACTATGACCCAGGTATTTCAATAGTTACCTTTGTATTGTGTCGTAACAGTACACTTAAAACATACTGTGGGCATCATACCAAAAATATTGATACATTCTACATTTACATGTAAAAGGTGTATTGCACCAGCAATATAAATAAAGCATTTCACATTTTCATGCGGTAGGAAGGTCCTAGCCGAATGCATATAGTGTTATTCTAAGTGTCCAGAAAGTAAACATGGCAATAAAAAAATGTAGGGCGTTTTAAACAGATAAAAAATGCAAATGTAACTATGAATTGGAAGTAGCAATATGACCACATGCAGTTAGCAAGAAGATAACATTTACTGCATAAAAGCAGAAAAAGCTCCCATTTGACAACTAAAAAAAAGATAAGGCAGTACATTTATTAATACTTTAGCCTACAGGACAACATACCTAAAATATTTTTTTACACTTAATTAAACTTTAATATAAGTTAAAAATGTACATCATTTAGCTTGATTTATTCCTAACTCTATATAAGGGTAATTGTGTCACAACTGGAATGTGGTGTGATGTGGTAAAATAATAAAAGGTTAATTACATTGTAAAATAATTACCCCCTCCCGAACATCGCTTATCCGAGTACCGAGCCGGCTTGGTACTTTCCCGCTTCCTTGCATCTGAATCGAGGCCAAATGTCATTGTTGCATTGCCTGATCTCGCAGGATTTTGATTTCATAAGTTCCTCCCTCCCAGCAGATCCAGCATCATTGCTTACACAGAAAAAGGGGTAGCAGTGTTTTTGTCACTCTCCATTCTCCAGTGACATTTCTCAGTGCCATTGCTCACAACAGGGGTAGCAGTGTTCTTGTCACTTGACAAAAATTGACTGGAAATGACTAGAAATTATTGCTATTGAGGTTTATAATGTAGGAACAAAAAAAGAGCCATATGTGATTTTAGCATTTTTAGCATTTAAAAAAACCCCCCAAAAAACAGATCCAAAACCAAAACCAAAACATGGGGTTCAGTGAATATCCTTAAAAATAATATTGCTGAATTTCTTTCAGTTTTAATATAACAAATGGAAAATAATTATAAATCAGATTATTTTATAAACACTTATACTTTGCATGTACAAGATTTGTGTATTGAGAATTCGGACAAGGCAGCTGGTGTCAGATTTTAAAATGGACATGTCATTGAATGAGTTTATCAACTGTAAAATCTGATAGCTCTAATAACAATTTTAAAGACAAATGTTTATTATAACACTGTAATAATTATTTTACATACTCTTAATATCAAGATATTGGTTATTCAAGCATAACAAGAACTGAGTTTAACCAGTGGCAGAACTACCACCGTTGCAAGGGGGTGTGGTGGCTATGGTGCCCAGCCGTAAGGGGGACCCAGCTATGCCAGTCCATGCTCCCAACATCCTGTTCTCCTGAGCATTCACATGGACTGCTGAATGTGCAATAAAACCCTATATGGGGCTTCATGACAGGGAAGGCAATTGTAAAGTAGTTAGGAGGTGTTGGATTCCTAGTAAGGAAGTGCATTTGCACACATCTAACTACATAGTGGGCAGCACAGTGGCTTAGTGGTTAGCATTTCTGCCTCACAGCACTGGGGTCATGAGTTCAATTCCCAATCATGGCCTTATCTGTCTGGAGTTTGTATGTTCTCCCCGTGTTTGTGTGGGTTTCCTCCTGGTGTTCCGGTTTCCTCCCACATTCCAAAAACATACTGGTAGGTTATTTGAATGCTATCAAATTGACCTTAGTCTCTCACTGTCTCTCTGTGTGTGTGCATTAGGGAATTTAGACTGTAAGCTCCAAGGGGGCAGGGACTGATGTGAGTTCTCTGTAGAGCACTGTGGAATTAGTAGTGCTATATAAATAGCTGCTAATGATGATGCTGATAATGCCCCAAGGTGTAAACATGAGCATATTGAAGTGCTCTTCTGAGATCTGGGCAGATGTGTAATCACTCAGACTGCAATGTTATGACCTGATTTTCAGTGGTTACCAGGTATACCAATGAGGACAACAATGGCCACAGAGCAAGAATTTAAAGTCACTGAGAAATACATAAACCAACTTCAAATCAACCAAATCTACATAATATCTTTCCAGACTGCTTTCTGAGTCATTAATTCCTAATGACTAGAAAACTATGTGATGTGTATGGGGCTATGAATATTTTTTCCCTGTATCTGAACCAATTCATATTCTAAATTACCAACTATAAATCAATTTCAGATTTGTTGACGTATCTTTAATAATGATAAATGGAGAGTTTATGGCTCCTGCTAAAGTTCACTTCAAGTTTTTGATTTATTAGTGAGCTGCACTGTAGTGGGACAGGATTTCACCTCTACAGTCATGCATTTCAAGTTGAGAAAGGAATATCAGCCTAAAGAGTATGACAGTGTAAACTATCCATGTAACAGTCCAGGAATAAAATATGACCTGCTTATTGAAAAACTGGATAATTTAAACATAATTAAATTAACTAGTGAATTAACACAACCGATACTATTAGAATAGTAAATGAGTACCAGGAATGAGTATGTGTTTAGTGTAGATGCAATAGATGAATCAATCTGCACAAAGTTGGACTTGACATTATATTTGATATGAAATTGTTCTACATTGATCTGTGGATACTGTCATTATTTTGTTATTATTGGTAGTTGTGTTTTTATTTTATTCTGATGATGTAAGCACCTGAAATCACTTTACCACACTTAAATGCAAAGACACTAGAACCATGTTTTGTAAGGCTAGTTTTGACTTGGTATAAACCATGTTGCACACCATAAGGGGCAAATTTATAATATGCTGACATATTTAGAGTTGGGAGGGGTATGCATTCAAACTCAACTGCTAGGCCACTGGAGATTTTTCAAGAAACCTTACAGATAAGGGACCAGAGCACATCAGTTAGTACTTTTGTTCTATCTTAACTTAATGAACTCCATCCAAAATTTAAATTTTTAGGTGACGGTATTCTTTAATTCCCAAAAACTACTACTTTAACCCCCAAAAATTAATGCCTGGCCAAGAAAATTCCTGCATATGGCTTTGCATGCGATAAAAGTCTTCCAGGCTAAATAGATGCTTTGCTGGCTCTAGTCATTTACATTTATCAGGTCATGTTAGGTAGTTATGTATTTCAGTAAGCACAAAGTCAAACATATAGTGACATATAATGCCCATATTTATCTAGTCAGCATGGGAAGCAGCTGAGGTCCCGACAAACATGCAGCAGAGTATCAGACAATAAGTGAGGTAGCTGGTCAGTCCATTAAGGTAAGTGAGGGGAGACAAAGGTATTCCTCCCTAAAAACATTAGGGTCTCCGTTAAAATTGTGCTCTGGGGCCCACAATGCACCCATTTATTATAGTAAATAGTTTATAAGTACAGAAGAAAGGACTGCCATTGCATTTATCCTTTATAAATATGACCCAGCAAATTATTCAAATATATGTAGTGTAAAATGATTCATAGCACATCAACCATTTGAGTTAACAAGTAAAATTACAATGGAACAATTAATGGAACAACCTTTTAGAGGATGTTCTTTAGTATGATCTCCATACTCTCAGCATCCTGAACTGAGCTTCTCGGGCAGCGCTGCAGAGTGGCCAGTTAAGCTCTGTTGGTCTCCTATCATTATTCACCCATTACACTGACAATATGTTTTCAGATGTTTCCTGTTTTCTCTGCACCTACCCTTCATGGATAAGTAGCCTGGAAAAGATCAGAAAAAAATCTCAACACCTGAATTGCTGACACCAAAATGCTTAATGATATGACAGTCCCCTGTGTTAGCGTGAATGATGGAGATGTTCTGCAAACTTTGCAAAAAGTCCTCTCAAGCAGATGGCACAGCATGAACTTTATCCAGTACTTTGTAAGTTTATAGAAGACTTCTAATATTTTTTCCCTTGAGGTAACGTGCTGTAATATAAGTACCTTTATCAATGTAATTAAGTTTTACACTTTGAAGGGCACATCAACAAACACGTCCATTTAGTATTACTTATAAAATGAAATACAGTTTATGAAAGAATAATTTTGGTCCTTTTAATAAATTGACTACTGACATTGAAAGAAAATAATTTCCTGTGTTTTATAGTTCGTTTTAACCATATTAACTAAAACACATGTTTTATTCCACACATAATATTGTTTTTGTGTATATTGGAATTTTTTAATGATAACATATTGTTTGACCTGCATGGTAATATTATAGCCATATGTCATATTGTTTTCTTTGTATTATCCTTCATACATATGATTGTACGAACTATGTATTCAGTGGTTTATTTAAAAGTTTTTGATTGAGATGGTTGCACAAGGCCAAAGGCTGTAGTAGGGCCCAGTGCCACCTGTACACATTTTTGCTAGCGCTCAGTGGTTGCTATGGTATTGGCCATGTGATTTCCAGGTGCCATGACAAGCAGCAATTTGGAAAATTACATCTTGTTATCTAGTGACCCCCTACTGGACATTTAAAGTAGTCATGGACAATAACTATTGATTTAAATAAATGGGCATTTAAAATGTTTACATGCAATTATTAAGTGTATTATATCTTGTTAGAAAATTACTGGACTACCTAGGGCCGAAGACAATGGAATTATATTTATAAATGCATCATATAAGCAAATATACATCATTTGTGGACATTGGAGGTTTGGCATAACGATACACAATAATTATCATGATACCTGTAGTACTATTTAGCTGCTTGCATATCAACTACTTCAGCTGTTAGTACTTACATTTATGAGGGTTGCGTTTATAATATATCAAATTGCAGCAATGTATTCAGATTACTTATTTGTCATTTCCATTTGAACTATTGGTCAAAGAAGATTCCCATTGGATTTTTAAAGGGGTAAATAATGGATGTGGGTGCCTATCAAGGGCAGGCTGGGCCGGGGGGCAGGGGGGCCCAGGCAGCTCGGTTTGCTGCCCCCTTCGCCCCCTGCGCCTGTTGATGAATGCGGTGCCGGTCCGCATATACATTTCACTACCCAGCGCACAGACGGCCGTGTCACATGACACTCATGAATGACGTGGTCGCATTGAGTGTCATGTGATGCGGTGTGATGCGGCCGCCTGTGCGCTGGATAGTATTCTGTATATAAGGACAGCACCGCATATACAGTAATGAAATTGATTCTGAACACTGCTACAGGGCTCCTCCCATAGCCTCCGGGAGCTCTGTAGCAGCAAATCACTGAGTGCCAGGGTGTCAGATTGACACCCTGTGTCCTGCCTCTCCTCCCCCCTAGTACAGCCCTCCAGATATGTTTGGGGCAGCCCCAATCAATTATATACATGGGAGCCTCAATCTCACTAGGAGGCTCCCATGAAGTAAGTAAAAATAAATGGTTAAATATATAAAGAAAAATAAATAAATAATAAGTTAAATTATATGTATATATAAATATATATATATATATATATATATATATATATATATATATATACACACAAGTTAACCCGTGCATGATACTCATGCATTCTAGTCAAATCAAGCTACTTAAGGTCTTAAAAAGGTTCTTGTCATTCATTTGGGCCTAGCCCAGGCCTCCTCAGGGGAAGATCGTTACTTCCCGACGCAAGCGCCCTTTTTAATGTGTGTTCATGAGGTAAAATTACCTCACGAAAATGAGTTTGACCCCTCAACTCGTAAATTTAGCCTTTACTACCCCTCCCACGGGGGGAAGGGGGGAAAATGGAAGTTAACTGACTTCACTATTCTAATTTTTTTTGTCAAATAATGTCAGTATACCAAATTTCAGGTCAATTGGATGAGCCCTTTCTGAGAAAATAGTTTTTTCCATACACACACACACTAACACACGCCGCTACACATGTGTGTTCATGAGGTAAAATGACCTCACGAAAATGAGTTTGAGCCCTCAACTCGTAAGTTTAGGCTTTTACTTTTATATATTAGATAATGCTAAGAATTTAGTAGGTCAGTGTATAACTCCGCCCAGCAGGTGGCGCTGCAGCTTGTTTTTGTTTTTTCCACACACAGACTAACACACGCCGCTAGGCTTATATATATTAGATATTATTTTACTTTTATTTATTTTTTATTTTTTTATATACTGGTGGCTTGCCCACCAATACAATGGGGGCTTCCAATACAATAGGAGGCTCCCATTTAGGCTGGACAGGACAAACACCCACCCTTGCAGCCATTATCGAAGAGAAGTACAAGGCACAGCAATAAGAAAGAGAAAGAAAGAAAGAAAGAAATTGCAGTCACTTTTATTCAGGTAAGTGTATGTTCAGTTTTGTAATATTATCTTTTTAATTGTTATTGTTAAAAAAAGAGCCTTTTTTCTTGTGTATATGTGTAAGCAGATAATCATAAAAATAGTGTAGTGCTATTTGTATGATGATCTATTAATAGTGTTTGATAAATAGGTTCCACCAACAGGGATTATTGCCAGCGATAACCCTATTAGTATTTTGCGCAGCAAAACCAAGCCATTTTGCTGGCAAAAACATCAGTTTTTTAAAGCAAAATGGCTTTTTGCACTTTGATAAATCAGCCCCTGGGTTCAGTACTGTAATAGAACATTATTATATAATCTATTACTAAACCCCCCTCCCACCTTCACGGACAAACAGGCAAAAGCATGTAAACATGCTTAACCCGTTGTAATGCACAGCGCGACAGCTGTATAGACTATTACTGGTGAAATGGAGCTGCATGCGCAGCCGCAGCAGCTCCTCCCAGGCATAACCAGACAGTGGAAATCGTCACTGCCTCCCTGCGGCTGAACGGTGAATCCCAATAACACTGGGTGTTCAGCTAATTATATATAAAAAATTTAAAGTAGTGAATTATAAAGTAGCACAGCAAGGGGCCCCTTATGGAAAAGGTGGATGTAGTCTAATATTTACATCTCTTTCCTTTACATGCAGCCCATGGTCTGTACTATTGTTCATGCCTACTTTTTAGCTCTTCCCAACAATGGCAATTAGGAGTCTGTATCTGGAAAATAAAGTTTATTATATACATGTAACCACCTTCATAATGTGCTGCTTTGCTTCTCCTTACCCCTCCTTCTTTCCCTATTTACCTGTGCTTTGGGGAATATTTCCAATTTACTCTTAATATAGGATATTGGCATAAAATGTGCAGACATATTACAGGGCAGTTGTGTACATTTTTTCAAATGTGCATTAGTATTGCTTACAAAAATAAGGCAGGAAGCAGTATATATGGTGTTGCATTGATGTGCAAGGCATGGCAATGTGCGGACAAAGATTTGAAGCACATAATCACCCTGAAGGAGGGCCAGAATGCCTGGCTCCAGCTTCAATGGTTGAGCCTCCATGGACAGAGTGCCAAGGATGAGTGTAGGGTTTGTGTGTACCAAGCATGTATCCAGGGGGCATTGTTGTAGTGCTTACATGGCAGACATAACACGTTTTTTTGGTTAGCATGTGGCAGCAAGGTGCTGACTGATCAGCCTATACTCCTTTATTAAGCTGCCCCTGTAAAAGGAGTTGATTCAGAAACAGAGTTCTGATAATACAGCTGGGAGGCAGTTTAGAGAATAATGTTACTGGATAATTGTATTAGGCAATTGATGCTGAGATTACAAGAAATAAGCCAGCATAATGATTTCACTATTAGACTAGTATGTACATCAAATAGAGAAGGACTTCTGGAAGAAAAGGGGACTGAAAGGAGAGCCCATAACTAAGCACATACCAGATAAAATATACATGAGCAAAGTAATACTTTATAATACACAAATTAAACTTATGTAGATGTTACTACACTGTGTATATATATATACCGGTGTGTGTATATATATATATATATATATATATATATATATATATATATATATATATATATATATTTATTAACACTAATATATCTAAATCATTTAAGTATTATTATAAAGTTAATTTTTAGTGCACAGAATTCTGAGGTGTCTTCTTATTTCTTGAAAATGTACAATATGGGTTGTGAGAATACATAAATATTCCTAATGAACACTGAATTGATCATCACTACACAGCACCTACATTATATACAGGAGTTTATGCATCTGTATAATAACACAGCTTGTGTATGGTATGGATATAATGCACATCAGTGGACTTTGTTCATAAATATTTTGTTAATATCTGAATACATGCCTATTATATACTGTACTACCTTTGCACTGAATGCACAGCATTTCAAGGGTCTGTTTAGGGTAAAGGACTCCTTGTGCTCAAAGCTAATGGTTTTCTAAATTTCACTGATGAATCTCACATCAGGGATGTTGGGAAGAGATGCACTGTTGGAGGTTCGGGTGGTAGTCATTTCACCAACTACCACCAATCCGATAGTACTTACCCCGACATGGATTATCCGAACGTCACTTTTCCTACATACTTCTAAAGCCGAATATTTATTACACTGATTTCAAAGAATTCCGATGACATAACAGGGCGCGAGCTGTGAAGGATGTAACTTTTAAACCCGACGGTATTATTTATGCTCTTAAAGGGATATTTTAAGGAGCCGCTGGGTCCACAATGTCTTTTAGTAAGGCTTTTAAATTATAGAGCCAGCGCCTCCTTAAATTATCCCTTCAAGACCATAAATAATATTGTTGGGTTTCAAACTTATGTCCTTTACTTCTACCGCCCTGTTATGTCATCGCAATTCTTAGAAATCGCTGAAATAAAGTCACGTTCGGATAATTCATGTCGGGGAAAGTGCTATCGGGCTGCTCAGACTCGATATAACGTACCCCACCTGGAGGTTCATATGTTTTTCTTATTGAATTCAGAGGAATGCTGATAAGTTATGACCTGATTCCTACTATGACAGAGGGACCCCATACTGACTAGCCAAGACTGGTATAGCCTAGTGCTTGTTGAGGCTTTTACAGGAGGTCCAGGGCTACAGAAAACTACATCAGGCCCCCGTGCAGCCACTTATTGGTAGGGATGCTCAAGCTTGGTTCCCTGAGAACCGAACACACCTGAACTTAGCAGATCCGAGTACCGAGCCGGGCCGGTATTTCCGCGTGCCCTTGGAATTGAAAATGATGCAAAATGTCATTGTTACATTGTCGGATCTCGGATCTCGGGAGTTTTGGATTCTATAAGTACCGCCCTCCACGGTGTTCCAGCGCCATTACACAGAGGAACACAGAAGGGGTAGCACTGTTCATTGCAGTCTCTAGTGCAGTAGAGCAGCGTCAGAGGTAGAAAATAAACAGGAGGGGTAGCAGTGTTCTTCAAAGTCTCCAGTGACATTCAGGAGAGCTCTATTGCGCCGTTGTTAATTTCAGCTAATTGTCATTGCTGAAAAAGAAAAAATGGGTGTGGCAGGCTTAGTCTTCAAAATCTGCAGTCACATTGTACTGTGTTATATAGGTAACATACAAAGAGGAGAGCTCCATTGCTCCATTGCTAGTTGTCATTGCTGAAATAGAAATAATAGGTCTGGCAGGCTTGGTCTTCTAAATCTGAAGTCACATTGTACTGTGTTACATAGGTAAAACACAAAGAAGAGCGCTCCATTGGTCCATTGCTAATTGTCATTGCTGAAATACAAATAATAGGTCTGGTAGGCTTGGTCTTCTAAATCTGCAATCACATTGTACTGTGTTATATAGGTAAAACACAAAGAGGAATGCTCCATTGCTAATTGTCATTGCTGAAATAGAAATAATAGGGCTGGCAGTGTTAATCTGCAGTCACATCTGTGTTATCAAAATGGATCCACAGCAGTACACAGAATTCCAGAAGCACTAAGCAGCTGCTGGCACCAGTCATGATGATAATAATCCCTCTATGTCAGCTGCTAAAGCTTATGCTAAAGTGCATAGTGTTTTTAAGTCAGGGAAACAAAAATGTAAAAAAACACCCTTTACCTTGCTCAAGAAAAAAAGACCTGTATTCCAGGCAAAGATACCTGCACAAAAAAATAAAATTGCCAACATGCCATTCTACACACGCAGTGGCAAGGAAAGAATGATCTCTCTATGAGTGCTAGTTCTGCAACTGTCACTGAGACCCTGTCATTCAGACTCCAAAAGTGGTGTCCAAATATGTTTACGTGTAATAGCCAAGCTGGAAGAGAACAGTAAGGCATTAGAGGAAAATGTATGTTCAGATTCAGAAATGACAAAAATCCATGAGGAGAGTCAATCCACGAATGCTAGGTGTAATCCTGACCTGTCTGATAGTGTACCCATAAAGAAGGCCCCTTTCAGCTTTTCTGCAGATGTGTGTATAAACAGCCCAAGTGTAGCCGGTGATAAACAAATTAAAGATGCCACTTTTCAATTGCAACAGGATGAGGGGGATATTTGTGTAGCTGACGAGGGCGCTAAAGAGGATGTTGAGGACGATGATGTTGTTTGTGTAAGTCCTGCACCAGTTGAAGCAGTTCTTGCATGTGATAATATGAAGGCCATTTTCATGCCTGGGCCTAAGACCAAAAAATCCACCTATTATGTGTGGAATTATTTTTACCCAAATCCTGTCAACAGTTGTCTAGCCATTTGTATCGTTTGTAAAGCCACATTCAGTAGAGGTAGGGAACTTAACCATCTAGGAACCTCATCCATGTTACACCATTTGAAGCGAGTTCAAGGCAAGTTGTTTGGAAAATCAGAAACTTATGCTAAAAAAATAACAACAAGCAGTCCATCATCAGCTACATCCCTTCTCTCAGCTAGATCCCGACACCTGCAATCTATACCCACAACATCGTCCTCATCAATATCCTCAGTAGCGATGGCTGTGAATTACAATGGCTCTTTTTAGTGCATTGTCTGGCATCCTGGATTGGTCTGGGTCTGATAAAAGTACGCATCTCAGGGGAGGGGGGTCAGCGCTTGTCGCCATGTATTAGCTGTAGAATTACCACATTTATCCAAGGAACAGGTGGAGCGATCAAATGAACCATAACTGATTTCATGATCCAAGGATAATTCCATCTTGCACCACTTTCCTTTTCTGCCACTGCTGTGGGGCAATGTTTCCTAGATGTGCTATGAACTGCAGTGTGTTTGTGTCATTGCTCTGTCGCTTAGCATCCAGCCAGGTCCCTGCAGTCTTTGTTTGAAAGTGTATGAAAATAATATTGTGACATGTGAGGTGGTCAAAATTGACTGCAAATGACTTAAAATTAGTGTCATTGAGGATAGTAGGGGGGCAAAAGAGCTAAGATATGTGACTTTAGCAAAAAAAATAAGGATGTTAGAAAAAAATCGAGATCCAAAACCAAAACCAAAAAACACAAGGGCAGTTTTGCCAAAACCAAAACACAAAGTTAATCTAGATCCAAAACCAAAACCAGAACACGGGGGTCAGTGAACATCTCTACTTATTGCACATAGCCTTATCAAATGCAGGTACATTTTATTCCAAAATTCAATTTATAGTAAAACAAAGTATTATATTATGCCTCACAGTTGGACCTATGTACTCAGATCTGGACTACTTGTGAGCATATGGCAGCTTGTTCTTTGACATTGGCAGCTAACTCTCTGTCACTGGCAAACCCCTTCTGGAATTGTCAGCTCTGACTCTTAGACTGGTAGTTCCCTTTGTGATTCTGGCAGCTCTCTTTATTAATATGGCAGCTCTCCCTGGTAGATTAACAGCTCTTTATTTACTGTTAGACTGGAAGACTTTCTATTTAACTTGGAGGCCGCCTGAATGCTTTGGATTCCAAAGTGAATGAGATTAATGTACACAGATAACATGTTTTTCCATTTTTTCAACAGCAACAATAATTGTAGAAAATAATCACTTCTACTTCTAGATACTAAATCATATTCATAATAGGTACAACAAAGTTGAATCACTTGACCATATTTAAATTTTTAGTAGAATCAAAAACAAGGAACGGAGGAGGGAAGATATGTGGGTGTGTTAGCAAAGGAGAGCAGGGATTGGAAATTGGCTTGCTAAGAGGTAATCATGCAATAGAAGTTATGGACTCTGGTTGGGGTCATGTAGTAATTAAGCCTGGATGACCATGTATTATGAAATTTATTAGGACAATTATGAATGATATTAGAAATATTTGTAGAATAATACACTTGCCATATTGTAATAATTACAGTTATAATAGTATGGGGGTCAGACTTTTTCCAAGTGTTGGCAATTGCACATTTTGCTACTTTAAGAAAATGACCAATGACAAAGTCAATATGCTTGGGGTATTCTTGGAAGCGGGACATAAAAGTGAGTAGGCAAGTCAAAGGAAAAATTTATGTAACTGCCCAAATAAGCTCATAAATATCATGACAAAAAATTCTTAATTTTTACAGCTGTGCCATCAAAGGGGGAAAAAGGCGCCTTTCGATCCACATTCTCTATAGTAATTCTTAGAGGATCTTAAATAAATTATGTATAATCAAGAGGGAAACAAATAAGACCAATAAAGTTATATAAGCATTTTTTAAAATTTTTAGAGAAATCAAACTCTTGCCAAATATTTCCTTTATTTGACACCATTTTTTCTAAATCTTTCCTATGTCTATTTCAGCTCATGAAAATCTTTGGCTAGCCATGAGCAACCAGCAATTGTAGAACATCAATATCAGGCCTCTTGAGTTTAAGTCAACATAATGATTCTAATGTCGTCACTTGCATAATTTCTCCCAATGCTAGGACCAAGATATATAGGTGTCTAATCTGGAGGAACTGGAAAGGGCGCTCATGGGGAAGCACTCTTGAAGTTCTGAGATTTCCAGGAAAAACTGAAATGATGCTAAATTAATGCATTTGATATTGTGGTTGGTTCATAATTTGAAGGCTTTATTGTCTTGACCAGGGGAAAAGCTGGATTATTCCATAGAGCTATCATAATGGAGGGTTTGTGTATTAATTGATATGCACCTGTCCCAAGTGGCAAGGGATAAGCGAGCAGTTGGAGGCAGTTGTGTAGATGGGAGTTTCTCCTTGGGGGAGAGCCACAGGTCAGTATATTGGGGACAGGGCCAGATTTACCATTAGTAAACCTAGGCAATTGCCTCGGGCCCATCGGTCCCCAGAGGGCCCTCCCAGGGCTAGCGGTGAGACCAACCTTTTAAAAATGGGCCGCTACTTATGGGCCAGTGCTATGTGCTTGCACCACCAGGCTAAAGTCTTCCAGCCAGCCCCTGAATAGGGGTATATGTTATGCTAAAAAACTATAGTGCTATGGATTTTTTCAGGGAGGGGGCCCCAAACCAGTATCTTGCCTAGGGCCCCATGTGGTCTAAATCCGGCTCTGATTGGGGATATATATGTCTAGTAATCCCACTTTAATACCAACCTTGAGTCAGGTGGGCAACCATATTATTGTATATTGGGGAGGCCCAAGTCTCCTTTTCTGATAGGACTTTGGAGGATGCAAGCTCATATTCTGGGTTTCCTATCTGACTAGATAAATCTTACAATAAGGTTGTGAAGCATGAGAAGAAATTTTGACCATCCAGGTTTCAAACATATATAAAATTCTAGGTAAGAAATTCATTTTAACTGCTAATATTCTACAATAAACTAATCAATACATTACTGACTATAACTAATTATAATTCCTTTCATTAGAATATATTATTGCTACTGATTTTAGTTCAAACAGTTCATATTTTATCACTCTTTATTAGAGATGGTCACTGACCCCCGTGTTTTGGTTTTGTATTCGGTTTTGGATCTGGATTACCTTCGTGTTTTGGTTTTGCAAAACCGCCCTTGCGTGTTTTGGTTTTGGTTTTGTTTTGCTATTTTTGAAAAAAATAAAAAAATTTTGGTCTAAAATAACCTAATTTAGTGCTCCACCAGTTTCTTAGATAAGTGAGGTAATTCTAAAGGTAATAAATTATGAAAAAACAGTTTAATCCCTGGTAGGCCGTCCTTAATGCGAACACTTGTCTGCAAATCATACAGTCAAACCCGGTTGTCTACCTCCTCCATCTTTGATTATTGGCAATGTAGCCATCGTCTTTGGGTGTATATTACACCCTCCACTTGTAGTTGAATATAAAAAAAGCAGCCTGCACAGACTGTGGAGCTAGAAAGTAAAATTAAATGGACCACGGTACTTTGGTGGCTATCTAAGCCCACCGCCCGCCCTCCACTTGTAGTTGAATATAAAAAAAGCAGCCTGCACAGACTGTGGAGCTAGAAAGTAAAATTAAGTGGACCACTGTACTTTGGTGGCTATCTAAGCCCCCCCACCCTCCACTTGTAGTTGAATATAAAAAAACAGCCTGCATAGACTGTAGAACTAGAAATTCGTATATACAAAGAAATGGATAAAGGCAGTTTAGTATCTGTCTGCATCAGACCCCCCCATCCACATGTAGTAAAATAGAAAAAAAAGCAGCCTGCATAGACTGTAGAACTAGACATTTGAATATACAAAGAAATGGACAAAGGCAGTTTGGTATCTGTCTGCATCAGACCCCCCCCCCCCATCCATGTGTAGTAAAATAGAAAAAAAAGCAGCCTGCATAGACTGTAGAACTAGAAATTTGAATATACAAAGAAATAAACAAAGGCAGTTTGGTATCTGTCTGCATCAGACCCCTCCATCCACGTGTAGTAAAATAGAAAAAAAAGCAGCCTGCATAGACTGTAGAACTAGAAATTCGAATATACAAAGAAATGGACAAAGACAGTTTGGTATCTGTCTGCATCAGATCCCCTCTCCACTAGGAATAAAATAGAAAACTATTCAGCCGTTATATAATCTAGAATATAAATAGAAATTGAGAAAGGCAATTTGGTATCTGTCTGCATCATAATCATCAACATCCTCATTAGCGCCCTCGTCACCTCCATAAATCTCCCCCTCATCCTCTTCTATTTCCAAAGTGGCATCCTCAATTTGTGTATCACCGGCTACACTCGGGCTGTTCAGGTCATCAGCAGAACTGCTGAAAGGGCCCTTCTTTATGGGTACACTAACAGAATGTTCACGATTAGACATACCACTGTTGGATGGACTCTCCACAGAAATTGGTGTAATTTCTGATTCAGAGCAAACATTATCCTCCAATGCCTTACTGGTATCTTGCAGCTCGGCTTTGACGCTTAACAGTAGTTGTGCACCACTTGTAGGCTCGGTAACATTTTTGGATCTGCCACTAATAGCCAAAGGTGAAGGCCTCATTCTCTCTTCGCCACTGCGTGTGTAGAATGGCATGTTGGCAATTTTTTTTTTATCGGCACTTAACTTTTGCTCAGTAACACTTCTTTTTCGCTTTAACACAGTAAATTTTTTTTTGGTTTCTGTTTTTTGCACTGATTTGGAAACACTCTGTTGTTTGACATCACCTTGGCCAGATGACAAAATGGGAACACTAACATCAGGACTGGTGACAGAACCTGGTTGCTCATTTTTATCATATGTGGACTGCTTTGAATCTATTCTGAGCGCAAAGCACTTGTAGTGGTAAAAATTATTTGGTAGATACTGCTGACAGATATGACTTTTGACAGCGAGAAATATTTATGCACAATTATGGGGGACACCCCAAAAGCACTGAGGAGTGCTAAAAATTAGTTGGTAGATACTGCTGACAGATATGACTTTTGACAGCCAGAAATATTTATTCACAATTATGTTTGTGAATCGCTAATAGTTCCAGATTTTCAGGCACTTTAGAGTCAGTGTACCTTATAGTGTATGTTGGTAGTGTAGTGACAGCTGCGTATGTAGTTGTGGTAATAGATGTTCCCATCATATATCCATTAGTGACTTATAAATGTCTGGGCGTGCTTATGCACCTGGCCAACACTTGCTAAAAGTTGAATGTACGTCCATTTGTTTTTGTATAGTATCACTTATTTAAACAATTCCACTGCCTTGATCCTGGGTTAAAGGTCTTGGATGTTTCAGTTCCTTATTGAAAAGGGATAAATCAGTAGGGATTGATTCTAAAAACTCTGGCTGCTACCTGGAGTCCTGGTGCTGTCACAGTAAGTCTCTCCCTTTTAGGTGGTGGTTGAAGAAGTCTCTCTTATCTGGCCCAATACTACTCCAATCTATCCAGTATGCAAAATAATCTCTTAGTATCTCCCTATTAAACTCTCTTTTATCTTATTCTACAGTGGCTCCTGCTTTCTTTGCTTACTGCACTGATCTTCACTTCCTTTTTATCTCAGACATCCTTTAATATTGCCGTCCCTCTTTTCTGTCTACTTTTGTTTCTCCCTTTAGTACTCCTTTCGCTCTCTTAGTCTCATTTTCTATTCTTTTTCATTCACCCTCATTATCATTTTGGGATTTTCCTTACTTATAAGAGTTGCTGCTTCCCTAATGTTCCCTGCTTAATAAGTTTTTCTCCTGTCAGATTGCACCTCTTTTGTACTCCCCTGATATATTCTCCCTTTATCAAATCTTTGCTCCGTGTCTTTTTGTTATCTTTCATTTCTTTCTTAATTTTTCCCCTTTTTATACTTCATACACTGTTTAAGATACTCCAACACGGGTTGGGTACAAATGTGTTATGCCATCGACGGTGATAACACCAACAAAATAATTCCGATGTAAAAAATTACTATAACAACCAAATGCAGACTTAGGGGCACATTTATCATTATTCACATAAAGTGAAAAGTAGTTTTCAATCCTTATCGCAATGATAAGGATTGAACTACTTCTCACATTTATGTACAGCCGTGCAATGAAACAGCAGTTCCGAAAAACTGCTGTTTCAGTGATAAAAAAAAACATACTTACCTGCCTCTTTGGAAGCGCTGTCTCCGGGTCTTCTCCTCACTCTTCAAGTGCGCATGTCCAGTACACAGATCCCCTCTCTGTCTCTGCAACTATCGTTGCAGAGAGAGAGCTGTGAGTGACAGGGAGGGATCATGTGATCCCTCCACACATGCGCTGTCCAGCTCTGCTCTCCGGAGCAGAGCTGACAGCATTAGATTTCCTCATGTACGCCAGCTGCAGCTGGCGTACATTAACATGACAAGTTCCCGAAAAAAAAGTTTATTCGGGACTTGTTAGATTGCGGCCAGGAGCAGTCACCATTCTGTTGAATGGTGACTGTTAGAAAAAACGAACTGCAGCAAAAATTAGTGGTTTTGAAGATTGAACAGTCGAACGGAGCTGTCTTAAATATCAATTGCAGACTTCCTTCACCTATTTTCACGGTAAGTGCACGATAGTGCAATACCGTCATTTGTTAAATGTGCCCCTTAGGCTGAAAATGACAATCTACAACACCGACCTGCTTGTGTTACATGACGAACCCCGGCAAAGACAGCAGTTTATATTGACGTCAGATTGCAAAGCGACCTCCACTTTTCTGCATTTTAAAGCGGTAATGCCAGAAGCCGATCTAATGGAAAACTGTATAGCCTGTTAAATTACCAGCTAGTCTTTAGCTGCTGGCATTGCCGCTTTAAATACAGAAAAGTGGAAGTTGCTTTACAATCTGACGTCAATATAAAATACCGTCTTTGCCAGGGTTCATCATGTAACACAAGCAGGTCGGTGTTGTAGATTGTCAATTTTAGCCCGAGTCTGCATTTGGTTGTTATAGTCATTTTTGACATCGGAATTATTTTGTTGGTGTTCTCGTCGTCGGTGGCATCAGTGTCATTCTGATGACTACCACTGGTTGCATCTATGCTAAACCATGTACAAAACTCATAAAAAATATTGCATTAGCACAAAATTAGTTACACGACATTGCTGAACAGCACGGCTCTGTGTGCTATAGTTCTGCAGCTTTCTTTAAGACTCTATCTGTGTCTTTGAGGCCAATAAAGTTAATTAAAATAAAAACGTAAGTGTGCTAGACATATGCAAATGAGCATCTTTGGAATGCAACATTCCAAAGATGCTCATTTGCATATGTCTAGCACACTTACGTTTTTAATTTCTATTTTGAGATGCATGTAACCTTAAATCTATTATTATAATTGTCTTTTATTTATATGGCACCACAAAAGATCTGGAGCCCTATACATGAAATTTACAGTAACATACAATACACAGACAGTAACAATCCATAATACATTACATAATACATTATTAAATTAAACATAAATATACAAGGACCAGATATCTATTAATTAACAGATTGTACAAAGACCAGACATCTACTAATTAACAGATTACACACACATAACTTAGTAATGCAGATCAAATTTTTTACTGGAATAAGAGTACCAGTATTGTCAAATCTGAAGTAGGTCATGGAAAAAGAAAACAGGGCTACAGAAGCAGGCCTAGAGTTACAGGGGGTGATGCAATAATAGAAGGAGAACACGAGGTAAAAGGGCTCTGCTCATTAAAGCTTGCTCTCTAAAGAGAAAAGGGAAGACACATATTTTGTGGCACCGAGTGGGAAAGGGGAAGTTATAGCAGAGGCAAAAAACTTAGGAGGAAGACTGATAGACTAGAATAAAGAAATGAGTTTTAAGAGCATGTTTGAATCCTCATAGAGTAGAGGCTAATCTAGAGTATATATACGAGCAGAACAAATATGCATCAATCATCATTAACATCTACTCTACATCTAATCTTGTGTAGAGGGATAAAATGCATAGTGTTGATGGCTTTTCGTCATGTACCAAAACCCTTGTTCAGAAGTTATAACTTAAGACTGTAATTGTTAATATAATAACCACACTGAAACACATGTAAATTGGCAAATGAGCAAAGTTTATTTTTCCAAAAATTATGAATTTAAACTAAGGGAATATAACTAAATTGGTGGTGGAGAGAGCAGGGCAGTCAGCAAACTAAACACAAAGCCAAACAGTGGAAGGTCAGACCATTACCCAGTGGTCCCAGGAATTAATCCTTTACGATTGACTGGTGTTAAATTCTGTAAAGGGGTCAACTACACTCCTCCTGAACTTGACTATGACGCGCCCTTACCAAGCACTCCAAGGGGTCCTGGCTAGCCAGTCGTGATGCTTCAAAAGGGTAGCAACCCTCAGCTAATTACTAGTAACATCTTATACTTAATAGTTGCTGACTACAACACTTTCCTACCAAAGCTGTGGCCCATAACAAGCTCATAGCATGTCACTAAGAGACCTCACTGCCGACCCTAAAAACCTAAAGATCTGCTCTATGAATAACTGCAGTCCCTTGTCAGTTAGAAGTACACCATGTGGCCTAAAAAGGTACCCCTGGTCCACTCTTATTAAAGGATGATTTATAACTATGCCACCTAACTCACGTGTAATGCGTCCAGTAGACCTATTCAACTTTTTGATAATTTTTCCCATTATAGGGTTTGGAATGGGAGATCTCGATGAAAGGCGTGGAATAAGGTTGGACCAACCCAATGTAAATGTTGGCCACCAAGCCGAATGGTCCTCAGATCTTCTCTAATAGCAATGAAAAGGTCCATTGTGAAGATTTAGGACAATAATGAATATCAGGGGGACAGTCCATATGAGGACACACGTTCCATCCATATCTGCATATCGCATTTTATTTCGATGATCAGACACACCTGTGCATGTGGCCTAATTAAACCTACCATGGTTAACTGGAGCTTCCTACAGAAGACTCTAACTATTGGTATAACCCGACAGGCAAAATTAAAGGAGCCCAGTAACGACTGATTATGCTGCAACGAGCTAGATGGAGCTGTCATGACTTCTATTATTAGGTACGTCAGTTTATTAATTTTGTCTCTGGGTAACCTGCAGTACCCCGCTAGGGTATCAATCTCAATGCCCAGGAATGACAAGTAGGACGATGGCCCCTTTGTCTTGTTGTGAGCAAGGGGAACGCCGATGATCGTAAACAGTGCCTTAGCGGCGGAAAGCGTATCTGCAGAAATCGGGGAGTGTGCTGGTTCAATAAGCAAAAAATCATCTAGATAGTGTGTTATCCCTGGGCTTCCCCTTCCTGTCTGCACACACCAGTGCAGGAAGGAGCTAAACGATTCAAATTAAGAGCACGATATCGAGCAGCCCATGGAAAGGCACCTATCTATGTAATAACCATTTGGCAGCCGAAAACCCATAAGCCTAAATGACTCGGGATGGAGTGGCAGTAGCCTAAAGGGAGACTCAATGTCTAATTGTGCTAGCAGTGCCCCCTCCCCGAATTTCCTCACTAGTGTCAGGGCATCATCAAAAGATTGGTAAACTACCAAGCTATATATGACCTCGATAGCGTCATTGACTAAGCACCCGGGCTGATGGGATAGGTGCTATATTAATCGGAAATTGCCCTCTGCTTTTTTTGGAACCAACCATGCGTCCTAGGCTAACTTCCTTACCAACGTTCTCTGCAAGTACTGCGGGCAACAGATAGTCTGAGCGCAGGTTCTTTGAAGCAACTGCTTATACCTCCTTGCCAATGAGAATGCGGAAACCGTCTTGAAAGCCTTGTTTTAGGAAGAGAGCCTGGGAATCATTGGGCAAAAAACTAAGCTATTTATTTAAAACTTGTAGGTTTATGGGAGAATGGGCCTTAAATATTACACCCGGTGTTACCATGGCCTCTGGCAGGGCCCCCATATTCTTGGGGCATTATTTTGCTGGATGTGTTTTGTGGCAGGAGGAACAAGCGCATTGGTATATGCACGCCTCCCCCATCCATATGTGGCATTATTAAATGCGAAACAGCATTTTCTAGAGAAAACCTTGTGTCATTGTTCTGGGCAGAGCATTAACACTGGGCAGCATTAGAGCCATTCATGTCTCTACATCCTTGTAGCCAAAGGGAATTAATGCTTGTCCAATAACCTTTTGTCATCATATTTGTGCCATATCGTTGGTCTGTCACTTACGGCCATCTCGTTTATAAGGTGTATATCGCCAAACATCCAGTTCTCTCTTGGATCGTTCCATGAGGGAAAACATATCTACATAGTGGCCCTTACTTATCCTATCCCTTAAACTAGCACGAACGCCCGCCAGGAGTGCCCGTGTTTTCGCACCTAACCATCGCCCCACCTAGAATTTTCAGATACGTTGCTGTAGTCCTTTTTCCTACCTGTCTCTGCCCCTTGTTGCCCACAAAATGTGTATGCAAAATCTTTAAAAGCTTGCCCGTGCCCTGGTCTGAATCTGACGATTGCTCACTAGTTCTGAGCAATGTTCTGCTGTGTGTGTGTGCGGACAAAAAACAGTCATTTTAATGTTCACTAGTTGGACTTGCTTGACCTCATACTGTGTCCTCCTGAGCCGTCCTTGATGGACCTGCTTGTACCGCCGGCAAACCCTGCTCCAGCGGTTACTAGTTGCTTCCTGGCACGTCAAGATTGAATGAGAAGAAGTATTACCAAGTATGTCTTCTTCTAGAGACAACGTCTGTGCCACGGCAGCGGACGGGGCTGGGAAGGAACTGCGGGTGGTGTAAGAACCATGAAAGGAGGTGTGTGAGGAATCATAAAACCCAGGGCCTGGGGGAGTTCTGGAGTCGGAAGTGAGTTTCAGGGGAGGGGGATGTTGTGGTTCAGGGTACGGTTGGAAACTCCTCTCTGACGTGTGGGAGTTGGCCTCATTAAAGAACGGATGTGACTGGGGAGGAGGATAATGTGTGGCCCAGAGGGAGGTGCCATATGTGCTGGCACTATGAGAGGCAAGGGGGTAGGGTAGGGACCAGTTTGCCAAAGTTGTTGGCATGATTGGCCTCTAGAAATCCTGAGGGGGGAAGGGCCATGATTGAGAGGGGTATTGTGGCATTGGCGGTGAACGGGACATCTAATGGGGGGTTAAATTTGCCTTTGGGGGCGGAATGGAAGGGGTAGGTGGTCTAGGTGGCCCTGACTGACGAAGTGAGCTGGTAGAAAGGGCAATTGGATGGGTGCGGGAAAAATGGCGCTGTCCCCAATGGTGGGATGGGCGGCGGTAAAGAGGGGGGGTTGGGAGTGAAGAAATTGGGAACGAGCTGTGAAAGTAGATAGAGAGGAAAAACTGAGAAACAGGAGAGAAACTAGAAAGAGAGGAAAGAGAACACAGATATGAAACACAAGAACAGCAACCAAGATACTAGGCCTGCAAATTAAGGGATGTTTCTTTAAAATCCTTTACAGTGAAAAGCAAGGGCGTGGCCAGAGTTGCTGTTTAACTGTTACATTTTGTCTGTGAATAGAGACAGGAGGTACTGGTGTAGAGTGCTGCCCATGAAGCATAGCACTGGAGCCGGAGAAACTGGAGCAGTGAGGGGAGTGCCGTGTGGGGAGGAAATTGTTCTGCTCCCATAGTGCGGAGAGAAAGAGTGCACAGCAATCAAAGAAAAAGAACTTTCCAGGTGAGTGTTCCCTTTCTTTGCTTTTTGTTTGTCCATCTGTTCATCTTCTTGCGTAAAGACTAGGATTCCCTGACGTTTCTGTACGGGAACCTAGGGCAAGTATTCATATCCGTTTGTCCTTGGGTTTTTCGTGCTTATTCCTTGCAAGGCGTTGTTGGTTAGAGCCCACAAATAGCCAGAACTAAAAAATGACGAGACAGTGAGAAATCCCATCAAGGACTTTTGGAACAAAACTTCAAGGATAATTGAAATACCCCCAAATGGAAACTTTTTGTAGATGCCAAAGTGGTTGCCTCGTGATTTGGTAAGGCCAGGTAAGATCTGTGTATTGCTGTTCGCCACAGGCATTACCGTGGAATATGATACTGACAGGAAAAGAAGGAGAGTACAGGTTTAAGGGAAGGACAGAGAGAATATTGGTAGAATAGAATGAGGAGAAATAGAGAGAACAGAACTAGAATAGGAGCAGAACAATTAATGAAAGAGGAAGGAAATACAGTTTTAATGTAAAAGAGAACAGGGTAAAAATAGTAATATATAGTTGTATAGTTAGAGATATACAAGAGATATTCTACATCTGACAAGAGTGTATTATCTGAGTATTCTAATCTCTCCTCTCTCTCTCATCCACAGGTAAATATCTCATTCTACCCTGCTCAAGCTATCTCTAAAAGATCAATTGTGCAGATATTGTAGTTTATATGGTAAATATCTCATTCTACCCTGCTCAAGCTATCTCTAAAAGATCAATTGTGCAGATATTGTAGTTTATATGGTATGGTTACCCTCTATTTGTTTGTTTAAGACTTTTATTACTTTGTTTGTAGTGTGTGGGTGATTAGTGGGGGTTAACTCATGAAAGTGGTCACATGGCTATTTGAACCTATTTAAACAGCAGTATTAGGCTGTTAGCTAGTGAGAATTCTTCTAAGTGAAATTTTTACAAGTGTATTAACTAGGGATGAGCGCACTCGGATTTATGAAATCCGAGCCCACCCGAACGTTGCGGATCCGAGTCGGATCCGAGACAGATCCGGGTATTGGCGCCAAATTCAAAAGTGAAACTGAGGCTCTGACTCATAATCCCGTTGTCGGATCTCGCGATACTCGGATCCTATAAATTCCCCGCTAGTCGCCGCCATCTTCACTCGGGCATTGATCAGGGTAGAGGGAGGGTGTGTTAGGTGGTCCTCTGTGCTGTTTAGTTCTGTGCTGTTTAGTTCTGTGCTGTTTAGTTCTGTGCTGTTTAGTTCTGTGCTGTGCTGTGCTGTGCTGTGCTGTGCTGTGCTGTGCTGTGCTGTGTTCTGCAGTATCAGTCCAGTGGTGCTGTGTGCTGTGCTCTGTCCTTCTGAGGTCAGTGGTGCTGCTGGGTCCTGTGCTGTGTCCTGTTCAGTCCAGTGGTGCTGTGTCCTGTGCTCTGTGCTTCTAAGGGCATAGTTATTTCCCCAATATTCCCCTGTGTTTAAAAAAATAAAAAAAAGTTTTTTTAAAAAATACCAAAAACTACTTTAATATTTTTTAATTACCACAAAATTTGCACAACCAATCCTGCAGTATAAGCCCATTGGTACTGCAATATTACCAAGTTCACACATTCAGCAGTAAAAGTCCAGTGGTACTGCAATATTACAAAGTTTACACATTCTGCAGTATCAGTCCAGTGGTGCTGTGTCCTGTGCTCTGTCCTGCTGAGTTCCGTAGTGCTGCTGGGTCCTGTGCCGTGTCCTGTTCAGTCCAGTGGTGCTGTGTCCTGTGCTCTGTGCTTCTAAGGGCATAGTTATTTCCCCATTATTCCCAAGTTTTTAAAAAATAAAAAAAAAGTTAAAAAAAATAAAAAATTTAAAAAAAAAAAAAATATATAATAATTATAACCAAATTTGCAAAACCAATCCAGCATTATAAGTCCATTGGTACTGCAATATTACCAAGTTCACACATTCTGCAGTATCAGTCCAGTGGTGCTGTGTCCTGTGCTCTGTCCTGCTGAGTTCCGTAGTGCTGCTGGGTCCTGTGCCGTGTCCTGTTCAGTCCAGTGGTGCTGTGTCCTGTGCTCTGTGCTTCTAAGGGCATAGTTATTTCCCCACTATTCCCAAGTTTTTTTAAAATAAAAAAAAAGTAAAAAAAAATAAAAAATTTAAAAAAAAAAAAATATATAATAATTATAACCAAATTTGCAAAACCAATCCAGCATTATAATTTATAAGTCCATTGGTACTGCAATATTACCAAGTTCACACATTCTGCAGTATCAGTCCAGTGGTGCTGTGTCCTGTGCTCTGTCCTGCTGAGTTCCGTAGTGCTGCTGGGTCCTGTGCCGTGTCCTGTTCAGTCCAGTGGTGCTGTGTCCTGTGCTCTGTGCTTCTAAGGGCATAGTTATTTCCCCACTATTCCCAAGTTTTTTAAAAATAAAAAAAAAGTAAAAAAAAATAAAAAATTAAAAAAAAAAAAAAAATATAATAATTATAACCAAATTTGCAAAACCAATCCAGCAGTATAAGTCCATTGGTACTGCAATATTACCAAGTTCACACATTCTGCAGTATCTTGTGCTACATATAATGGAGACCAAAAATTTGGAGGATAAAGTAGGGAAAGATCAAGACCCACTTCCTCCTAATGCTGAAGCTGCTGCCACTAGTCATGACATAGACGATGAAATGCCATCAACGTCGTCTTCCAAGCCCGATGCCCAATCTCGTAGTACCGGGCATGTAAAATCCAAAAAGCCCAAGTTAAGAAAAAGTAGCAAAAAGAGAAACTTAAAATCATCTGAGGAGAAACGTAAAGTTGCCAATATGCCATTTACGACACGGAGTGGCAAGGAACGGCTTAGGCCCTGGCCCGTGTTCATGACTAGTGGTTCAGCTTCACCCACGGATCTTAGCCCTCCTCCTCCTCCCCCCCCCTACAAAAAATTGAAGAGAGTTATGCTGTCAGCAACAAAACAGCAAACAACTCTGCCTTCTAAAGAGAAATTATCACAAATCCCCAAGGCGAGTCCAAGGGTGTTGGTGGTTGTCAAGCCTGACCTTCCCATCCCTGTACGGGAAGAGGTGGCTCGGGAGGAGGCTATTGATGATGTAGCTGGCGCTGTGGAGGAACTTGATGATGAGGATGGTGATGTGGTTATTGTAAATGAGGCACCAGGGGGGGAAACAGCTGATGTCCATGGGATGAAAAAGCCCATCGTCATGCCTGGTCAGAAGACCAAAAAATGCACCTCTTCGGTCTGGAGTTATTTTTATCCAAATCCAGACAACCAATGTATGGCCATATGTAGCTTATGTAAAGCTCTAATAAGCAGGGGTAAGGATCTTGCCCACCTAGGAACATCCTCCCTTATACGTCACCTGAATAACCTTCATAGTTCAGTGGTTAGTTCAGGAACTGGGGCTAGGACCCTCATCGGTACAGGGACACCTAAATCCTATGGTCCAGTTGGATACACACCAGCAACACCCTCCTCGTCAACTTCCTCCACAATCTCCATCAGATTCAGTCCTGCAGCCCAAGTCAGCAGCCAGACTGAGTCCTCCTCAATACGGGATTCATCCGAGGAATCCTGCAGCGGTACGCCTACTACTGCCACTGCTGCTGTTGCTGCTGTTAGTCGGTCATCTTCCCAGAGGGGAAGTCGTAAGACCGCTAAGTCTTTCACAAAACAATTGACCGTCCAACAGTCGTTTGCCATGACCACCAAATACGATAGTAGTCACCCTATTGCAAAGCGTATAACTGCGGCTGTAACTGCAATGTTGGTGTTAGACGTGCGCCCGGTGTCCGCCATCAGTGGAGTGGGATTTAGAGGGTTGATGGAGGTATTGTGTCCCCGGTACCAAATCCCCTCGAGATTCCACTTCACTAGGCAGGCGATACCAAAAATGTACAGAGAAGTACGATCAAGTGTCCTCAGTGCTCTTAAAAATGCGGTTGTACCCACTGTCCACTTAACCACGGACATGTGGACAAGTGGTTCTGGGCAAACGAAGGACTATATGACTGTGACAGCCCACTGGGTAGATGCATCCCCTTCCGCAGCAACAGCAACAGCTGCATCAGTAGCAGCATCTACAAAATGGCTGCTCATGCAAAGGCAGGCAACATTGTGCATTACAGGCTTTAATAAGAGGCACAACGCTGACAACATATTAGAGAAAATGAGGGAAATTATCTCCCAGTGGCTTACCCCACTTAGACTCTCATGGGGATTTGTGGTGTCAGACAATGCCAGTAACATTGTGCGGGCATTAAATATGGGCAATTTCCAGCACGTCCCATGTTTTGCCCACACCATTAATTTGGTGGTGCAGCATTACCTCAAGAGTGACAGGGGTGTGCAGGAGATGCTTGCGGTGGCGCGCAAAATTGCTGGACACTTTCGGCATTCAGCCAGTGCCTACCGCAGACTAGAGGCACATCAAAAAAGCATGAACCTGCCCTGCCATCACCTCAAACAAGAGGTTGTGACGCGCTGGAACTCCACCCTCTATATGCTGCAGAGGATGGAGGAGCAGCAAAAGGCCATTCAGGCCTACACAGCCACCTACGACATAGGCAAAGGAGTGGGGATGCGCCTCAGTCAAGCGCAGTGGAGACTGATTTCCGTGTTGTGCAAGGTTCTGCAGCCATTTGAACTTGCCACACGAGAAGTCAGTTCCGACACTGCCAGCTTGAGTCAGGTCATTCCCCTGATCAGGCTGTTGCAGAAGCAGCTGGAGAAAGTGAGGGAGGAGCTGGTAAGCCATTGCGATTACACCAAGCATGTAGCTCTTGTGGATGTAGCCCTTCGTACGCTTTGCCAGGATCCGAGGGTGGTCACTCTTTTAAAGTCAGAGGAATACATTCTGGCCACCGTGCTCGATCCTCGGTTTAAAGCGTATGTTGTGTCTCTGTTTCCGGCGGACACAAGTCTACAGCGGTGCAAAGACCTGCTGGTCAGGAGATTGTTCCTCTGAAGAGGACCGTGACATGCCAACAGCTCCACCCTCATTTTCTTCCACATCTATGGCTGCGAGGAAAAAGCTCAGTTTTCCCAAAAGAGGCACTGGCGGGGATGCTGATAACATCTGGTCCGGACTGAAGGACCTGCCAACCATTGCAGACATGTCTACTCTCGCTGCATTGGATGCTGTGACAATAGAAAAAATTGTGGATGATTACTTTGCTGACACCATCCAAGTAGACATGTCAGACAGTCCATATTGTTACTGGCAGGAAAAAAAGGCAGTTTGGAAGCCCCTGTACAAACTGGCTCTATTTTACCTGAGTTGTCCCCCCTCCAGTGTGTACTCGGAAAGAGTTTTTAGTGCAGCGGGGAACCTGGTCAGTGAGCGGCGAAGGAGGTTGCTTCCTCACAACGTTGAAAAAATGATGTTTATAAAAATGAATAATCAATTCCTCAATGAAGTACAGCACTGCCCTCCAGATACTACAGAGGGACCTGTGGTTGTGGAGTCCAGCGGGGACGAATTGATAATGTGTGATGAGGAGGAAGTACACACTGTAGGGGGAGAGGAATCAGAGGTTGAGGATGAGGACGACATCTTGCCTCAGTAGAGCCTGTTTAGTCTGTACAGGGAGAGATGAATAGCTTTTTTGGTGTGGGGGCCCAAACAAACCAATCATTTCAGCCAAAGTTGTTTGGTAGGCCCTGTCGCTGAAATGATTGGTTTGTTAAAGTGTGCATGTCCTATTTCAACAACATAAGGGTGGGTGTGAGGGCCCAAGGACAATTCCATCTTGGAACTTTTTTTTTTGCATTATATGACCAAGCAACAGTCGTTTGCCATGTTCAAAAAGTAAAACCAAATGTAAAAAAATTCAAGAAATTAAACCAAAAGTAAAATGCCGTGTCATAATTTAAAACAAGAGGTATTGACGTGCTCTAAAACTACTGTATTGTTGTTTATATTTTATAAACACTACACTTGAAAGCTTGAGTCTTTCAATAGAAAAGTAACTGTCCATTGCACGAATATTTGCAACAGGGACAATTTTAGGGTTAAGAAAGTCAACTAATAATAACACTTCGACGCTGTGTGTCTTTATAAACACTACACTTGGAAGTTGGAGGAGGTATTGTGGCCCCGGCACCAAATTTACTACCGGGGCCACTCCACTGTGCAGTCCATATTTAGGTGTATCAGATATTAAACAACGGTGACAGTTGATGCCCAATTTTTTAATTATATTGTGGCCTCGGTACCAAATTGTGTACCGGGGCCACCCCACTACGCAGTCCAGATACTTGTTTGGTGGAATTCAGACCAGTTGAGGGTTTTATTATTATATTGTGTGGACCACTCTATCTATACCACACTACAACTCTATACCACTCTATTTCCTACTTTAATTCTATTTCATACTTTAATTCTATTTCCTACTTTAATTCTATTACTAATTAATTACCATAAAGAGGAACAAAATAAACCAATTTTACCAAAAGTATAATATGACTTAGACTTACAAACACTACACTTTAAAGATCGTGCCTTTAAATGAAAAAGTCAGTCTTCATTGCACGACTATGTGCAACAGGGACATTTTTTTGGGTTTACAAAGTCAAACAATAACACTTCGACCCTGTCTGTCTGGGGTCTCTCAATGACGAATTGTCTGTACCATGTTTGGAGGAGGTATTGTGGCCCCGGTATCAAATTGGGTACCGGGGCCACCCCACTATGCAGTCCAGATACTTGTTTGGTGGAATTCAGACACGTGGAGGGTTTTTTAATTATATTGTGGCCTCGGTACCAAATTGTGTACCGGGGCCACCACACTACGCAGTCAAGATAGATAGATGCGTATTGCGTATCATAGATAAAGTACATTCAGTGGTGTGGGGCAAATTGAAAAATATTCAAAATGCACTGACATTATCAAAAACAAGAGGTTGTCACACGCTAAAACTCCAACATGTATATGATGGAGAGGATGGAGGAGCAGCCATATGTGTAGTGTAATGCAGATCTGTTGAAGGTTTTTTATATATTTTATTGTGGTGCCCAGTGCCCACTCCTCTACGCAGTCCAGGTACAATTATTGGTGCGAATCATAAAAGTTCAGGGTTTTTAAGATATTGTGGTGACCCACTCCTCTACGCAGTCCAGGTACAATTATTGGTGCGAATCATAAAAGTTCAGGGTTTTTAAGATATTGTGGTGACCCACTCCTCTACGCAGTCCAGGTACAATTATTGGTGCGAATCATAAAAGTTCAGGGTTTTTAAGATATTGTGGTGACCCACTCCTCTACGCAGTCCAGGTACAATTATTGGTGCGAATCATAAAAGTTCAGGGTTTTTAAGATATTGTGGTGACCCACTCCTCTACGCAGTCCAGGTACAATTATTGGTGCGAATCATAAAAGTTCAGGGTTTTTAATATATTGTGGTGACCCACTCCTCTACGCAGTCCAGGTACAATTATTGGTGCGAATCATAAAAGTTCAGGGTTTTTAAGATATTGTGGTGACCCACTCCTCTACGCAGTCCAGGTACAATTATTGGTGCGAATCATAAAAGTTCAGGGTTTTTAAGATATTGTGGTGACCCACTCCTCTACGCAGTCCAGGTACAATTATTGGTGCGAATCATAAAAGTTCAGGGTTTTTAAGATATTGTGGTGACCCACTCCTCTACGCAGTCCAGGTACAATTATTGGTGCGAATCATAAAAGTTCAGGGTTTTTAAGATATTGTGGTGACCCACTCCTCTACGCAGTCCAGGTACAATTATTGGTGCGAATCATAAAAGTTCAGGGTTTTTAAGATATTGTGGTGACCCACTCCTCTACGCAGTCCAGGTACAATTATTGGTGCGAATCATAAAAGTTCAGGGTTTTTAATATATATTGTGGTGACCCACTCCTCTACGCAGTCCAGGTACAATTATTGGTGCGAATCATAAAAGTTCAGGGTTTTTAAGATATTGTGGTGACCCACTCCTCTACGCAGTCCAGGTACAATTATTGGTGCGAATCATAAAAGTTCAGGGTTTTTAAGATATTGTGGTGACCCACTCCTCTACGCAGTCCAGGTACAATTATTGGTGCGAATCATAAAAGTTCAGGGTTTTTAAGATATTGTGGTGACCCACTCCTCTACGCAGTCCAGGTACAATTATTGGTGCGAATCATAAAAGTTCAGGGTTTTTAAGATATTGTGGTGACCCACTCCTCTACGCAGTCCAGGTACAATTATTGGTGCGAATCATAAAAGTTCAGGGTTTTTAAGATATTGTGGTGACCCACTCCTCTACGCAGTCCAGGTACAATTATTGGTGCGAATCATACAAGTTCAGGGTTTTTAATATATTGTGGTGACCCACTCCTCTACGCAGTCCAGGTACATTTATTGGTGTGATTCATAAAAGTTCAGTGTTTTTAATATATATTGTGGTGACCCACTCCTCTACGCAGTCCAGGTACATTTATTGGTGCGAATCATACAAGTTGATGGTTTTCTTATTATATATATTGTGGTGACCCACTCCTCTACGCAGTCCAGGTACATTTATTGGTGCGAATCATAAAAGTTCAGGGTTTTTAAGATATTGTGGTGACCCACTCCTCTACGCAGTCCAGGTACAATTATTGGTGCGAATCATAAAAGTTCAGGGTTTTTAATATATTGTGGTGACCCACTCCTCTACGCAGTCCAGGTACAATTATTGGTGCGAATCATAAAAGTTCAGGGTTTTTAAGATATTGTGGTGACCCACTCCTCTACGCAGTCCAGGTACAATTATTGGTGCGAATCATAAAAGTTCAGGGTTTTTAATATATATTGTGGTGACCCACTCCTCTACGCAGTCCAGGTACAATTATTGGTGCGAATCATAAAAGTTCAGGGTTTATAATATATTGTGGTGACCCACTCCTCTACGCAGTCCAGAAAGATACCTTGTTGCAACGTTTTGGACTAATAACTATATTGTGAGGTGTTCAGAATACACTGTAAATTAGTGGAAATGCTTGTTATTGAATGTTATTGAGGTTAATAATAGCCTAGGAGTGAAAATAAGCCCAAAAACTTGATTTTTAAACTTTTTATGTTTTTTTCAAAAAAAATCCGAATCCAATACCTTAAATCCGAACCGAGACCTTTCGTCAAGTGTTTTGCGAGACAAATCCGAACCTCAAAAATAACGAAAATCCGGATCCAAAACACAAAACACGAGACCTCAAAAGTCGCCGGTGCACATCCCTAGTATTAACTAGTCTAGTTAGAGATATACAAGAGGAGAACAGGAGGGAAACCTTTTATCTGCAAACATTGCTACATGAGGACAACATTCAACAATCAGCCCTGAGCTCTGATATCCCTCACCACCTGGATTACTAACTGCCTGGACACTCCCTGCTGAACTGTTTCTCACACTTATTCAGGCCTGCTGCAGTATTATGACTTGGTGATTCCTCTTATGCTGCTTGGATTCCCAATTTTAATCCACACTGTTGCTCCACTTAGCTTGAACTTTGAACTGGCTCCCTCTTGTCCTGTGTACTTGTATAACCAGCTCAGTGCACCTTGTATTACGCTTTGTTTTATACTATTGCCTTCCAATCATGCCTGATGTTACTGTTTCACCTAACTGTTTTTTCTAAACCCACCCATCTGCTATCTTTCTGCTTCTTATTCCCTGACTCATACTTTACATATCTTCTTCCTCTTTTCTCTCCTTCTTCCTTTGCATTCTTTTTTATTCACCTCTTGTGCTCTCACCATTTCCTCACTACACTTGTAAGCTCTTACCGTTCTTGATTTCTGAATTCTTTCAACTGTCTATTCCACACCTTCTCTAGCTTTATCATGATTTACTCCTCTCTCACTTCTGTCCTCTCCCTATTTCACTCCTCTCATCTCTTCTGTGCCTCTGGGCCCCTGATCTAACATGCTGCCCCCTCTTACATCTTTTCCTCTCTCCTCCCTTCCCCCACTCACACCCTTTCCCTCTTGTCCCCTTCGCTGCTCTTTTCTCAGCGTCAATCTGCTCCTACCTACCTCCTCCCTCTCTTTCCCCCCAGCTTATATTCTCCCTCACGTCACTTCTACCTTCTGCCTTTCCCATTCATAAAACCCCTTATCTGCCCAATCTCCACTCCTCCCTTGCCCCTCATCTCCTGTCTGCTGACAAATCCCCTCTTATTTCTGTGTCTCGTCCAATTCCAACCCTCTCTTCCTGTCATTCCCCTCGCTCCATATCTTACTCACCCTTGCAGATGAGCAACCCCAACAATCTCATCCACATCTCTCCTCTTCCCTCTCTTCCACTATCCTGTGGATAGTGGAAGTCTGGAATGCCAGATCAGTCTGTAACAAATTGACCTCTATCCATGATCTCTTTATCTCTAGATCCTTCAACCTGCTTGCCATCACTGAAACCTGGCTATCCCCCGAGGACACTACCTCTCCTGCTGCTCTCTCTTTCGGGGGCTTGTCCTTCTCCCACACACTCAGACCTGGGGAACGGCAAGGTGGTGACGTCGGCATACTTCTCTCCTCCTGCTGTTCTTTTCGGGTTCTTCCCCCGGAACCCTCCCTCTCTTTTTCCTACTTTGAGGTACACTCTATCCGCCTATTCCACCCAGTCCACCTTCGTGTTGCTGTTATCTACCGTCCTCCTGGTCCTGTCTCCCAATTTCTTGATCACTTTGCCACCTGGCTCCCTCACTTTCTCTCCTCTGACCTTCCCTCCCTGATCTTGGGGGATTTTAATATCCCTATAGATAATCCCTCAGACCCTGCTGCCTCCAAACTTCTCTCCCTCTCCTCCTCCCTTGGTCTCTCTCAATGGACCTCCTCTCCCTCCCACCGCAGTGGCCACTCCCTAGATCTGTTTTTTTCACACCTCGGTACTGTCTCTGACCTCATTAATTCACCTTTTCCTCTCTCGGACCACCATCTCCTCTCTTTTAGCATCTCTCCACCCCTCTCATCGTCCCCGGCCCCCAAGGTTACTCTCACCAGGCGTAATCTTGACACAGTTGATCCTAACAGTTTCTCCTCCTCTCTGGGCTCGCTCCTCTCTCCCATCACCACTCTTTCTTGCCCCAATTAGGCTGTCTACTTCTACAATCGCACTTACCATTGCACTTGACTCTGTCGCCCCAGCTGTCACCGTCAAGCTTCGTTGGTCCCCCCCACAACCGTGGCACACTAAACTTACCCGCTATCTTCAAAAATGCTCCCGCAGTGCAGAACGGCTTTGGAGAAAGTAACGCACTCATGCTGACTTCCTCCACTTCATGTTCATGCTTGCCTCTTATAGTTCGACCCTTTCCCTCTCTAAACAATCTTTCTTCAAAGCTCTCATTTCTTCCCAATCCTCCAACCCCTGTCGGCTTTTTGCCACCTTCAACTCCCTCCCCTCCCCCTCCCCCACTCCCCACCACACTCTCTGCTGTCGGCTACCCACTTCTCCTCCAAGATTGAGTCTATACGTCATAACATCTCCCAGCAGTCCCTTCTTACCCCACCCTCTTTCCCCTCCATGCCCATTCTGTCCCCCTTCTTACCCTCCTCTGCTGCTGCTATCTCCTTTCTCCCCTCCAGCTAGCTCACCCTCCTTCTCTTCCTTCACTCCGGTATCTGCAGATGAAGTCCATACCCTTCTCTCTTCCTCTCCCCCCTCCACTTGCACACAGGACCCAATCCCCTCCCACCTCCTCCGCTCCCTCTCTCCCGAAGCCTGCTCTCACCTTGCACACCTCCTCAACCTCTCCCTCTCCTCTAAAATCTTCCCCTCCTCTTTTAAACATGCTCTTGTCTCCCCCATAGTCAAGAAACCGTCCCTTGATCCCGCCTCTCTCTCTAATTACCGCCCTATTTCGCTCCTCCCTTTTGCCTCCAAACTCCTTGAACGGGTTGTCTACAACCGTCTCACCTCCTTTCTTTCCTCTCACTCACTATTTGACCCGCTCCAATCTGGTTTTCGCCCCCTCCACTCCACTGAAACTGCCCTCACTAAGGTCACTAATGACCTTCTCCACGCTAAATCCAATAGGCACTACTCCCTTCTTATCCTTCTTGACCTCTCTGCTGCCTTCGATACCGTTGACCACGCACTCCTTTTGCAAACTCTCAAATATTTAGGCCTATGTAACACTGTCATCTCCTGGTTTTCCTCTTACCTCACCAACCGCTCCTTCTCAGTCTCTACTCATGATTCTACATCACCCCCTCTTCCCCTACCAGTTGGCATTCCTCAAGGCTCCGTTCTTGGCCCCCTGCTTTTCTCGCTCTATACCTCCTCCCTTGGTGTCCTCATCCACTCCTTTGGCCTCCAGTACCACCTCTATGCTGATGATACCCAAATCTATCTTTCATCCCCTGACCTCTCCCCTTCCCTTCTGTCTCGTGTCTCCTCCTGTCTCTCGGTCATCTCATCTTGGATGTCCCAACGCTTCCTTAAACTCAATATTTCCAAGACCGAGCTTATAGTCTTCCCCCCTGCCAGGACTCTCCCACCTCCCCCCCTCTCTATTTCTGTTAATAACACTACCCTCGTTTCTGTCCCCCAAGTCCGATGCCTTGGGGTCATCCTTGATTCCTCCCTCTCATTTGCGCCTCACATTCTGTCCCTCTCTAAATCCTGTTACTTCCACCTTCTGAATATTTCTAAGATCCGTCCCTTTCTCACCACGGAAGCCACGAAAACCCTTGTTCACTCGCTTATTATCTCTCGCCTTGACTACTGTAACCTTCTTCTCTCTGGCCTACCTGATTCTCGCCTTGATCCTCTTAAGTCTATCCTCAATGCTGCTGCCTGCCTCATTTTTCTCTCCCGCCGCTCTATCTCTGCGGTCTCCCTCCAACAGTCACTACATTGGCTCCCCATACCCTACAGAATTAAATTTAAACTCCTCACCCTCACCTTTAAAGCTCTTGTCAATCTTCCCCTCCCTACATCTCCAATCTCATCTCTACCTACACTCCTACCCGCCCCCTCCGCTCTGCCTCTGACCGCCGCCTCACTACTTCACTGATCACCTCCTCTCACTCTCGTCTTCAGGACTTTGCCCGGGCTGCTCCCCTGCTGTGGAACGATCTTCCACGTTCCATCAGGTTAGCATCTACTCTCAAAGACTTCAAGCGTGCCCTTAAGACTCATTTCTTTATTCAAGTCTATCAGTCCTCCTAACTCTCTTGTCCTGGCTCTCTCCCCTAGTTAGTACCACCCTTTTATGTGTCTCCCCCTTCCCTTTAGGTTGTTAGCTCTCATGAGCAGGGCCCTCTTTCCTTGTGTGCTCCTTCTACTGTTCCTTCACCCTCTGTACCTCTTGGCCTGCTTCGCTAGCCCTGTTTTACCTGTTTTATTAAGCTTCGGCCTTCTTCCTGCTGATTTCTACCATCCCTTTCACTATCTGTCAGATATAATCTGATTTGCTTTACCCATGCACCTGTGTTTGTATATATTTGTGTATCATGTTGTATCTTGGTTCTGTTTTCTGTATATGTAATGTACGGCGCTGCGGACCCTTTGTGTCGCCTTATAAGTCAAAGATAATAATAATAATAATAGTTCAAAAGCTGTTAGAGAGAAACATACAGAAGAACCAGTTAAAGACATTTACTGATTCCCTGTCAGAAAGCCAACTGGTTAATGGCTGCCAGTCAGTCAAACACTAGTGATATGTCAGCTTGCTGGTCGGTACAAGAATAATAACTGAAAGTTACCTAATTAATATCGAGTGCAATAGCCAAGTAATTAATTATTTTTTAATTATTATTAATTAATTATTATTATTTCTGTCAGATAATCAGTTGCTAAAACCCTGTCAGAAAGGCAACTAGTTTAATAGAAGCAAATTGAGTACAACATATTTACAATAAATTGAGTGCAACATATTTACAGTGAGACCGTAAGATTATTAGCAGCCAGTAAAAGTAAATACCATTCTGACAGACAGCGAGTATGAAGAGCTAATTGATTTAGGGAAGTGATCAGAGATAGCCAGAAATTGAAATAGGATTAAAGGTGAGAATAGAAGTTTGAGTCAGAAGGGCTAGCAGTTAGACAGACAGGTATAGGGAAAGAAGTAGGATAGAGAAAAGAACCGCAGCAACAGTGCCAGAGAATGTCAGCACATACAAGAGGATGTTATTACCAATCAGTTAATCAGGCTTATGAAAGGGAAGTCTACACGGACCTGACTTCAAGCCAGTCGACACATATCACCAATACAGATCGAACTATAACAGATAATTGCACATAAAGGCCACCTCTAGTTAAAAAAACAATACAACTAAATCCTGGCCTGGTGATCATTCACCTAAAAAGACTCTGCATTTCAGAGGAAGTTAAACTAAAGCAAAACAAAAACCTTAGCAGTTTGCAAAGAACCCTAATTGGTGACAGCAAGGGTTAATCACAAAGAACTCATAATAAATAGAATTTTGGGACAAATAGGGACATCTTTTGGACTACTAGTATGTTATGATATATGTTCATTAGAGTATATTTTATTGTTAAGTGGTAAGAAATATTGTGAAGAAACCTAGGGGTAAATGTATCAATCTGCGGGTTCTTCAACACCCGCGTGTTCAGCCTCTTCCGCGATTAAATTTCAAGCGGCGCTGCATTGTAAAGGGAAGTTAACCCTTTACAATGCAGCGCCGCTTGAAATTTAATCGCGGAAGAGGCTGAACACGCAGGTGTTGAAGAACCCGCAGATTGATACATTTACCCCCTAGTGTAAGATTAGCATGATTAACCCTTTCAAAAGTTATTTACTTAGTAACTTAACATGTAACATATTGTATGTCTTGCGGAAAAGTATATAGATTGTTCTTCTTAGTCATCTATTGAGGAATTTATGGAGGTAATCCATGTGCCCTTTAGTAATAAAACTACTCCTCCGATGCCTTTTCCTATATACCTAAAATAAATACTTTTCCCACATCCAGTTCCTTGGTTTCTTGTCTTGGCTGAAACCTCATCTCTCTCTGTCTCTGGAGTCAGCAGCATACTCATTGGTGTTGGAGTGCCCCTGCCCTTAAACCTGGAGAACCACCACACATGAATGCCTCTGATCCATCTCACCAAGTACAAAGGGCTGCAAATGTTAAATATATGGCGCTCAAAAGGCTTGCACAAGTTGTGGGCATGCACAATGCCACAAATTTCACTTTATGCACATATTTATGCAGTGCAAATGCACTTACATCCAATTCTAAATCATCCCCTTAAGTTTTATATGTTTACAAGTGAATGAGTTCTTAAGAGCTTAGTATACTGTTAAAAAATTTGGTGGGATGACAGATAACAGTGGTGTATAAGAATCAGCCAATACTTGTACTACTGCTGCAGTGCTTTTCCTATTGTACTAATGTTTTCTTACTGGAAGAATGTCTAGTACTAATGCTACTGATGGTGGAAATTACATACTCACAGTAACTACTTGTAATACTTTATACTATACTATATATCTCTATACTGTCTCAACTGATGTAACTGTTTTGCTCTCCAGCGCTTTGAATGGCTCTGCACTGAGCTTCCAAATATTAAATCTGGTACCCAGAGAGGACCCCTAGCTTTAAAGTTAATGGCAGAGACTACAGAGTTTCAATTTCTGGTTGTAATAGTCATAACTGCGCAGGGAACCCTGAAATTTAATTTTATAAACAAGCTCTGGCAAGGCAAGAGTTGATAGCATAACTGAAATATATGATGTCACATTCAGGTGTACGGGTAAGGAGTTGCAGGCCTATAAACAAGAGTTAGTACAACATAGGATGGTTATCAATTATTTGACAGCTGTCACTGGAGGATACTGTGTAACCTTAGCAACACAGTTTGGAGTCAAAGTGTTGCACTTACATTACTAACAATACCAATGACCCTAAGGAAGTAATTGACCATTAAATGGTTGCGATCTTACAATTAAAATGGGAGTTTCATAGAGCTCATAATGCTTCTCTTTCTGCTGTTGGGGAAAATTTTGGTTGGGTCTCATGGTTATATCCTGTAAATTGGTCCCCAGGGTTTCATGATTGAGTGAAAGAACTAGTGTCAGCTATGGGTAAGCTCCTTATTCTTATAGTTAGTGTCCTGTTAATAATTTATACTTTTTACAGGTGTGTTCCTACTGTGTTGAAGTGTGGATAAAGAGTAACCATGGTAACAACGAAAAATAATACCACTGATAGTAATACTATTGTACTGGTGAGCGCTACCAACACGGACACAGTGGCACTACATTATGATCCCACATTAAAGCACATGATGTTATAGTTGATATTAACTATCAATTGATGGGCTCTTAAATATAAATTAAAATGTTGGTCAAATTCATCAATCTGAATTTTTATAAATTGTTTTCCTTGTGTGCGATGCGATTGCAATTCGACAAGACTACCGATTGCATGTCACCCATAAAGCGGTCGCATGTAATTGCTTCCTGGCGGCAAGATATAATTGCACCATTTGTTGTATTAATATCACTGTTCCATCATATTCCCATAGATACCTATTTTTACAATAGGATATGCATAGGCATTTCTAATAACAAGGCTTCAATTCATCAAAGAGGTCTTAGGACAATGCCCTCCCATTGAATTTGGTATTTATTCAAAAACTCAAAAACAATCTATACCAAGGCTATATACTAACATAGACATTATATAAACTTAAGCTGTACCAATTTTAATTTACTGAGTCTTTGTCCAGATTCAACATCACCTTGGCATCTATAGCCTCTTGCTATTCTACATGCAATTGTATTTGTTCAGTACACAATTTCATTGTTCATGTCTGTGCCAAATTCACTAGTTATTATCCTAAAATGAACATTGTAACAATGCCCATTGTCCTAGTATGACCTGCGAACCTAAAATTGATGTTGGCAATAATATAATTTCTGATCCCAGTGAATAAATTCGCCATTGACCATTGGAAGGCAGAGTATCCCAAAGATAATCTTGTGCTAGGCTAACGGCACAGGGTGGTCTAGGTGATATATTTTTGTTCTGTTAATGTTTCCCTTTTTCTTATTCTAAAATCTGTTTGTTTTAAGTTTGTGATCCCTTCACATCTTAATAAATGGTTGTTGTGCTTTGGAACTACAGCGATTGAATTGCACAATCACTTATTTATATCTCTAATAATACTTAAAACTACTACTACATAATAGATTATGTGCCTCTTTTTTAGGTAGTGTCAAACAGACTGACTGAATCCAGAGTTCCTGTGTGTTCCTGAAAGGTACTTAATTTTTATTAGGTGTCAGCTAATTTGCTGGCAGCTGGCAGATATGGTAGAGAAGAGTGAATATTTTCTATAATTTTCAATAACTGTCCTGTCTGATAAGAATGATTTGAATGCAGTGGCCCATGTGCCTTGAATGGTGTTCAAGCCATGGCCCCCACTCCACTTGTTTGGCTTCTCTGTTTAAATGGAAACAAACCATGTCAATCACTAATGAGAAAGGAGCATTGCTTTGTATCAGCAGCACAACCTCTTACACATGTACTGATGTTTATTTTGATGAATGTAGTCTGCTTGTAATCAGAACACAAAGTGATAACATAATAATTGACATCCTCCAGGATTATCAACTCTTGTTATTACTCTTATTGACCTTCAACTTTGCCCACATTATTATTGTTGTTGTGTTCCATGCTAGAGACATGCAAAGCCATTGCTAAAAACTAACAGCAGTGAATAAGAGACTAATGGAGGTTACTATTCTAGCCTCTGAGCACACAGCTCCCAATCATACAGACACATAAACACAGTGCACACTTTGACACAGAACCCCTTATCAATTACTAATTACTTTTATAAAATCAATTTGTAAGGCTAACTCAACTTTCCTAGCGTAGCCTCTCCCTAAGCCCTAAACTGATTGGCTGATAATTACTAACCCCTCAATGTTAAGTTAACTCTTGTTAAGCTCAATGCTTTTTCTTCAATATAACCAACCTCAGTATTTATGCTACTCTGTTCCAATTCCTGCCCTCAGTTATTCATCCTCCAGAGAACTTCATTTATGTCAGGGATGAGGGATAAAAAATAAATATAATTTATATGTCTAACACTATATTTTCATTTAAAAAATAAGATAACAAATGAAAGAAAGAAGTTCATGGTGTACAAAGTAAGGTCATATATTATAAGGGTGATCATGTTCACATGCATATATTGCTATCTGTTTTTTTATCTTTACAGCTGTTAAAACTCAATAAAAAGTGTTTAATCTTGGCACCAGGTACAGATATGTGAAAGCATAAAATTTAACAGATCCTATTTCTATTGACTCTTACTGGGGCTGCTGGTATTGTCCAGGGAGAAAGGGTGTTGACCAGGGGAAAGGAAAGTTGTGTGTGTTCTGGGTGGAGGAAGATTCAGGTACAGCATATGCAAATCCTCAGGTGAGGATGGTGATGCAGAAAACAAGATGGTTGTGTAAAGAAACAGGCATGGTATATGGAAGCAGTGTTACAACCCCTTAATCTAATCCATATCCGGACTGCACTTTTTAGCCATGTTGTTATCAGGAAGTATCAGTCATAGAAATATAACATCTCCTTGGAAAAGTACTTCAGGGGTTAAATTCCAACTCCACAGGGAACACTCAGGAGTTGAGTGAATTAAGCCACCATGTTATTTCTGTTTGCTCCCTATTGTCCACCTGTGAGCTCTACAGACAGCCAGAAGTAGGACCCAGCAGGGGCCACCTGAGGGAGGACACTTGGGGAGGTAGGGAAGGGGGCTGGATAGTGTGAGAAGCCCACCAATTGAGACCTTTTGCAACTCCCCTGGGCAGGCAGTTCCCAAGGTGGGATTAAGAGGTGATAAAAAAAGGCTACCCTGGGAGCTGGACATGGATGTGACTAACTTTGGCCAAGATCTGATGCTCTGCCAGAGATGTGTTGTGGAGCCTATCACACTGGATTTATTTGAACTGATTTCCTTACTTGTTGGACCTGCTATTGTTAAGGGGACTGTGCTGTACCTATCCCACTGGATTTATTTGAACTGATTTCCTCACTTGTTGGACCTGTTAAGGGGGCCATGATGTATTTAATCCTGTTCTGCAGAATAGATAATCCATCTATTTTTCCTCTAATACCGTGTCTGAGTGATTTGGGAACCACATATCTTCACAGATTGGTTAATTAAACCTGCGGCTGTAAACAGGTCAGCGAAAGGGGTTGTAGTTCAGCACTGGAGGTGAACATTCTTTATAAGTTATAAAAGCAGAAATGCTATATTTACAGTAAAAAATTAAAATATATTATAATGCTAAACATGCACTTACCTGAATAAAAATGAATGTATTTTCACTATTTACTGGTTTTTCTCTTACACGATTTTCTCCCCATTGGTTTCTCTCTTACTATTTTTTATTTCTTCCAGGTTCAGGGGTAGGGTTTACTATGCCCTGCCTATAAAGGAGCCTCCTACTCACTTAAATGATTCCATTTAATTATTTAAATGGGATAATTTAAATACAACATTGGTTCTATAGGACTCCCATAGACTGTTAGGAACCCCGCTAGCCGGCACAACACAACCCGGAGTCTACTCTACCAGTCAGGTATTCACTGGAGCCCCTGATGGTGGGGACAGACTGGGCTGCAGACTGGAAGAGGGTCGTGAAGTGTGCACCGGCTAGGGAGAACCCAGGCCAGCGGAGTGGAGTCCAAGTAGAGGTCAGAGGCCGGCAGCAGACAACGGTATCAAGGAACAAGCTGAGGTCAGAGGTCAGAAGCAGACAGGGAGGTAAGTATTCAAGCCAGAGGTCAGGGTCACGAGATTCACAAGCACGGTCCAAATTCAAGCCAAGGGTCATACACGGGTAAGCAGTAACAGGGTCCAATAGACAGGAACAAGCAGGGAGCAGGCTAGCAGACTGGATACAGAACTATAACCGGCAATGAGGCAGCAGACCTCATTGCCTTAAATACCCAGCTGAACCAATCACAGGTTGAACACACTCCTGCAGGTTAATAAAGCAGTAACCAGCAGAGCCAATCAGGGCTTGCCCATGGCCTGCACAGTTGCAGGCTAATGCCTGTAATTGCCTCCCATAATCAGCCCATATTAATTAGCCCACAGACTGTAGAATGAACGCTGCGCCTGGCCTCCTCTTATTGCCGGGACGCAGCGCTGAAGCGTCTCCTAGTTGCCCCGGCAACGGCCGGGTGCCAGAGTATTGGTTCACTCCTGCTCCAGCACTTCCTAAACTTCTGATCCAGTGTTCTTTGGTTCTGACTCAACTTCCTGTTACTATTCTCCTGTGTTTAGTTTTGGTACCTCGATGCCCGGCTGGTTTGACTATTTGGCTTGACCTGACTTCTCTCTGGAACCTCCCTGTGTACCACACTGCTCATTTGGCTTTGACCTGTACTGCCTGACTACACCTGTCTACTACTGTCGCTACACCGGTGACTGTCCTGGAGAACCACGACCTGTGTACCCTCTGCAGCTAAGCCCAAACAGTATACTCTGGCCATATGAGTGGACAGGACGAACTCTCAGCTTGAAACGCTCTGCTCCACTTAGCCTAGAGGGTGGATTAGCAAGACTCCAATCAGGCACAACTCTTGCAATGTCTACAAGGTGTTGTTTTTTGTTAAGACACCCTTCAGGGGTCTCTTCCAGCAAGTCAAGCGGCTTTAGCAGTAACGGTTTCCTCAGCAGCCATAACACCTACTGCTAGCACCTCTAGTTCCAGAGGCCTACGTATTCTACACCGGAGAAATATGATGGCGATCCTGAGAAATGCCATGGGTTGCTTAACCAGTGCGCTACTAAGTTTGAGCTTGCCCTGGTAAATTATGCCTCCGAGAGGACCAAAGTGGCTTCTATAATTTCTCTCCTCTCTGGTCAAGCCTTGTCCTGGGCTTCTCCCCTCTGGGAACGGGATAATCCTACTCTCCGAGATTCTTCATTTAGAATTTTTGGAGGGTCTTTGATGAGCCCGGCCATGTTTCCTCCACCTATTAGCTCTCCGTCAAGGTTCAATGACTGCTGGGCAGTATGCCGTGCAGTTTTGCACCTTGGCTTCAGAACTCCATTGGAACAACAAGGTCCTGGTAGACACCATTTGGCAGTGGTCAAACGCCCGCATCAAGAACGTTCTGGCCTCCCATGTGCTCCTGTCTGATCTTGACGACTTGGTTTCTCTGTGTGTTAAGGTGGACATCTGCCACAGAGAACGTACTCAAGAACGAGAACAAACCTGGTGCTGTTTCCCTCATCTGGCGCCTCAGTTCCAAGCTCCAACAATTAATCTGGAGTAACCCATGCAAATTGGCCGTTCTCGCCTATTCTAGGAGGAGCATGACAGACATATCAAGAATAGTTTTTGTATTTATTGTGGTCACTCGATTCAGTTTCTCTCCTTTTGCTCCAAGAGGCCGGGAAAAGCCCCATCCTAGGCGATGATAGGGGAGTCGTCCTAGGATCCAAGTCCCTCACTCCCTACTCCTTGAGAGATTCTGAATTTCTGATGCCTATTACGCTATTTTCTCCTGATGGACCCCAGCAATTGACAGCTTTTGTGGACTCTGGGTCCGCTAGGAACTTTATTTCCGCTGAGTTGGCTTCCAAGCTTTGTCTCTCCATCCTTCCAGTGCCACAGCCTGACAGCGATTGATGGTAATCACATCAGCAATGGTTCCATCGACCGCATTACCAGTCCCTTGCGGCTGGCGGTAGGAGCGCTTCACTCTGAGTGGATAAGTTTCCTGATTCTTCCTCAATCTGTCAATCCTGTTATTCTGGGATTTCCCTGGCTTAAAACTCACAATCTGCAGATTAATTGGTCTTGTGCCCAAGTCATTTCTTGGGGGTCCACCTGCAAACAACATTGTTTGATTGCTGTATATCCTCCTAAGGCTTCGATCTCCTGTCTAGACTCGACGCTGCAGCCTGCTCTTCCTAAGGTCTACGCGAGACCTCCCTGTAGATGTATTTAGCAAAGTTGCAGCCGAGTCCCTGCCTCCTCATCAACCCTGGGATTGCTTCATTGACCTCGTACCCAACAAGTGCATCCCTAGGGGCAGAGTTTTCCCCTTTCTCTCTCTGAGACATAAGCCATGTCTGAATACATCTCTGAGAATCTTGAACGTGGTTTTATCCGCAAGTCTTTTTCACCAGTGGGTGCAGGGTTCTTTTTTGTCAAAAAGAAAGACAGTACCCTTAGGTCCTGTATTGACTACTGGAAGCTGAATGCTATTATGGTGAAAAACCGTTACCCCTCATATCAGAAGTCTTTGATCAGATCCTTGGAACACAGATTTTCACCAAACTGGATCTTAGAGGAGCCTATAACCTTATCCGCATTTGCCAAGTTGACAAGTGGAAAACCGCTTTTAATATGAGAGACGGGCATTATGAGTATCTCGAGATACTCTTTGGGCTTTGCAATGCCCCTGCGGTTTTTCAAGAATTCATCAACGAAATCTTCAGAGATCTTTTGTATCAATCTGTAGTCATCTACCTTGATGATATCTTGGTCTTTTCCCGGAACATCACCTCTCATCGAGATCATGTCAAAGAAGTTCTGTCTGTTCGCCTCCGTACCTATCACCTATATTGCAAATTGAAGAAGTGCCTTTTTGATCAACGTCAGGTCCCCTTCCTTGGGTATATAATCTTCGGCATAGATTTTCAAATGGATCTTAAAAAGGTAGAATCTATCCTTAGTAGGCCTCAACCCTCTGGCTTAAAGGCTATTTAGCATCTTATTGTATTCTGCAACTATTATCGGCAACTCATTAAAAACTTCTCTTTGTTGATCTCGCCCATCACGCCACTTACACGTAAAGGTGGACTAGCCAAAAACTGGCCTCAGGAGGCAGTTTTGGCCTTCAAAGTTCTTAAGGAAGCTTTTGTCACCTCTCCTATTTTGAGACTGCCTGACCATCTACAACCGTTCTTTCTAGAGGTTGATGCTTCCTCGGTGGGTGTGGGAACTGTGTTCTCTCAGAAGAATTCTGTTGGCACATTTTCTCCATGTGGCTTTCTCTCCAGGAAATTTTTACCCGGTGAGGCCAACTATAGCACTGGGGACAAGGAGCTCTTGGCCATCAAGTTAGCCTTAGAAGAATGGTGGTACCTGCTTGAAGGTGCTCTCTATCCTATCACGGTATTCACAGATCATAAGAACCTCACTTATCTGGAATCTGCTCAGTGCCTTAACCCTCGTCAGGCCCGCTGGTCACTTTTTTTTTTCTAGATTCCAGTTGATCCTAACTTATTGTGCTGGGTTAAAATATTCCAGGGCCGATGCACTTTCCAGGTCTCTTGATCCTTTGGATTCCTGCAAGCCAGATGTTAGACCTATCATGAATCCTCTGAAGATTCTGGCCTTGACTAAATCTTCAGTGAAACACCTCCTGTTGGACAGTCTTTTGTGGAGAACCATCTCTGTCCCAGACTGTTGGCTTGGTCTCACGATTCCAGATTTGCTGGTCATACTGGGGTTAAGAAGACATTGCTCTTTTGTCCCACAGCTATTGGTGACTGTCCTTGAGTGCTGACATTCACAAGTATGTTGCAGCTTGCCGATTATGTGCTCGTCACAAGACACCCAGGCTTCCGCCAGCCGGGCTTCTTCTTCCAGTCGCGGTTCCAGACTCACCTTGGGCAAGCATCAGCATGGATTTTATTACTGACTTCCCCAATAGTCATGGCTTCAATACTATTTGGGTGGTGGTCTATCGTTTCTCCAAATGTGCACATTTTGTCCCTCTCAAGAAATTGCCATCTGCCGCTGATCTACCCACTCTTTTCATTAGGAATATTTTTTGGATTCCCGGTTGCCCCGTTGAGATCATCTCCGACAGAGGTGTACAATTCATTTCAAGATTATGGAGATCCATTTGCAACAATCTAGAAATTAAGCTAAAATTCTCCTCGGGATACCATCCCCAGACCAATGGTCAGAATGAGCGGGTCAACCAGGATTTGGAGACGTTCCTTCGTTGTTATTGCTCTATCCTCCTGGAGTGATTATCTACCTTGGGCAGAGTTTTCACATAATATCCATCAACATGAATCATCTGGAACATCTCCCTTCTTTACCATCTTTGGCAGACATCCCATAATTCTCACCTTTTCAGAAGTTCCCAGGGCATCAGTACCTGCAGCTCAAGAGATGATCTGTGACTTTTCGAAGATTTGGACTCAGGTACGATCTAAACGCTTACAGTCCTTGGAACGGCATAAACACTTTGCTGATCGTCACCGTAGGAAGATTCCAGTTTTTCACATTGGGAACAAGATGTGGCAGTCCAAGCGTAATTTCAGACTCAAGCTACCTTCAATGAAATTCACCCCTCGTTATATTGGGCCCTTCCGCAATTCTCATATTATTAATGCAGTGACCTATAAGCTCCATCTACCTCCTTCACTCCATGTGCATAATTAATTTCTTATTTCATATTTCAGATTGTATAATGTGTTTGAGTTGAACTGAGTGCATTCATCTAATTTGCTAGCATACATAAATATGCATATATATATTAAAATTAATATATGCTAAAAATGTGTGTCCTGACTGTTACAAAATGAGTCAGGAATCGAACTCATGACTTCATTGTTGGAAGGTGGATTGGCTAACCACTAAGGCAATGTTCATTGAGAAAAATAAATACATTCTATATACTAGAGCGAGAAACTCAACAATACAGCATGTGTGCAACAGATGTAAGCAACACAACACCGCCACTCTTCCTTATTACCCAAAAATATATGCCAGTTAAGATCTGCATGGGTATCTTAGTGGTTAGCACTTCTGTCTCACAACACTGGCGTCATGAGTTTGAGTATCAAGTATGGCCATAGCATCTGTGTGCAGTTTGTGGGTCTTATTCATTAATGAAAGAAACACAAGAAGAACTTTGCCCAAACCAGCCTATGTTTTTTTTGGCAAGGACTAGTATTAGGATAGTTTTTAGCTAATAATGAAAGTAGTGGTTTGTTTTCATGTAACACACAAACACTTGATAGCTTGATTTTTGTTCTGTTGTTCAAACGTGATCTACTGTGCGCTCTACCACAATGATAAATCTGTCCTCATATTTTAGCTGTATCTCCCCCTCAAATGCAACTTTATAAGGCCAAGGCGCATTTATAATTCTTAATGTTTTTGGATCTAAAATGAATCTGGCCCACAGGGCACATTCATTCACATTATCTGCATGCTGCCATCTATTACTACGAATGTCCTTAGACTTTTGTGGGGGAGGAGGTTGATTTTGAGGGACATGAACCTTTGAGGTTAATGCAAATATTGACTGCAAACATTTCATTTTTTATTCATCTACTGCTTGTATGTTATGTACTCAGCTTTCCTACATATCAATGCAGACTACACCCCATCAACACATTGAGTTAGTGGTTAGCACTTCTGCCTTACAGTCCTGGGTCATGAGTTTGTTTCCCAAACATGGCCTTTGCTGCGTAGACTTTGTGGACCATTAAGATAAGTAAAGTCAAAATTAGATAAACTTTGAACCTTGCAGTAGTGTGGAATAAAAGGTGTTTTTCGGCAACCAAAGTAAACTAATGGCTCTATTTTCAGATACCACAATGATACATTGAAAGTTGATATAGGACATGCCTTACCCCAATTATAAATATATACCAACGTCTTCTATATACCTGCAATCAAACATGCTTTTGACCAAGTTACTCCTTTTATTGACTAACTTTTCTTAACGAATTTTACCCTGTATGTTCTCACCGTGTTTTTTTTTTCCTTCCTGAACTCCATTGGACTTCATCAATCAAAATGCGTGTGTATGTGTGTTTGTGTGTCTTGGGGATTGTTAGACTGTAAGCACTATTGGGCCAGGAACTGTGTTCTCTGTACAGAGCGCCAGAATTGCTAGTGCCATCATTAATAAATAAAAGTTGAAAGAAATTATGATGTAGTGGAAAGGGACCAATGTAAATTAAATAATAAGGTATGTTCTAAATGTCCATCCATTACTGGCTAAAATAACCTCTACACATTTCTTGAAATGAAATTACAAAAGACACACACAAAAATTATTATTTTTTTACAACAGTTTTTTAAACACTCATTTTCTAAAATACAACATTATAAATATTTGTGGAAACTAATTTGTTGCAACGTAGTAGTTTTTTGTGTACTAATTTGGAATATTTTTACATTTTTCTGCAATATTTTAGGATGTCATGCTTGATTTCATATTTGGTTTGTGGGATTCCCCCCCACCCTGTGTGTCTTGAGCTATTGATAAAAAGAAAGAAAACATAGCTAAAGCTAAAGCAAATTGTCATTAGCATATATTACTTGAAAATGGTGTACTTTGTTTACCCCATTTGACAAGATCAGCAGAGGCATGAAGTGTTACACTTTACATTGTTGGAAAAGGTTAATGGTATGCGAAACATAGAACTAGGCAGAGGATTAATACTTTTGTGTGGCAGATGTATTTATATATACACATTTGTGTGGTGGCTGGGGGTGGGGTTTATTTGAATCACCAAAAATTATTATTATGGCCATCATGGTAAAAAACTGTTGAATGGATAATTAGCTATTTGGAAAATGGCATGTGGTTACTCATGATTTGTGCTCAACTAAAATGTGCCTCAAAATGAATACAATTAGGAAAAGGGTTTAATTTCAATACTTACATTCATCCATCACCACCTCCAAAACCACCTGTGTGACATTTTAAATTGTAAAAACAAGTACTACATTACTATTGTATTTTTCCTGCAAAATAATTATAGAATCTAAATAGTGACAGATTATGGAGACATATTAGAGGAGGTATTTGTGTAAGGACTTTTAATATGTTTTAATCAGCTTAGGCCAACTGTGATCATTGTTCCCGTAAATCGCCTGCTCAAATATTTGCAATATACCTCATCTGCCACAGTTAGATTATAAATGTCTGGAAGTGAACATCACCACGTTGCCTTAGTGGTTGGCACTTCTGCCTCACAGCACTGGGGTCATGAGTTTGAATCCCAAAAATGCCTTATCAGTCTGGAGATTGGGCCTCCATCACTAATGATACTAAATTAAATGTTAGCCCCCAAAAAATTAATAAAAAAAAGACCCAAAAGCATGTTACATTGGAGGGGGAGTTACAATTGTAATCTGGTGACAAATTAAGATTTGGGGTAGGGCATGTCCTTTGGTGAAATATAAAAAATTGCTCCAAAATAAAAAAGTTTGCGGATTACACTATTTTACACCATTAATAGATAACTCACTTTTCTAAATCTCTTGCCGAAGCTGAGGCTGCTACCACCGCAGATCACTCCATCACCTCTGCAGTTGGACGATGGAGTGCCTGCGATGAAATCGTCTTCAAATGTAGCGGCGCACCTGCTTGTATGCCCGCAATTTTATCTCGTTGGAGATATACCTGCCTGCGTGCATACTGTCCATTACCTGGGCAAGGACCCGCAGCTCATGCTGAGCAAAAGTACTTGCCCTCATTTTATCTCTGTATTATGCTCTGGTTCTCAGAGTTCGTGTGGGCGAGAAATAGGAGAAGAGAACAGAAAAATGGGGAAAAAGAAAGTGAGGAGTTAAAGATGCGCGTGACTTTTAACTGAATAAATTCTGTATATGTAATGACACAGTGGTTTGCAGCATGCTTCTTTACTGTTGCACTACCACAGGGTTAAAGATTCATGTGCCAATATAACGAACACAATAAAAGAAATCCAGTAAATTTTCTGCCAGATACATATAGTAAAAAAAGTATGATATATACCACAGATGCAATAAAAGCAAACAACATAAATAAAAAGGGAGAGAAATGGATAAAAAAAACAGGAGAGGAGAGCAGTAAAAAAAGGGGGGGGGGGGGGGGGGTGGAAAGAATGGAAAGAAAATGAGTAGCAAAAGATAAAAATAAAAACCAAACCACCAACCGATGAAATAATACTAAATTAAAAACTAAAATGGCAGAAACAAGCTGCACAGAAATAACTGATTTAAACAATAAAATGTATGGTAAGCAAGCCACTACTAGACCCTTATTACCCTTGTTTGAAATCTCACAAATCCACGAGGAAGTGATCACAAACTCATTCCTACAAATAGACTCGTATGGGGCAAATGTATCAAGCTGAGAGTTATCCTGCGGGTTTGAAAAGTGGAGATGTTGCCTATAGCAACCAATCAGATTCTAGCTATCATTTTGTAGACTGTACTAAATAAATGATAGCTAGAATATGATTGGTTTTTCAACCCCGTCGGAAAACTCTCAGCTTGATACATTTACCCCCTACTAGATCCCTTCCTTCTTCACACCCATTGGTTCTTTCTCATAAACAAGCTCAGCATCAGAATACTACTACTTTAACCCCTACCCTCTCATGTGCAGAAAATCCTAACCCAACCTTGGCATTTAAATGTCTTTGGGCTTATGCATGCCTCAGTTAGCAAAACTTGAAATGCAGGAGAGAGCATATTTACAGAGAAGCTGTTAACTTTTCATTGATACATGTTTTTGTAATTGTGGAGGAGTGCTGCTCCTCTTTAGAACAACAACTTGACTTGTATTTGAATATGGAAATTTGTGTAATTAGAACTTTTTCTCAGTTTATAAAGTATGTATTTAGTGCCTGCTTTATCCACTTTATTCTTGGTTTTTCCATATTTACAGGGGAGTTACTTGGTTTGCGGTCAGCTGTACAACCTTCTTAGCTCCTCCACAAATTCACAAATGGACTTCAAACCAGGCCTGGGCATATATAAGATGACAGGTACACTTCATATGGGTAAGTGTAATTCTATACATGGGTAAGTGTATTTCTATACACATTTCTACCAATATAAAAATGAAAATGTACAATAGTGACAAACATAATTAAGATAGTCCCAATGTCAAAATTATTTAAGATACAAATGAGGCTTAACCGGCAGTATTTTAGGAGAAAGAATGAAAAGATGAAATTAATAAAATACATTGCCCTAAAGTGGTATTAGTCTTAATGCTGAAGTGATTTCCAGCTGGTTCCATAAATCCTAAAAGGGTCACGTGGTGTATAGTTAGAAGCATTTTCACAAACAACAATATATTGCATATTTTGCAGTTTATAAATCACGTTTATTGGGGGTTTTTTTTAGACCAGTACTGTTTTTTTAACCTTTCCTCCTTTTCGCTGTCACGTTGTTAATTAGCACTCAGCAGTACAATGGTTTGAACTCTATCTTTTTGTCAGCTATTCTTTAACACAAAATACTTCTTGAAGTTTTAGGAGTATCTACCATCATTATTTGGACATTGTGCCCTTGGACTTACAATTCCTTAAATTGAGATGCTGTATTTTGCAGCATGTAAGTGTCAAATCCTGCAAAACTATGTTGTACTTCTCTATCCATTATTCATTTCCTTGGATAAGAACAAGCGGAGAAATTACTCTTGTTGCTCTGAAAGCTACTTGAAAAGGTGACCTTTAAGCAAAAGAAAGAAAAAAGGAATGGTGGATAAATATAGCATAGTAACCCAGCTGTGGCACTGCATTGATTAAATATTTAAAGGTTCCACAAAGGGCAGGGCATCCAGAGGTAAGAGAAGCCAGAGTAATGGAGGCGAGAAAAAACATGGGAACAGGTGAGAATTAAAATGCTGTTAGGTTAGAGGGAAGCTGCACAATTGAAGATTTACAGTCCTCCGTAACTACAGAATAAAATCATATACAGTTTTCAAACCTTAATGCACCAGCCCAGTCACTCACAAACTGATACATTTAAATTATGGGGGTTTCCCATGCTGGATTTTCTGCATGAAAATGTGTTATATTGTCTTTGACTGAGAAGATTAATATTACTTATATGGTCTTACCATTTATATGGTATTACCAGTACCTTTATAGACCTGCAAAATTAGTGCAAAATTAAGTTAACTTTGACAATAGACTTTATTAATGTCAAAGGGTATTCCCAAGAAATTATGGGGGCTTCTTGCTTCTGTGTGCAACCCCCCATATCAGGTACCATCACTCAGTGATAGACCAAGATTTCACTGATGTGTCCAAAAATGTTTACTTTCAGTTCCATTACATCTGATCACTGTATACAGAGTTCTATGGAAATGGATACAGGCTAAAAGTAAAGCCTACTTTTATTATACAACAAATCAAATGAATGTAACTTGCAAAAGTTGTTTCTTTTCTGCACAAAATCTACTACAGGTTTAGGAACATATGCATAACAGTTTATTTGTATTTGAACTCACAAACAAGCTTATATCTTGATCACTTGGATAAAACAATATAAACATAAGAAAAACACAGGACACAAAAAACATTTAAGTTATGGTGTGCTAACTTATCTCTAACAAGACTGATTGGTTCAAATTAGATGTTTATATACTTGTCCCATTGTAAATTAAATTTATCGAGTGAATTCTACATTCTGCATTGTTGCAACCATTTGTTACAACAATATTATTTTGTTCAACCTCTTATGGACCAAATTGATTTGAATTGTTGTGGACTTCAACGTAATGGTAAAGCCCTTGTGGATTTCTCATGCCCAGAAATGTTTTTTCTTCGCAGTGCTTTCCTGTAAAGCTAATTAGGTATGAAAACTCTCTTACAATACAATATAATGGGGCCGCAGCCAATTGGCAAGGGACATTATTATTATTATCGTAGATTTGTAAGGTACCACATAGTTCCACAGGGCCATACAGTAGGGAAAACAGTACATACATAAAATAGGGATATACAAGGTAGACAAAATAAGCGCAAACATGAAAACAAGGGTATGAAGGACCAAGCTCATTTGAGAGTTTACATTCTAAGTGAAAGAGGGCACAGCTGAAACAAAAGGCGCAAATGTGGTTCAGATAGCAGTTTGGGACAGTTATGCTGGTGCATTAGTGTGAATAGTGTTAATGGGGATAAGGTCAATTCTAAAAAAGAGATGGGTTTACAGAGTGTCTAAAGGTTTCAAGGCTGTGTGATATCATTGGAGGTGAGCTAGGATTTCATTGGATGTATGTGGACCAGTCTGGAAAAGAACCAAAAAATAACAGAAAACAAGTAAAGAGGTAGCAGAAACAACTCCCAAAGTGATATCATAAAAATATGTCTATAATATGTACATACCTGTGCTAGACACAATTATATTGTGCCTTTAACAAATCCAGATGCAGTCAATTTGCCAGTTCACCCTGGAGTCTTCTGTCTACATAAGATCATCACTAATATAATGACATTGATAGACTATTGAGAATTACTTACTTTCAGCCCGGGTTCCCTGTTTAAGAATGTGCCTTTTGCTATTTGTTCTGTACTCAGTTCAATCTTTTATCATTCTGTCCTTTCTAATTTTATTCCAGCCTATGGGCTGTGGGCAATCCATGTTGCTTCAAATCTAATTTATTTCCAGTATCTATACTTCCATTTGTTTCTTTGCATTGTAGCTCCATTTTATCTGTGTCATTGTTGCTTGAATTTGTCCTGACACAATTGTTTGAGCTTGTGGAGTTCCAGGAGTTTTGTGTAGGAAGTGCTGGCAACATTATATATATAGGCATCAGAATATTAAAGTGCCCACGTCCCTGATTTTTTGGGAGTACAGTTATACTAATGCCCTTCCATATAAAAATATTGCTAAACTATACCTTCACAAACAATTGTCCAAGGGGCAGTGTTTGGAAACATGTTTAGAATAAATGTACTATTCCCTTTTTATTTATTCATACCAGTTTAGGTTAACCATATGTAAGTTCTAAAATTGCTGTCTGCCCCATTTCCTGAGACAATTTCACTGATTTGTCTATGTAAAATTTGTTACCCTGGTGTCAGGATCTGCCTGCAGCCTTCTGCATTGCATGCTTCTTTGCATTGGCAGCTCCTGTCTTCTGGACTTTGGTCTTGTTATATTATGTTTATCTGGCAGTACCTCTGTTCACCAGAGGTGCTGCTATTGTGCATTTCCCTTTGTTATTACAAGGGATTAACCTGTGTCGCTAATTATCTCCTGTACCTGGGTGTTCCCTATTTATACCTGACTCTCTTCCTCTCATGTGCTAATCATTGTTGTTTATTTGCCTTCCCTATGGATCATTTTGCCTGCTGCTTCTGTGCTCTCGGACTTCATATCCTGCTGCTACACAAAGGCTCTGGATATCACTCTACCTTCCATTGTACTTGCGTCTTCAGTATTCATTGTGTTCAGTTCAGCTATATTGGGTTTGTACCATTTACCTGTATTTGCTGAGCAATAAACACTTTTATGCTTCTTGACATCCCGGGCTCCTGTGCTGTGATTTACTTTGAAGCATTATTTATAACTGATTGGTGCACAGTATAACTTTTAATTCTAAACAGAGCTTAAGCAGGAGCTCTAGAGTGATGTGCATCCCAGGGTCAACATTTATTGGCAAATTCATGGAACACTAGTGAAAATATTGACAGATAAGAGCAGCATATAAACAATGTAAGAAAATATTGAGCAAGTAAAAGTGACAGGAATAAGAGATATACATGTCTGAAAATGTTGGATAAAGATAAAGGAAAAGTCTAAGGTGACAACAAGACAGAGAGCTGTAAAATAATCATATTGTCACGGCAATAGAGTTTCTGGGATCCGTCTCAGGACCCTTGGGACAAGCTGTAGCAGGGATGAAGTGTAAGATGTGCTCTACTCTTGTACACCAGATCTTAGGAGGAGGAATGCTGGACTGGACTCTGTACTGAAATAAACAACTTGAATCTCGAGCTGTGGACTGGAACCAGGATGCAGGAACAGAGGAACTGAACCCATAGCTAGAGACTCAGTACCTTCAGGGATCCAGAAACTCAGACGAATATAGTACCAAAACTGGGACTGGGACTGGGGTGACTACCATCTGAGCTATATAAGCCTGGAACTGGCCCATGCAACTCAGAACTCAGAACCTGAGACAAGCCTGCAACTGGAAGCCGGTACCCAGAGACATAGAGATGGCTCCAGAAGTTGGAAGACTCAGAGCAGTAACCTACTAACCCAAATAGCCAATAGGTGAGAACAGAATAAACTGAAGAGAGTAGGATCCACATGAGGGAGGAGCTGGATCAACACAAGGGGTGACAGCTGGAATCTGTACAACAGCAGATAGAATGAAGTTGAATCCACATTAAGGTTAATAGCCAAAGTCTGTATTACAGCAGGTAGAATGCAGCTGAATTCACACAAAGGGTTAATGGCTGAAATCTGTACAGCAGCAGGCAGAATGAAGCAGCCAACAAACAGCAACAGTGGTAAGTTGACACTATGAAAGTGTTGCACTGGCAATTAATTAAGTGTAGGAGTTGACTTTTATAGTATGCAGAGAGAGCTAATTGTTAGATGAAGTCAGGTGTTCAGAATAAACAGGATGTAGCAAAATATCGCACCCAAGATGGCAGCCTCGGTACAGCAGACAGAAGTCACGCTTTGTCCCAGGATTTAGGATGCTGCATTCTGACAAGACGGAGATGCACGGTGATATGATACCGCCGAGTGGCGTAGACAGGACTAAGACCCTGATTCATGAGACATGTGTCCCAACTGTCCCGATTTTGGTAGCATATCACGATTCACAGCCTTAACCAAAAGTTTGTGGAATTTTACTTAAATGCAATCATTGGTGTGCAGAGTTTGTATAGAACTGGGAGGGGGCCTAATTTGTCCCGATTTTGTTATTCTAAATGTTGGGAGGTATGGAATAATTGTGCCAATGACTGCAATAGATATATCAGGTAAGTATTGAAATTGATGCATGTTATAGAATAATTGCTGTTTTTTTTTGTAATTGACTTTAGATATATTTGAGATGAACACAGTTGGCAATGTTGGCTAAAATAAAACAACCAAGTTAATGAGTGGAGATTACCTCACTGGGTACTGTGTGTGTGTGTGTGTGTGTTTAATTCATATTCGAGTCTGTATGAGGATATTAGTTTACCAAGGGATGGAGGACACCTAGAATAATAGACAACCTAGGACTCACCATTATAGGTAGTTCAGGAGGGGTGAAGTAGTGTCAGCTTCAATTCAGGGATGAGCGGGCTCGGATTTCGCTAATCCGAGCCCACCCGAACAGTGCGGATCCGACGGGATCCGAGCACTGTTCGGGTATTTCCGGCGGTGAAATGAATCCAAAACGAGGCTTTGACATCCAAGTCTCGTGTCGGATCTCGCGAGACTCGGATGTCATAAATTCCCCGCTTGCGGCCGCCATCTTCATTCTGGCTGAGATCAGGGAAGAGGGAGGTTGTAGTATAGTAGTGCTCCTGTGTCCTGTGTCCTTCTTAATCCAGTGGTTAGTTTGTTTTTCCTGTGCTCTGTCCTGTTGATCAGTCCAGTGGTGCTTTTGTCCTGTGCTTTGTTCTGCTAAGTACATAGTTATTTTAAAATAATTAAAAACTCATAAAAAAAATGTAAAAAAAAAAAAAAAAATATATAGAAAACTAATTAAAAAAAATTATACAAAAATAATTAAAAAAAAAAAAAATTATTTAAAAAGTATAAAAAAATTCTAGTGCAATATATTCTTGCAGTCCAGAAATATTAGTACTGCAATATTTACCTACGTTCACTGTTCTTGCAGTCCAGAAATATTAGTACCAGAGATTTAACTATAATGGAGTACAAAAATTTGGAGGATAAAGTAGGGAAAGATTAAGACCCACTTCCTCCTAATGCTGAAGCTGCTGCCACTAGTCATGACATAGACAATGAAATGCCATCAACGTCATCTGCCAAGGCCGATGCCCAATCTCCTAGTAGAGGGCATGTAAAATCCAAAAAGCCAAAGTTCACTAAAATTAGCAAAAAAAGAAAATTCAAATCATCTGAGGAGAAACGTAAACTTGCCAATATGCCATTTACGACACGGAGTGGGAAGGAGCGGCTTAGGCCCTGGCCCCTGTTCATGACTAGTGGTTCAGCTTCACCCAAGGATCTAAGCCCTCCTCCTCCCCCCACCTAAAAAAAAATCCCCAAGGCGAGTCCAAGGGTGTTGGTGGTTGCAAAGCCTGACCTTCCCATCACTGTACGGGAAGAGGTGGCTCCTTCCATCATTTGCAGCACGCCCTCTGCATATGCTGGAAGGATCACCCACAGTCCAGTTACAGATTTGGCTAATAAAGGTGTCAATGTTGTACACCGGGAGGAGGATATTGATGTAGCTGGCACTGAGGAGGAACTTGACGGGGAGGATGCTGATGTGGTTATCTTAAATGAGGCACAAGGGGGGAAACAGTTGTTGTCCATGGGATGAAAAAGCCCATTGTCATACCTAGGCAGAAGACCAAAAAATCCACCTCTTCGGTCTGGAGTTATTTCTATCCCAATCCGGACAACAAATGTATGGCCATATGTACCTTATTTAAAGCTCAAATAAGCAGGGGTAAGGATCTTGGACACCTAGGGACATCCTCCCTTATACGTCACCTGAAGAACCTTCCTAATTCAGTGTTTAGTTCTGGACCTGTGGCTAGGACCGTCAGTACTCCAGGGACACCTAAATCCCTTGGTTCTGTTCTATACACACCAGCAACACCCTCCTCGTCAACTTCCTCCACGATCTCCATCAGAGATAGTCCTGCAGGCCATGTCACCGGCATGACTGAGTCCTCTTCAATCCGGGATTCTTCCGGAGGATCCTGCAGCGGTACGCCTACTACTGCCGCTGCTGCTGTTGTTGCTGGTAGTCGGTCATCTTCCCAGACGGGAAGTCGTAAGAACGCTACGTCTTTCACCAAACAGTTGACCGTCCAACAGTCGTTTGCCAAGAGCACGAAGTATGACAGTAGTCATCCTATGGCAAAGCGGATAACTGCGGCCCTAACAGCTATGTTGGTGTTAGACGTGGGTCCGGTGTCCGCCATCAGTGGAGTGGGATTTAGACGGTTGATGGAGGTATTGTGTCCCCGGTACCAAATCCCGTTGAGATTCCACTTAACTAGGCAGTCCAGAAATATTAGTACCAGAGATTAAACTACGTTCACTGTTCCTGCAGCCCAGAAATATTAGTACCAGAGATTAAACTACGTTCACTGTTCCTGCAGTCCAGAAATATTAGTACCAGAGATTAAACTACGTTCACTGTTCCTGCAGTCTAGAAATATTAGTACCAGAGATTAAACTACGTTCACTGTTCCTGCAGTCCAGAAATATTAGTACCAGAGATTAAACTACGTTCACTGTTCCTGATTGGTTTGTTAAATGTCCTATTTCAACAACATCAGGGTGGGTGGGAGGGCCCAAGGACAATTCCATCTTGCACCTCTAACAAACTCTTGCAAACTGCCATCCTGTCTGCCACTGCAGTGCCACTCCTAGATGGGCCACGTGTTTGTGCCGCCCACTTGTGTCGCTTAGCTTAGACATCCAGCTACCTCGGTGCAACCTTTTGGACTAAAAACAATATTGTGAGGTGTGAGGTTTTCAGAATAAACTGGAAATTAGTGGAAATGAATGTTATTGAGGTTAATAATAGTGTAGGAGTGAAAAAAAATAAAATATGGATTTTAGCACTTTTTATGCTTTTTTAGAAAAAAATCAGAACCCAAAACCCAAAATCAGAACCAAAACTTTTCGTGGGGTGTTTTGGCAAAACAAATCAGAACCCAAAACCTCAAGCTAATCAGAACCCAAAACCCAAAACACCAAAAGTGGCCGGTGCACACCCCTACTTCAATTGAAGAAAACCCTGAGCAAGTAGTCAGAGAGTTATGATGAAACCTCTGGTAGGGTAATATCACATATGTCAAGAGAATGTAGTCTCAGCAGGAGCAGTGGGTTTCTAAAACAGAAAATACATCAGGTGAAGGAGAAGAGAAGGTTTGCTTATTAATTTGCATCGTTGTAGCCGTTAGTTATTTTTGTGAGTTTTAAGTGTGTTAAGTGAAAGGCAAACTGCAGAGGGTACAGAGAAAGTGTCAATCTAGGAAAATGGTAATGGGTTGTGTGCTAGAGGGTAGAGAGCAGGGGTCTCTTGAAAGTGGGCATGTTTATTGCATGATTATTATTATTATTATTATTATTATTATTATTATTGTTCATTTATATAGCACCAATCATATTACAGAGCACTGTACAGATAATATGTAATCATTCACATCAATCCCTTGCCCATTGGAGCTTACATCCTAAATTCCCTCAGTACATAAGAAGGAAAAAGAAGGTGACTAAAAGGGACACTCAATGATGTATGGAATGGTGTGGTATTAACTAAATATAAAACATATATTTTATTGATTTCTTTAAAAATAAAGAGTCACCATAAAAATAAAAAAAGCTAGCAAAATATTAAAAACAAGACATAAACAGTGAATAAAAATTGCAGATCAACTGCAAGATTACTCTGTGGTCATGTTCTTTGTAAGATAATTGAGACAATAAGGGGTCTATGCATCACTAAGATGCAGTACAGCTAAATATGCATCGCTGCACATAGCAGTGATGCATATTTAGATACCGCTAAGATGCACCCCTCTCCTGCGGTCTTTTTTTCCTGTTTACCGGCAGCGCTAGGAAGTACTGTGTGTAATGCACTTCCACTGTACTGGATTCTGCAAAGCCAGGGAGGCTTCAGCAGAATCCCATAGGAAATGACAGGTAACACCATCCTGAAATGGCATTACCTGTCTGTGCAATGTGAAGCTTATCAAAGCTTCATGCATTGCAGAACATCACAATCCCCATAGTCATCTAAGGGGACTGCGATGCTGCAAGGTGTCAGCCTAAACAGAGGAGATTTCTATGATATCTCCTCCGTTAGGCAGTTAATACATAGCAAACTTGCGTTTCCACATCTTTAAAGTAAGTTTTTGCTTGATGCATATACCCATAAGTCTTAGTATAATAATCACATATATGCAGGAACAATAATCTGATAAGAAGAGACTTATATCATTATCTCTAAATAGAGAGAGTAGGGTAGAGCATAGCACTGATGCCCCAGATTGTTATGATCTTATAATATTGTTATAAATGTCAAAACAACTGTAGAGTTGTTGCCTATCTACTAGTCCTATGATAATAGGTTGTTGAATGTCCCAAAATAAAGTTATCAGATTACAATATAATAATTGTTATGAACCTCATAGCAATTATTATATTGTAATATGTTCTTGAAATCTTTATTATTAGTAATATTATTTTTAGGCAAATATATATATATATATATATATATATATATATATATATATATATATATATATAAATTAATTTATTAATCATTTATGTGTGTGATATGGACAGAGCCACTAGTCTCAAATAGCATACTCAACAATGGGAACACAAATATTTGGTTTGTCTCAAACAGGGCCACTCCATCTGCAAAGAGATGAAACATGCATTTTGAAAGCAGGGGTTCACTGCAGTATAAGGAAACCTAAAAAAAATGCCCAGCTAGAACATTTATTGGTTATTTTAAATTGAACTTGTTATGCAGAGTTGGAAACTTAAAAACAGAATAATGCTACCGTCAGATATCTTCCAGCACCTTACCATATGACAACTTGGCAAAAAAACAAGAGATTAATTAATTATGATGTAGATAATTAGCATTTACAAAGGCAGAATAGTAGAACTACATCAGATCATTCCTTGCCACCATATACAGGCACTGCAGGGTGTAATTAGCTGCCAAGCTGACACCTAACTTAGCATAGCAGCTCATGCATGCATTAATCTAGCTCTCCTCACTTGAGCTATGCACCGATAAGTACTAATCAAGATTTTTCTTAAAAGCTAACCAAGTCTAATAAATACAGTTAATTTAGAAAAATGAATATCTTCCACAGGCATACAAGTATCTGCTTAGCTATGTATTTATCTCTCTCAGATAATTCTTACATACAACTGTACAACATTTAACACATTGCTTACAAGCTTGTACTATTGCTTGCAATTTTCTTACAGTCAGCTTTGCTACTAGGTTCTACGCGTTCTAATTAAAGCAGACTTTTTCTTTTTCCCACATTGCAAGCGGCCTGTTGAAGGGCTATTATCATGTGTCTTCAGGAAACATGTGGAAGGACTCACTTGTTCACTCATCTCTCAAAGTGTCCTTTTTTGATGTTAAGCACTCTGTTACATTAAGACGATTGGTTGAAAAAACCCACTAATTTATTTTTGTATGGCTATTGGCAATAACTAGGGGCCTGATTCATTAAGGATCTTAACTTGAGAAACTTCTTATTTCAGTCTCCTGGACAAAACCATGTTACAATGCAAGGGGTGCAAATTAGTATTCTGTTTTGCACAAGTTAAATACTGACTGTTTTTTCATGTAGCACACAAATATTTGATAGCTTATTTGCACACTGAAACTTACAGTTGATATTTGTGTGCTACATGAAAAACTAGTCAGTATCTAACTTATGTGCAAAACAGAATGCTAATTTGCATTGTAACATGGTTTTGTCCAGGAGACTGAAATAAGAAGTTTCTCAAGTTAAGATCCTTAATGAATCAGGCCCTAGATGACCAAACTGGAATTTTTAGAATTTTATAAAATCCAGCTAAATTGGAAGATGTTGAACAGATTTTTCAATTTTCAAGCTGGTTTGACCATGTTTGCCTGTTTGACTTTTTTTGAGCAGGTTCACACATAGTCAAGCCAGTTTGCACACGTTTGAGGCAGCTCAAACACCTTTGAGCTAAAATTTATACATTTTGCCACTTTTTAACTCAGAAGGCCAAACCTCAAACATGAATGGTAAATCTTAAAAAAACATACATTGATTATAGTACCTAAATAGAGCTTTTTAAGAAAAATTAAAAACACAATTTTTATCACAAGCCTCAAATGCAGTCAATGAACCACAATTTCAAACTGGGGTCTATCGACAGTTGGTCATCGAACTGGTGAAATTCAATCGAACCAGATTCAAAATGTTCAAGCATCTATGCTAGTAACCTTTATGAAGTGAAGTTACATGTACCACCTTCAACCAGATGATGTAATGTTATATGACTTATGTATAAATGACAATTTCCAAACATGCAAACATTTACCTAAAAGCTCAAATAATGTTTTGTGACATCATACTCCTAATGTTTTATGAATGCACATGAAAATAGCGGCAAAAGGAATATGAAAGTTTTCTCATTCTGATCACAGGTGCTGGACATATATGGATGTTCGTATCTAAATATGGGCTTGGGAGATACCTGTCCCTAGTATTGAGCCTAGATGCAAATTATTATTAAGTTGTTTAAATTCGTTTTATGGTGAGGAAAGTGCTTTTATTGAGGGCCTTTTCATGTTAGCAACTAGCTAAAGAGCATGTTTCCTATTGGAAAATAACCTGGATGGCGCTCTATCGGTGCCTGGAATATGACATCATACAAGAGGCAGAACTAGTGAACTGTTAGTCCTGGTGCAGCTCACTAGTTCCCCGTGCAGCGGGCCCCATTATAACGATGGGACCCGGTGCCCTGCTCCTGCTGCACCAATGGTAGTTCTGCCACTGCATCATACAATACTTTCAATAACTTATGCACCTTCCAGGTACATAGGATGCAAGAAAGCACATTTTGTATATACATTTCTTAATATAATAAAACATTCAAGCACGCAAATGTGACACCTGATATAAACACAGTTCTGATGGCTCCCTACTATCATGATTTATTTTAGACATGAATGAGGCTAGTTTTTTTGGAGAAAAAAATTAACATTTAAATGAATACAAAGGGTGGCCCTAATGTGATAGAATGCAGAACTTGTAGTGACTTTTATATCTTTCCACAATGTGCATTTAAATCTGGACCTGCAAATATGCAAAAGTTTGCACAGAGCATTTTTACTTGCAAGTTGTCAAATGCAGAATTCGAGCGTGCACCTATGTATAACTTAAGAAGAAGTAAAATGGCCCTTATTGGATTCTGGATGAAAAAAATCTGAACATTGAAACCTCCCAGAGTGAGACTACACTTTTATACAAAATTAAGAATAGTCACTGTCAGTGCTCCACACTTAAATCTATGCAGCCCAAATTCTTAAAAATAGGTGTACACAAACCTAATAAACAAGATGTACAATAGAGAGATATTAAGAATTCTAGGACTGCATTTTACCCAAAGCTCTACTAGAGACAAACAAATAGATGAAAAAAATATGTGAGAAAAATAATACTTATATTTTGAGGATGATAACTGAAGATCACATGCAATCCTTGTCGTGGATATCAACCAACCGCATTACATGAGAAGGAAACAAAATAGCATATATATATATGAGGCTGTTCTACATACATTATTCCTGGTACACATAAGGCTGGACTGTCTACCTGATCCCTGAAAAGTTACCCCATTGAGAACTTCTGTGTGGAGCCCATTGGTGTTTACTTCTTATACATCCCAGTGATCTATATCGTGTAGCAGTATCCTATGTCCACAGGATTTACAGATAAGCTTTTAAACCTTATATATATTGTGAGTGTATTTTATTATGATACATGCTGAATAAATTATTGCACATAAGTACTACACTATATGGCTTTTTCCTCTCTTAATACACCGTATGAGTGGAGTTTGTGAGCAGTGACTGTGCTGTGGCTGATGTTCCAGTTACCATATACCTACATAAGATATCTACACGTCTGTTCCTGACCTCTTGAAGCTGACTGGAGCTCATTTCCAAGAACCTCTGATACAGATAAGCTGTTTATTTATATCTTTTTGGTACGTTGCCACCTATCACTTGCTACTGATTGTCACGGATACATCTGAAACGTTGTTTTCTGCTTTCTTCTGTCTGCATTTCGGCATATGATCAGGAATTATAAACATTGGTTTATACTGTTTATACCAGCCTGACATGATGAACACTTTGTATTTATATTTCTGTATACAGTAATACTGACTGTCTGGACGATTTGTACCAGTTAGCACTACTAGATCTGGCGCCATCATCCCTCTTTCTATATTTACAATATATATATATACATATAGTGTAGTTTATTGTGATAAGTAGACTAACATATAATGAATAAATAGTGGTTAATATAGATCCTGATCGCTATATAAGGGGCTACCTTTCAACGCCCATGAATGATTGTTATCTGGTGGGAACCCAATCCTATAAAAGCACTGAGGTGTTGGTGGGGTGCAAGTCATAACCGATACGATTCCCGGTTAATGAGAGAAGATAACTTTCGATATCACATCCACATATTAGACATCTTTTTGGTATGGGCATAAGTTTTAATAGCACGTGATATAGCAGTCAAGATCTATATTATCCACTATTTATTCATTATATGTTAGGCTACTTATCACGATATACTACACTATATATTGCTATTTTGTTTCCTTTTCATGTAATGCAGTTGGTTGATATCCACGACAAGGATTGCATGTGATCTTCAGTTATCATCCTCAGTCGCAAAATATAAGCATTCATTTTCTCACATATTTTTTTCACCTATTTGCTTGCCTCTAGTAGAGCTTTGGGTAAAATCCAGCGCTAGAATTCTTAATATCTCTCTATTGTACACTTAACAATTTTACATCTGCAAGCTCAAATGAATTACTTCAAATACCTAAAAGCTTTGTTATCAAGTAAAGCAACATGCACTACTAGTTTTTGTGAGGGTGCATGAATGACTTACAGTTGATTACTTCAAAATGGAGCTATGTGGCTCAGTAATCCTAGATTTCATAGTTTTATATTGCATTTTTACACCCTTTTTAAGAACAATACTTTTATTATATTGAATAATGTACATATTGAGCAGTTTTTTTTGTTCCTATAAATATGCCTGTCAGGATATTGGGTTTATGGTCAGCTCATTTACTGTGCCAACTGGTAATAAGAGCCCAAAGACAGCCTGATACACCTGCCATGTACACCCAGTACCCCTATTCTATACAAAATCACCTAGACATGTATCTTGATAAACACAGAACATACTTGTATTGCAATATCACACAGCACTAAAAGACTGCTAACATATTTGTCACAATGTACCAAGGGGTACACCTACAACCGTATCTCAGGGAGAGCTATACTCACCATACTAGAGATCTATTGCAGCCAAAACAATTCTATGGACTTTCACTCATCTGCCAGCAAAGCAGTGACCAAGTACAATGGCATCCCATTTTTGGCAGGAACATAAAGAAACAAAGTCAACAGAGTCTTGACATCACCTCCAGAAATCCTCGCTATCGATCCTTACTAGCCCAACAGGAGCCCAACCCTTAATAAGTGCTGTCTCTCAAAACTGGAGAGCATACTCCTTTCCCATGGTGAATTGGCTTGTAATTTGGAGGGTGATACATAAGTATCCATGGAAGGATTGGTAGCCACTTATTGGTGGGGCTGGCATTGCCTTTTCTTGTTCCTCACTTAGCCAGCAGCACCCCCTGCAGTGTTTGGCTATGGGATATCTGGTAGGATTCAGTGTTAAATAATGGGGTCCCACTTATCCATACAAAGGGAACACAATCTCCCTGATATTAGGGAAAGTGGAGACACCTCTTGGTTTATCCACTTACAATTTTGGGGGGCAAAAACATGCTCCAAACCAAAGTATGACTGACGATTATTGCATAAAGTCCATACACCATTGTCACCCCAGCTCTACTTATAGACCATAAAATTTGCAAATTGCAAATACAGCTATCTTACTACACAACACAATCCCATTTAGTCCAGAAACCACCATCTCTAATGATCAAGAGAGATTTATTATAGTAATTGGTTCAATCTGCCAAAAACACCTCACAATAGCTTCTGTCTATGCCCCCAATTAAGGACAGAGTAGCCTTCTTTACCAGTCTTTTCATAAAGCTCTCCAAAGTTGCTAAAGGTAGAATAATAATTGGTGGAGATTTTAATGCAGTCCTGGGCCCTAACCTTGATCGTTCCCCTCCCCCGATGCCAAATTTCAATGCACAAAAAATTCAATGCAAACACAGCTCCTGTTTCCAACCTATATGATTCATGCTAAGTCCTCTACTCCTCGGCCAAGATCTTCACTCATTATTCCGCTCCTCATCAACTTTAATCAAGAATTGAAATGGTACTGTCACGGATCAATGTAGAAATACAGCTAAGGAGCCATGAATAATGGTGAAAAACATACAAGTTTATTGCTGAAGAGACTGAACAGATGATGTAATCATAAGCTTGCAGAAATACCAGATATTCAGCAGTTGCAGGTAAATGGGAGGTGAGGAAAGATTCCAGGCAGCATATACAAGGAAATGAACAGGTAAGTCCCAGGTTCACATATGAAACAGGTCAGCAGAATGTATGTTGATATAGATCTCACCCAGCATAGATCCAGGAGCACAACAGAAGAAAGTGACCTCAGAGTATAACATCAGGATGACAACAGGATGGGACAACAGGTCAGCAGAATGAATGTTGAGATCCTAATGCAGCATAATCACAGGAGCAAAGCAAGAGGAAGAATCACAGGGTGTAACAACAATAACCAGCCATGTGTCCTGGGAGTGACAGGTATATATGGAACACACCCAGGTGCATGGGATAATGAGTGAGGCAGGGTTAACTCTTAAGGAACTAGGAACAGGCACAATAGCAGCACCTCTGGTGAGCAGAGGTACTGCTGCTAAGGCACAAAATGAACACAAATAGTAAAGTCTGATAGTCCAGGTTAGGAGCTGCCAGGCAAAGCAGTATGCTGCAGGCAGATCGTGACAGGTACTAGTTGATAGATCATCCGCGCAACTACTCCACTCAGGGAATACCATCCCTATCTCTTGGTCGGATCACTCAAAAGTTTCAATTGAAGTAGAACCCTAGACCACTAGACCAACATGTTTTCGCTGGAGATTACCAGACCTTGTCCTTCTTAAAACAGAGAACAGGGTCACATTATCCGATCCAGGAGTTCAGCGAACACAATTCTTCTACAGAGATTGCCCCTTTGATAATATGGGAAGCTCATAAAGCCACTATCAGAGGTTCTCTTATATACCTAACTAGTAGTGAAAAGAAAAAACTGAAAGCACAAATGTCCGACCTTAAATTGTCCATAATTGATCTCATGACACGTCATCAACGCTCTCCAAAAAGAAAGATCTATCATATACTCTTAGTGCTTTGCGCAGAATTTAACCAGCTTCTCTCAACAAAACCTGCCTCCACCCTTCTTTGGCTGCGTCAACACTAATATGAACGAGGTGACAAAGCAGATTCCATCTTAGCCCAAAAATTACAAGCAAAAAGAACCCAAAACAGAGTGAAATCTATCCAAGACTCAATGGGACACCCTATCTATGACCCACAAAAATTAAAGACCCAATTTCACACCTATTACACTTACCTATATGATCTACAAAAAGATGTTTTCCCAATACAGCCTAATGATCAAATCAAACAATACCTACGAGAATGTCATTTACCCTGACTTTCCCAAGCTCAACTTGTGTCCCTTAATATTGAAATCACTGCAGAGGAATTGAAACTCACAATTAAATCTCTCAAGAACTCATCGACCCCGGGCCCAGATGGATTCCTAGCCGCTTATTATAAAAAGTTTCTCTCTCCTCTCAGACCCCTCCTCCTAGATCTTTTCAACTTTATCCTCCGAGGCAAAAAGTTTGATGGGGCCACCACCAAAGCGGATGTAGTGATCATACCCAAAGAGGGGCTAGACCCACTTTTATGCTCCAATTACCGACCAATCTCACTCCTTAATGTCGACCTCAAGATCTTTGCAAAACTACTAGCAAATAGACTAGCATTGATCATAATGACCTTGGTACACCCAGACCAAGTGGGGTTCCTACCTAACCGCCAAGCAGGAGATAACACCCACAAGGTAATAGATCTAATCCATGCAGTCAACAAAACTTCCTCTCTGGTGCTGGCCCTTGATACCAAGAAGGCTTTTGATCGTGTAACCTGACCCTTCATGTGTCATATCCTTTCAGAAATGGGCTTCACTGGCCCTTTCCTTAGAGGTATCTCAGGCCTTTATAATAACCCCACGGTGTCTATCCTCGCAAACGGTTGCATATCACCCTTTCTTCATATAAAGACAGGACCTAATAACTATAAATTGGCCCTCTATGCTGATGACATAATTCAACGAGGATCATGTCATAGAGGCTCCCATACTGCCCACTTCACATGAGAATGGCCTGGTGTTCCAGAAATTCCGGAAGAGTGGGGAAGTATCTACTAATCGCCTCCTCTCAGCCTGTGCAAACTTCTGCTCTTTTGAAAGAGCCATACATCATCTTGCTCCGCAAACCTATACACTTCAGCGTAAATCTAAGCGTTTTTGCGCAAACCACGATTTGCGACCACCTATGTTTTTGTTTGTACATGACATCCTACATCTTTGCAGTACATTGCTTTATCTTTCCGTCTTCCTTCAGTGTTTTACACAAAAGTATAAATAGAATTTTATAGAAAAGCATTAAAAATTATTTTAGAGGGATTTCAATCTGTAGATCTCAAAGTACCTCCCACAACACTTCAGTGCTCCCATCTCTGCTGTTATATGATCGCAACCACCACGCAGGAGCAATTCTCTACCAGAGCACAGATGGTCAATTTGTCTGATTCTGAAATTTGGGTACATACCTGCAATTTGCAAATCATTGTGTGAATTGGTCAAGATTTGCCCAAATTCACAGAATAATGTACACTCTGCGGAGAATCAGACAAATTACATTACATTGCGCATAAAGACCCATGATTCATGTTGAGTTGGAAGCATTTCACATAAAATGCATCTGAAAGAAGGACATAATCCTGTGTGTATGCCGAATACATCAGGATATGTGTAAATTAGAATATAGCATATAGATGTAGCCTGAGCATAAAGATGCAGCGGGAGAGAAGATACACCAGCATCATAATATCATCATCATTTTGATGTCTGCCATATTGTTATAATGTTAAAAAATAAAAATATAATTTTGAAAACTACAGACCCCTCTTCAAAATCAATAATCAGCCCTAGTGCTAGACAATCAATTTGGGGTCTTGACTGCAAAGTGGTAGCCTGCACTAGACTATGACAGGCTGGACCACTCACACTATAACAAGGAAACTCACACTGTGGGATCCCCCGGTCATTGTGGTAAGTATTCCCAGAGTGGTCAGCATAGGCAGGAGAGGTGGGGCGGAAAGCAATTATGAAAGTAAATGTACCAGGAAGCACTGGCAGTCATTGCTTGAAAGTGTTTGCTCAGGATTGTTGAACTGCAAGCACCAGCATGCATTTGGCTGCCATTGTGCACTGTGCAGCATGCAGTTCCAGAGTAGTATAGAAAATAAACACACACACAGGGCTAAACTTTTTCTCCTTGAAATCCCTCTTTTACAATTATATTAAACATGCAATTCTCCTTTTCAGATGTAGTCCTTTTTGGTATCTTCTTCCATGACGTAATCCAATGAAAACAAAATTAAAAATGAAAATCCTAATATGCGATAATAAATGCTCTTTTCAGATACCTGCCACAAACTGGGAAGGTCAATAGCCGAACTAACAATCACAACTCCCCCCCCCCCCCTTGTTATTAAAATTAAACCAGAAAACCAGATGCCATGTCACCTTATGTTCTTCCTGGCTAGACATGTTGTGAAACTACAGCTGGATTTGCAGCAATTCTGAAGGAGAAAAAAAGATGCTAATATTTCAAACCCATGTGGATCCACAGTAAATAAGAAAGACAAAACAAAGTGCTGTTAAATAGATTTACAATTGGTTTGTTCTTTGTAGCTTCCTTTTATGCCTGAAATTTGCTGCAGGCACAGAAGAATTGCCTTCCTGCAATATCCCATAGCATTATCTTTGCTTCCTATTTCACCTGCAAGTACTTAGAAGCAAATAGTTTGTGTCCAAGCATATTGCAAGTGCGGTTTGTTTTAAATCACAACAGATATAAACCGAAAGGAATAATTGGCCAATATTAAGTGTGGGCAGAAAGAAAAATCCGATAAGAATTATTTGGGCTGATGGAATTCTGAATAAGCTTCAGATTTTAAACAGTCAGCTGCTGAAATGTAAAAGGATTTTGAACAGATTGCATTGGTGCATGGATTATTTGTTATTGTAAGCGACTGTATTCATAGCTGTCTTGCTTACTGCTATATAAGCAAACATATAATATATTTCACTTCCTTGTCAAGCGTTCTATTTTTTTGAGAAGTTGCAGCTTCTTAGTGAACAAGTTCTCCTTTCTTTTATTTGTATTTATTTATTTATTTCCTCTCTTTCATCACGCTGCTCCCCTTTGTTAAGTCGGTTACTATCTCACCAATAAAGATTGCCCGATGCAATTAATGTGGTTCCAACGCACAAACATATTTTATAGCAAAATATAGCAGAATTACAGCAGACTAAAGCAGATAAAGTATAATGGAGTATAACAAAATACATACAAAATACAAGAAAGTATAACCGAATACATTACGCATAGTGCACCCCTGGATCCAGGGACAGTCATCAGTCCTGAAGTCTGTGTTGTCAAAAAGAGACTGGGGCTGTACATTGCAGCAGTACATGTACCACAACAACACCCAAAAAATAGCCTTCCTGGTGCTTTGCATGGGCTACTGGCGGCGAGGACTAGTGAATCTGACCACCGGAGAGGGTGACTACTGGCAATGGGGATATCCCCTTAGTGTATAGTTTTTTTCACATCTCTATTAAATAGATCCCAGAGTGTCTTGGTGTCATTTGTTTTATATAATCGCTATAAGGAGCATACAGTATACAATCCTTGTGTATGTTCAGGAAAGTCTTTGGTATGGACTACTAATGGCTCACAAGCCAACAACCCTGTGCCTTACAGTTAACAATTTCATAGGAAAGGAATGTGATGTGTGCTTTTATCTTTACAAGTCAATAGACATGACACAGTGGCATTGCAAAATGGCAAACAACAACAAAAAAACAATATTACAAATAATACTGGGGAAAGCCTTCCAGCTGAAATCGAGGCAATCGTTAGAAAGTCTATTTAACAAAACAAAGGGCCACATAGGAAAAGAGATTTGTTATCCAGGCACAGCAAGAAAAATTGTATGGTTTATATGGTTTATAAATCCTCACTGCTTGCAAAAATGTGTACTATTGATACATTCTCATTCTAACTGCTTTTATACACGTTCCACTGTTGAGACTGCTCATGGGATCAGATCTTGCCTCTGGCAGTGGTATAACAGTACATGCCAAGCTCTACTTCCAATAAACTTAGTAATATGCAACAGACTGCAGTTTAATTCCCACTATGAAATCTGTGAGTTTACTGAAAGTAACAGACTGGTTTTAACTGTGGCATTGTTACATGACTTAGCACTCCCATATCAACTAAGAACTATGCAATCTTAAACCATGTATCCTAATCACACCCGTTACACAACTTGAATGACAAGAATATATAATTTTTTTGTTCAAGTAGAGTTTATTGTTATTTTAGGATTTTTAAAGCAGCCACAAATGTTGCGGTTAAATGTTCTGTCTTTATCTTCAATTCTACAGCAACATAATGGTTTGGGGGCTTATATACATACAGCCCACCTAAGGCTGAAGCATAAGGAAACGCAGTTAACATTATTTCTTGACAGCCTTGGAACACCAATGTACATAATCCCTACTTATTCATCTAGAACCACATTTTGGTGCTTTGCATAACAGATAAGGTTAGACATATAAACTGTTCACAAATTAGTACAGTGATATGCTGCATTGTCGACAGAAAACTATGATTACATGTATCCCACCGCCCCAGTTTGGAGTGAAGATAAATGGGGAAACAGAAAGAAGGTAACATGTCTCAGTTTGAATACATATTTTCCTAGATCTAATTATCTTACATGACTGTTATTAAGAACTTAGTACCTTGCTAATTCACAAGTCTGGATACGAGACCCTTAAGGTTCCTGAGATGCTAGAAATGTAGTAGAACTTTGGGGCTAATTCATTAAAGAACTTAAATTAAGAAGTTTCTTATTTAAGCCTCCTGGACAAAACCATGTTACAATGCAAGGGGTGACAATTAGTTTTCTGTTTTGCACATAAGTTAACTACTGACTGTTTTTTTATGTAGTACACAAATACTTGATAGCTTATTTGTACACTGAAATTTAAAGTTGATATTTGTGTGCTACATGAAAAAACAGTCAGTATTTAACTTATGTGCAGAACATAATGCTAATTTGCACCCCTTGCATTGTAACATGGTTTTGTCCAGGAGACTTAAATAATAAACTTCTTAATGTAAGTTCCTTAATGAATCAGGCCCTTTGTGTTTATGAGCTAGATACCAAAATATTGCATTACATTGAGCTATAAAAGTGAACTACAAAAGACTACAACTAGAGTCACTTGTTGATATGGATGAATAATGTGATCTGGTGTTTGGCAAGCCGATCAATTTGCCTACTTCAAGATTGATAATACTCACACTTATATACGAATGAGCAGAGCTAATGTTCTGCTATCTGGCACATTTACTTCATGCTGAAAAGTGTCAGATCATTCCATGTGACTCACATGATGTGAGTAATGTAAATTTTCTCTTACCTATTTCTACCTTCTTCATGCTAAAATATATTAAAGACACATACATATATCTTATCCTACGGCATTTTATATGGCACATAATTACTTGAATTGAAGTATGTATACAAAATTGCTATTTTCAAGTGCATTGAATGTCTTCATTGTTTGTAAATGTATTATTTATGTATATAAAATGAAAATAATAATTTTTAGTAAAAAAATATTAGATTGACTCTATGTAAAAATGTGTCTATCCATATAATGTATACACTGGTGCACTGCCCACCTGGTTTGAGACTGTATTTATTTCATATCAAATTTGTACTTTTTAATACCATTTTTACATTTAAATCACCCAAGGATGTGTAAAGATCAAGTAATTTTGTGGGACAAACAAACTATGCAGCCAGTGTCGGACTGGGGCATGAAAGGCCCACCGGGGGACTGTAACCCTAGAGGCCCACAAGAGGGGGTGTGGCCAGTGATCAAAGAGGCAAAACCAGACACTAGAGGGGGAGTGGTCAGCCCACGAAGGACAGCTAGCACCATAGTGTAGTATATAAAGAATGCAGTGTATATGTAAAGAGTACACAGTCTTGACCTGCCCCTTAGATTGGGCAGAACAGTCACCAAAAATTGGGATTGTCCCACTAGACTCAGAACATTTGACAGACTGTCCTACCTGTTCTTGTCACCACCTGTGGCTGCTGGTTTCTTTAGTTGCTGCTTGTCTGGATCCTGGAATGTTGGGGGCCCTATTTGGAACAAAAATGGGTACATTTAGAAAGTTACAACCAGCCCTGGCGTTAAATCAATAGGACCCACAATCAATACTTAGGCCTTCCTCCAGCCCCAAACATTAAAGTAATAGTATTCCCATTTAATAAATAAACCTATTTCCCTTCCCCCAGACAGCCCCAGCAATAAATTAATAGCATTTATGTATAATAAATATACATATTTCCCGCAACCATCACTGCCATTAAATAGTTCAAATTCAAATTTAATAAAAAGACCTCAATCTTCTCAAACTCAGCCCCACATTCAATTAATAGCCCCCAAACCACCCCATCATAAACTAATAGTCCCCACTATAAAATTAAATTGCCCCACCATCACCCCACAAACAAAATAGCACCCCTTAGTTAGCCACCACCTATTACACACACATTACATTGCCACAAGCCTGCTGTGCCACCACAAACACATTACTGTGCCCCTTTATCACCATGCTGTGCCTCGTTATGATCACACTGCACCTTCCATGCTGCTTCTGCTCCCCCTTCTCCTGGCCCCCCTTCATCACCTTGTGCCAGGCTGCTTTTGCTACCCCCTTCTCCGGGCCCCCCTTCATCACCCTATGCCATGCTGCTTTGACCCCCCTTCACACTCTGCAATGCTGCTTTGGCCCCCCTTCACACTCTGCCATGCTGCTTTGGCCCCCCTTCACACTCTGTCATGCTGCTTTGGTCCCCCTTCACACTCTGCCATGCTGCTTTTGCCCCTTCACACTCTCTGCCGTGCTGTCTGTGCTCCCCCTCCACTCTCTGCCATGCTACGTTTACTCCCCCTTGCTTCTGTTTGTGCACTTACCTTTCCTATTGGCTTCTTTCTTCTCTTCTTCTGTCTTCTCTCTTCTTGCCGACTCATCTCTGCGCCGCTCCTCGCTGAACGTCCGGCGTGATGACGTCACGCCCGACATTCAGTGCGAATGGAGCAGAGAGAAGGGACGCCGGTGCCGCGGTCACGTGAGTATTTTTTTTTCTATTTTGTTAAGTTACCCGTATCCCCCATCAACGAAGAGGGGAGCTATCAGGGTCGGGGCCTAACGGGGGATAGCCCACCGCCCCGGCGGCCCAGTCCTACCCTGTATGCAGTCAATCATTAAACCGGGATCAACCATCATTAATTGCAGACTCCTCGTACAAGAAGCCTATTTAAATGTCTTGTGAGTAAAAAAGCCCTCTCATTTGTGCATGAAAGAGTAATAGAAGGCTCACTAGCGCACATTAAGCACATTCATCAGTGAATATCATGACCTGCCATTTTGAACCCTCACATTAGCTGCTATCTTTTTTTAAGCTTTACATTTACTCGTATATATGGGTGCATATGTGAATGTATTCATAAAACATCATTTGCACCGGAAATTTATCCTGTTCATTGTCAATCAAGCCGAGTGGCAGGATAGGTTCATGTGTGATCATCATTATAGGTATTCAAATGTCGATCCCAACAATTCCAGTTTTCATGGAATTGTTGTTCATAGATATGCTTGTTAATTTTGACCAAGTTAGAAATGAGATTGAGTTTCGCTAGTGAAGGATCTCAAACATGTCTGCATTATAGTACAAGTTGAGGTTAAATGAGTGGCTCGCATTTGCCATTTGCAGTTGGCGAATCTTGCCATTCCCATTTCAGGTACATTGTTCTCGTTCACCATACACGGGTTGTTTTTCCAATTGTGTTAATTAATAATTATGAAAGTTTGTTATGGTAGTATCATTATGTTCAAAATTCATAATTTGCCATTCTCATTCTCACCCTAGAAAAATGTTCAAAAATGTAATTTACAAAACATTTGTAATTTAAGCTTGCACATGTTTGGGAAGGACAACCATGTGCATATCGATTCGACAATATACTAATCAAATTGGTCATGTTCAAAATTGGATTGACCATGGCTGAACATGTTCGCATTGCGAATTTAGTTTAAAAAAATTTAACCATCTAAAGTCGTGAACTGTATATTAGCACTCTGGGTAAAATGGCATATATAGAGAGGAATAATACTATATTAACCACAGTAGCAAACTCATTGAAAACAATTTTAAATGACTAAATGTTCCGTTAAATATGAAGAATGTGCAATGAAGATGGTCTAGTTAGTATATACAATAACAACTAGGGTTTTCTAATATGCACATCAGTATACCAACAATACTCCCATTTAAATACACTGCTACAAGCCTCTTTTTGCTGAAAATAGCTGGTAGCAGGAACAATAGATTATTGCTCAGCTGCATAGCAAATGTAATACAATGACAAACATGTCAAGTTTTGTCAAGTTAAGCGATTCTCTACAAAAAAAATAATATATATATAAATATATATATATATATATATATATATATATATATATATAAATGTATTGGTTGCTCTTTTATAATAAAGCAATCTTGTTCAATATTTTAACTTAAGTTGTCCTTTAAACTCCATATAATAAGTGTCTATTCATATGAGGAAACTGCAAAATATGTTCTTTGTGTGCGTTGTTTTCTTTTTTTATAGTGACTTATATGACTACATAAATATTATGTCTTTGCAATATTATAATCCTGTTCATAATAGAGTGGACTAAATTGTACAATACAGAAGATCATATCCTGTGGTCTGAAGAGGGGCTTAATAGTGGGAGAATAGAATGTAGCAGCTACAAAGCTTGGTGGTCAGAGGAGCCTGGCAATCCCCCCTCCGAGGCTTCCACTGCCTCCCTGAGGCCCTGTACTCTTTAGAGGCCACTCTCTAAAGAGTAGAGCAGAGGCTTCTTCTGAACAAAGTGCACATTCCTTACTGCTCATACTCATAAGAGGTCCCACACTCTGTTTTATTGTATGGAATCCTGTTTGCTGAGTTTTTTATTAGCAAATTACAATTTGACCAAGGAGTTTAGAGTACTAACTAGATGCTTGAGTGATGTGTCTCAGAACACCAAAAGAACTGGGTATTCTCTATGATTACATCCAACAGTCAATCTTAGTTACCTTCTACAAAGGATCCATTGAAGTCACTACAGAAAAGTCAGTAAAAAAAACATTTAGAGATGCATACATATATATTTTCACATTTAGAATGTATGCTCTGTAATGAGCAGTACAAGCTATGTCTATTTAATAATGAAACTGATTAAATAACTCGCCTTAATTTATTGGTATTACAAATCTAATGTTTGTCCCCTTCAATATACTCCCCATTTGCTTTAAGATATCGCTATAGTCTTGTTTTCCACTGGTCGAAGGCATGGAGCAAATCAATTTATGTTACTTGTTTCAACATATCTGCCGTTTTCTTCTTTACAGAATCAACTGAATCAAAATGTGTCCCTTTAAGCACTGATTTAACTTTTGGGAAAAGATAAAAATTGCAAGGTGCTAAATTGGGCGAATATGGAGGAAGTTCAAGTGTAGTAATGTGTTTGTCGGTCAAAAACTGCTTCACAGAAAGTGCTGTGTGAGCAGTCGCATTGTCCTGGTGAAGAAAGAAACCATTTTCCACAGTTGTAGCCATTTCTTTCTGACTCTTTCTCTCAGCTTTTGCAAAACTTCCTTATAATAATGCTGATTAACTGTTGTGCCCTCAGGAACCCATTCTTACAAAATTACACCCTTGATATCGAAAAAAACAATGAGCAAAGCTTTGAATTTTGACTTGCTTTGACAAGCTCTTTTCATTCTTGGTGATGACGGTGTTTTCCAGTGAATTCATTGACTGTCTTTTGGATTCAGGATCGTACTGGAAGATCCAGGTCTCATCACAAGTGATTACTTTATGAAACAGGTTTGGATCTGTCTCAAGTTGCTGCAGAATTTCAACACAACATTCCTTGCAACGTTCTTTTTGCTCTTGTGTGGTAACCCTTGGGACCATCTTTGCACAAACTTTCATCATGTTAAGATCCTCATGCAAAATTTTCCATACGGTGTCTTTGTCAATGTTCACGGATTCAGCTATCAGAGCCGTAACGAGGGTGGTGCGGGCGGTGCCGTCGCCCAGGGCACAAAGCCAAGTGGGCGCAGCAGCCGCCCACTACCTGCCTTCATACTTTCAGCCCTTAAGTTCTGCTTAAGGGCTGAAGAAGAGAGAGATGGAGAGATTAACTACCCAGAGTTTGATGCTTCACTCCTTAACTTCCGCCGTGGAACGCATGCCGAACTTCCTGTCAGTGGAACGCACATGTGTTTCACAGCGGAAGTTAAGGACAAACATCAAATTTTGGTAAGTTAATCTCTCTCTCTCTCTCTCCTCCCCCTCCCTCCTCCCCTTCCTTAGATGGGGGCGCCAGTGCCCTGTCTCGCCCAGGGCACCAAAATGTATAGTTACGCCACTGTCAGCTATCATTCGAACACTGAGTCAGCGGTCTTTTCAAACAATCTGACTGATTTTTTCTACATTTTCTTCGGTTCATGAAGTGCAAGGTCGTCCAGGGCGTTCATCATCTTCGACATTCTCACGTCCCTCGCTAAATCTTTTGTGCCACTCAAACACACACACAAGAGACAGGCAGTCATTCCCATAGGCCGTAGTAAGCATTTAAAAACATTCTGTTGGTGGTTTGTGCAATTTTACTAAAAATTTCAAATTGGCATGTTGTTCAACTTTTAAACTTACCACTCTACAGAAAACACAACCAAAGTAAATAGTGACTCACAATCAACTGAACGTCATAGAGTGTTGCAGTTTGTCATGCAGGTTCAGACCAGTTCAAGGTTACTATGTATGCAGTTGTAACCGGTTCTGACTGCTTTGTTTACTAGGAAGAATCACAGTCTTGTTATTTAATAGACATACCTAGTAAGTCCTGTTTTTCCTACTGTATGGCTCTGTGGAGCACCGTGGCGCCTTACAAATCTACGATAATAATAATAATCTATTCAATCAGATGCACCTCAAGATGTGTCCAAGTCCAAAAGAGTAGCATTTGTGCCAAGCGCAATAATTGTGTATACTTACGCAAAATGGTAACATAGGGATAGAGTAGGGATAATGTTGAGATGTGGCTTGACAGTTTTAGCAGCAAATGCTAAAGTCGCTTTAACCTATTGGTACATAATAATGTAATGAAGCGCTATATACACTAGAGAGAAAATTGGCTTGAACAGCCATTATTAAATGCAAATGCCGCATGTTCTACATAAAATGGAATTACATACAAATACAAATATAAAATGAAATACAAATATCTCCTATTTTTCACTTTACATTGAAATGGAAATGTTCTTTCCTGCAGTACTCCAAATGGAATTGTCAATTATATAATGTGAATAGACGACTGCAGGTACATATAATGAATTAGCCATGCTAATAAATTAAGTTCCATTACCTGTAGAGGTCATTACACAATCAGTCATCAGAGGTGGTTAAAGAGTGCCGCTGATAGTTGTTATCATCATTGTGTATCTTGGAACCAGACCTCCAGCATATGCTAGTGATATGCTTCCTGAAAGGCATATCTGTGTTTGTGTACAGGTCTAACTAATTAAGTCACAATTATGTGAATTTGCCTTAAATTTGCTTGGCTTATGCTTTCTGACTCCTAACCATCCTTTTTACGCATCTCCAAGTGTAATGAGACAGAAGTCAGAAATACTTAAAAAAAAATCTAGGTATATGCTCTTTTGGTATACATGCACAGTACTGAAATGTGTATCTTCTGAAAAAAACAATATGTCCAACTCTAAAAAAGACCCACATGAGGTTATACTTAGTCATACTTGCCTACACTCCCGGAATTTCCAGGAGGCTCCCGAATAACCCGGATTAGACATCCTCCCGGATCACAATGTAGGCAGAGCTTAATTATATGATTTTTCATCATTATGCCCGTCCTCTGGTATGAAATGCCATGAAATTTGGCATTTCCTAGCAGGGAGCAGGGCCACAATGAAGCAATGGCATCACCACGCCCCCTCTTACCCCCGTCACTTGACCTCTCCTCCAAGATCTCCCGGGAGAAGAGGTTTGTTTGAGAGGTCTTGTGCATTTCGAGCTGGTTGTCTTTCTTTATTTCTTTTTCTCTTCTCCCTTTTATCTCTCCTTCATAATTTTTTATTAAAAAATAAAGCCTGGCCTGAGGGACAGTAGCAAGCTCTTTTTGGACTATTTCATATGTACTCTTAATGTGAAAGCAAAAGCATTAAGTGTTGTCAGTGTGTGTGCTTTAAATTACTTTTAGTCATTTTGCTGTGCCCTGTTCTCAAATTCCTTAAAAACCTAAACAGTAGATTTATATCAGAAAGAATATCCCCTAAATTTGACTGTTTGGATGCAACCTCAAGTGGTAATACATTATACTAAATGACCCTGGAGGGAAAAAGAGAAGCTTAATAGGTTTAAGCATTGCAGTGACATTTAAAAGGTATATGGGTCAATGGTTATAAGATAAAATGTGTGATATTTTGTGAAGATGAATAAGCACTTTTTATGCAATATAAATCATAAGAATCAATATATAGCAATGTATCCTCTTCTTAACATCTTAAGATCATATATGACCCAGAAATATACAGAGACATAGAAGTTTATTTTGCACACATGTGCTTATTTTTACTACTGTGCTCATTTTAATTGTCCATCTATGTTGACACATAGCTCATGACAATAAGGAGACATTTGGACTGTCTTATTTCTTTACTTCAATATTCTCCCCACCTACCAGGGCTAGCCCGGGCTAAGTGACCTCCTCATTCTCTTAAGGATCATCATCTCTCCTATGTTGCATCACTGCTACATGCAAACAAGATCTCAAACTGTGATTTGCAAGACATCATACCTGCATGTTGATGTTATTATTATTTTTCTTTTTGGATTTTAATTGTTTTTACTAGAGATGTTCACTGACCCCCGTGAAGTGGTTTTGCTTTTGGATCTGGATTAGCTTCGTGTTTTGGTTTTGGCAAAACCACCCTCGTGTGTTTTGGTTTTGGTTTTGGTTTTGGATCTGTATTTTTTTAAAGCAAAATTGCTAAAATATGCTAAAATTGTTAGGAACCCCTCTAGCCGGTACAGCACAACCCGGAGTCTGCTCTACCAGTCAGGTGTTCACTGGAGCCCCTAGTGGTGGGGACAGACTTGGCCGCAGACTAGCAGAGGATCATGAAGTGCGTACCGACTAGGGAGAACCCAGGAAAGCGGAGTAAAGTCCAGGCAAGGGTCAAGGGCCGGCAGCAGACAGGGAATCCCACACACAAGCCGAGGTCAAGGGTCACAGGCACAGTAGCTAGGTCCAGATACAGGCAAGAAGGTCAGGGTCACGAGAAACACGAGCAAGGTCCAAATCCAGGCAAGGGGTCATACACGAGAAATCCAATAGGGTGTCCACGGGACAGGGACAGGAACATAAGCAGGTATCAGGATAAAGCAGGTCAGCAGGACTGTGGCAGAAAAGCTATAACCGGCAGTGAGGCTACAGACCTCACGGCCTTAAATATTGATGGCCACCAATCAGAGCCCAGCTCTGGAGCAAGCCCACAGGGAGGTAATAATTGCTGGCCAAGCCCCCCTCCTTAATTAACCCACCGCTGTTCATTCCGCGCATGCGCCCGGCTCCCAGCACTGCCGGGACGCAGCGCTACTGTAGACACGCTCGGCCGTTGCCTTCACAATGGCCGGGCAGGAAGCGAAGATGACGTCCCGGTCATCAAGGTGACGACCAGGACGCCAGAGGGAGCCCGAAGCGAGCCGCGGCGGCCGTGAGTACCATTGTTCCTTGTTAATAAAACAGTTGTCTTTATACCGTTAATTTTTTTAAAAATAATTATCCACCATTCCTTGGATGTTGATAGTTGATAGTAGGATCAGGTGGAGTTACAGCAGAGATGTCACAAATTCTGGAATTCTGGTCAGTACTTTTACAGTAGACAAGACCAGATGTCCAAATGTTGTGCTGAGTCATCTGCATCATGAATGGGTGTCTAAGATTTTTGCTAAGCCTACAACAATATGTAGCACATGTAGGTAAGATTGGCACACAGCGGTAGCGGAAAGGAAAAATGGTGTAAGATGGAATTGCCCTTGGGCCCTCCCACAAACCCTTATGACGGATCTTAAAAAGGACATGCACACTTTGACAAACCAAGCACTTCAGTCACAAAAGTGCCAATGCTTGTGGCTGAAGTGCTTGGTTTATTTGGGCCCCCACAAAACAAGGTAACAATGGCCTTAAGCCACCTAAGATAACAGTGGTGTTAATGAAGTCTATTGTGGCAAGATGTTGTTGTCATCATCCTCAGCCTCATCCTCACCCTCATAAGTGTGTACATCATCCTCACACATTATTAATTCATCACCGCTGGAATCCACTGTTACAGAAGTCTCAGTATTTTGAACTAATTGGCGTGAAAGGCCTTTCTCGTGGAACTTGAAGTTAATTTTTATGAACATCATCTTTTCCACATTTTGAGGAAGAAGCCTCCTACGCCGAACGCTGACAAGGTTCCCGGTCGCTGAAAACTCTTTCCAAGTACACACTGGAGGGTGGGCAGATTAGGCAGTGCAAAGCGAGTTGGTACATGGGTCTCCAAATTCCCTTTTTTTCCCTCCCAGTTTTTTCCTCCCAGGGACTGTCTGATGTGTCTATTTCTATGCCGTTGTGAAAATAATCCTCCACCATCCTTTGGATGTTGATAGTAGAATCAAGTGGAGTTACGGCAGAGGTTTCACGTTTTTTGGTCAATTCTTTTAGACCAGACCAGGGGGTAAATGTAAACTCCGGCGAGTTCAGCGTCTTCAGCGCTTAAATTTAAAGCGGCACTGCCTTGTAAAGGGAAGTCTCCCTTTACAGGGCAGCGCCGCATTATGTGCCAGAACTGCTTCCACTGGTGCAGGACTTACACAAACAACATCATCCTCATCAACATCCTCACTAGCGCCCTCATCGACTACACAAATATCCCCCTCATCCTGTTACAATTCCAAAGTGACATCCTCCATTGGTTTATCACCGGCTACACTCGGACTGTTCAGGCCCACATCAGCAGAAATGCTGAAAGGGGCCTTCTTTATGGGTACACTATCAGAATGGTCACAATTACACATAGCACTCCTGCATGGACTCTCCTCTGTGATTGGTGTCATTTCTGAATCTGAGCATACATTTTCCTATAATGCCTTACTGTTTTCTTCCAGCTCGGCTTTTACATGTAACAGTATTTGTGCACCACTTTTGGAGTCTGAATTACTTGGTCTTGCTTGGTCACGAGTGACCTTACAAGAAGATGCCTCAGTAACAATTTTAGATCTCGCACTCATAGAGAAAGGCGAAGGCCTCATTCTTTTTTTGCCACTGTATGTATAGAATGGCAAGTTGGCTTTTTCTTTTTTTCCAGCAGATAACTTTTCATGGATTACAGCTCTGTTTTGTTTTTTTACCTGACTATGAACTTTTACATAGGCTTTACCAGATGACGTACAGGGATTACTATAATCAGCACTGGTGGCAGCAGCTTCTTGCTGCTCCTGCTCTTCTGTGTACTTCTGTGAATCCATTTGGATAACACCCTACTCTTTTTGTTGCAAATTCAGAAAAAAAGCCTGCAAGGACTGGTATATTTGTATTTCAGCAATGACAATTATCAATGGAGCTCTTGTCTTTGGGTGTATATAACACCCTACACGTTTTGGTGCAAATTCAGAAAAAAAACCTGCAAGGACTGGTATATTTGTATTTCAGCAATGACAATTAGCAATGGAGCTTTCTTTAACACTGCTACCACCCTCCTCTTTCAATTCTGTATGTTTGCCTGTCCAACTGCTCTACGCTCTATCCTAAACCCTTTAGTTTCCCTCTCTCAAATGGCGCTAGATCGCTGTTGAGGGCGGTATTTATAGATTCCAAAACTCGCGAGATCCGAGATCTGACGACATCATGATGACGTTTTGCCTTGTTTTGGAATCCGAAAAAGCGCCAAAGTACCGAGCCGACTTGGCTCTGTACTCAGATCCCCTAAGTTCGGGTGTGTTTGATTTCCGAGGAACCGAGCCTGAGCATCTCTAGTTTCTACATATATTAAATCAATTTTAAGAGTTAATGCACTATATGCCTCTATTTTTCTATATTATTCCCATACAGGTGAAAGTTTTTGGAGTCTTCATCTGGAACTCTACATACAAATGGAGAATTATGCTTTTTGAATGACCCATTTCATTTTCAATTAAATATAACAGATTCATCTGACGGGATGATAGGTGTGTTGTTGGTTTGATTTTGAAAGTAAGCGCACACAGAAAGGGGTGTGGTGGCACATCATTTTATATGTCACTGGCTTGAATCGTCTTTTCATTGCATATATAGGGATATGTGTTCAGAAATGGTACACTATATACACGTTCTTTCTTTTTATATTGCATATTTGTAATCTGTGAAACTTTGGGAGGAAATCACCTGCTTACGAGGAAAGGATAAGTTATTAGAACAAAACACCTCTATATATATAGTTACTTTTGCATTCTTATGGACATTGGTTTTATAACTGCTTCATCAATTTATTTCTTAATATAAGGTGTAACGTCCATCGGTGTGTACACTTCTGAATATAAAAAAAGTCAGTTGGGATTTGTAATCCCAACAATAATAAATATGAAGAATGTAATGTTTGTGTAATAAACCAAATTCTTGTAGTATTTTCAGTATAAAATGTAATCAAATATAAATACAAATACAAACTAAATTAAAGACAAACAACTGTTACATAACTTCATCTAATATAGCTGCAACATTAATGATTATTCAATCACCCAATCAGAAGTGGCAAGCACCATTATTGCATATTGTTACAGCGGCCTTTCAGCTTCGGCATGAGACACTCTTCCTGACAGGCATATCTGCTAATGCGTTCACGTGTACATGTGTTGCAATTGCATTAACAGGCTCTTACTATATTCATCTTTCTTCTGTCTGTCCCCAATCCGGCTATCTAGACATAAGTATATGCAAGTCAACGATACACAAGGCAATGTATAGGATTTTTGGTGTGCAGAAATGTGCATCTTATGCAATAGAAAATGTACATCCACCTCTACATAAACCCCGTTGCCATGTAAGGATTAGTGAGTAGGGCCATTTATTTGCATCAATTTTGGCTGAATTATCTATCGTACAACACTTCAAATTATCCTATATATTTATATACTAGTATAATTATTCATTGAGCACTGACTTTTTTCCTTTGCTATATTTTACTGATTCTCACGGTACTTAAAGCGTTAAACAAATCTTTCAAAAAGAAGTGTAAGGAATAAAGGAATAAATCACTAAAGGCTTTCATGTGCTAAAAGATGTAGGATTCATTTCAAGAAAGGTAACTTCCATATCCGCCAAGCAATTTGTATCTTCCAAGGCAGACAGTTTGTAAGATTTCCCATTAAAATGTAAATTTGGCTAAGTTTAAGGTGCCAAGTCTCTTGCTGGAGGTATAAGGGATACAAAGTTGTTCTATATATTCTGTCAGTACGCTCTCCCACATAGTGCTCAATGCCAAATTAACCGCTTTGATGCCATAATCACAAATAAATGCAGTGCTCTGTTACAACATATTGTAAATTGATAAGTAAGGAGTTAAAAAAAACTGTGCATCTGCTTCTCTGGTTTTAAATGGAGGGTGACAGTGCTATAGGAATTCAAAGTACAGCAGGAAGAGCTATTCTAATGCTAATCTTTATTTTCTAGAAAGTGTTCCTGGCGAGATTATCTGTGTTCTGAGCTTTATTCGTGTGAGATGCTCCAATTTGTGTCCTGTCATGGAAACTGCATTAGTGAGGCAGTTGAAAAGCTCCAAGGCTACAAAATAGGAGCAGCTAACAACACATGCACTTTGTATATTTTTAATACCATTGGTGTTTCTCTTGATATTACAGTACAGTATACAGGGCAAAACTAATGTTGTAGTAGGGGGTGCGAGTGCAAAGAGACACAGCAGATGAGAGGCATTCCTCCTCAGCTCCGTGTCAAAAACAGAATGATTATTTTTGTGTGTGTGAAGTTGGCTACTATAGCAAGAGGCTTGGGTTTGCGGCAGAGCAGGCTGCCCATGTTCCCACCTAGCCACACTTGGAAAATCTTGCTAACTGTTCACTTCCGCAATGGCAAGATGAGGTGAGAGTCAGTCAAGTGATGCAGGGTAAGCAGACAGAAAGTATAAGGGGAATTTAGACTAATATATAAATAGGGCAGGCGATGGAGTGGTAGGGAGTCACAAACCAGAGTCAAGGGGCGGGCAGCTGACAAGCACTGGACAAGGCCAGATCAAGAGACATGGCTGGTACAGCAAATAATTAATAAAGGGCTCACCGTGTATGTTTCGTAAACCTTACATCAACCTTATAATTCTAAAACCTTTGCATGCAAATAAACACACGGAGACTTGTATAAGTCATTAAAAATTGGCAGAACTTTTATTATGATTTTAATTTTAACTAGACTTATGGTGGCGGAGAAAGGGCACTGCGAAACAACTCTCAAGCTGACAAACACTATCACGTGTGGACTGGCGCAAACCGCCGTACGTCCACCACCACAGGGAACAAATCCCAACATAACTTTTGCGCTGAGTTGGAGTCAGAGTGACTGCCCCTTTTAAAACTCACTCTGCCCTCCCTCACCGAGTCGAACAGGGACCCTCCTCACCGAAGGGTCAAAAAGGGAGTTACTGGTGCCTCAACGGGGGGCAGTGACCTACGACAACTACCAGTGCGCCCACAAATCAGCCGCTGAACGCAGTGCCTTCCTACCGCAACATAACCGGACATACCCTACCAAAGGAGTGGGTGGGTGGGATCTCGTGCTGTGGAATGAACCAGAACAGGAAGTGCAGCCTCCTATATCAATCAAGGTCCCTCCCACTGGATTACATATTGGTCGGGCCAACCCATGTTAACACCTTCAGGTAATTGTGCAGCTTACTACAAACCCTGTCGCCCTTTAAGTGCATTCGTCCTATTCAGCCTCATTTTTCATTACATACACTAGTAGAGGGTTAGGGGATAGACGAGCAGGGACATGGTTTGGACGTTAACAATGCTGGGAGTCAGGAAGGAATGTTTTTCGTTGGTTAGTGTTTTTAAGTAATGTTTGGTGCACTATAAAGTAAGGATGAGCGGGCTTGGATTCCGTTAATCCGAGCCCACCCGAAACAAGGCTATGACATCCAAGTCTCGCGTCGGATCTCGCGAGACTCGGATGTCATAAATTCTCAGCTTGCGGCCGCCATCTTCATTTCGCCTGACATCAGGAAAGAGGGAGGTTGTAGGGTAGTGGTGCTCCTGCGTGATCAGTCCAGTGGTGCTTTATGCTTGTGTCCAGTGCTCTGTCCTTGCTGAGTACAGTGGTGCTTTATGCTTGTGTCCAGTGCTCTGTCCTTGCTGGGTCCAGTGGTGCTTTTGTCCTGTGCAGGGCTGCCAAGAGGAATTCAGGGCCCCGGTACAACAAATTCATGGGGGCCCCCTAATAGTCGAGTAAGCCCAAAAATTTTTGCGCTGCCAGCAATTACGGGGGTGTGGTCATACATTTGGGGGCGTGCCAATGTGTCATGGGGGCGTGGCTAGCCTAAACGGCGCCGCAAAATAAATTTGGGGGTGTGGTCATACATTGGGGGCGTTGTCCACTTTCAAGATCACAGACCAAGCTTTCCCATAGTTCCCCACTGTCCCTGATATTCAAGGATTTTCAAAGATTTATCTATTTTTATTGTATTGATCAATTGCACAATAAAAAAAATTTTATGTTACACGTAGTTCTTAACATCTATCCCTACTCATATTTTTAGGCCTTAGAAGTTATTATTTGTTGAAAAAGAGTATTTAAGAGGCAAATTAACATTTTTGCAACTACTATGTCCTGCTGATTTGGATACCCAATTGCACTACATAAATATACTAGATCACATATAAAGAACTGTGATTATGTATTTAAGTAAAATGAAGCTTGCTTAAGACCAAGCGGATATAATTGTTCCCATAGGTGTCTCATGTGTTTTTATAAGCACACAGCTTTCTACCTCTGGATTAAGGGCCTATACAGTTATTATTTATATATATATATATATATATATATATATATATATATATATATATATATACATATATATAAATATATATATAAT